>NW_028186149.1:7416708-7423994 GCF_003343005.1 Rhea americana
TCTACTAATAGACAACATTTCAATTTGGTATTAATTTTAGAATTTGGGGCTTGGTATAGGGCAAGTGTATTTAGACTGGTAAGTCTCAGGGCTTGGGCATTGCTGTTAACCTTTTTCTGTCACTCCACATATGAAGGCTGGAATTACCATTCCAATTTTTCTGAAAGTCTTAGGAACACAGGCAGTTTTGAAGGAGGAAAAGTTAATCATGTAAAACACCAAAAYGTATTTGTCAGTTAAGCTGATCTCTTTTCAGACAGCATTTCTAAYTCTTGTCAGTTAAGTGATCATACAAACTTCCAGTGCCCTTTTTTAAAACAAGTCTGTAGTTTTTAATGTATACATGGGTTATGATAGCTAGACTGAATTTTAACCTGAAGGCTAGCTTGACGTTCTCAGACTTAAAGCACTTCAGAGATGGAAGAATACAAAGGTAATCTAGGAATGCTTCAGAAAAGGTAGTGTGAGGAGAAGGGAAGTATAGAACACTGAACAATGTCTTAGTAAAAACCTAATTTGGAATATTTGTGTACAGTTTTGGTAAAAACTCAAGAAAGATAAAACAGAACTGAACAAATTCAGAAAAGGGCTGTCAGAATAACGAGAGGAATGAAAAGCCTGGTTAATGAGATGAGATTAGGTAAATTTATCTAAGATTGGGCTCATGTAGCCTACCAAAATGAAACTTAAGAGGGGCATGACAGTACTTCAGCAAACTGTGGAAAAAGACTGATAGTGGGAGAGAGAATAGGAGATGGRGTAAGCATACCAGGTTAAAAAACAAAAACACTATATACCCAACAGATTATTGATGGCAGGTGAACAAGTGAGTATAAATTGTCCATTTATACTGACTCAGGATATACTATCCTATAAACTAGTAATCTACTGGAGCAATAAGACAGAAAAATATTAAATTTACCTGCTGAAGGAGTTGCTCTAATTACTTCCACACCAACAGGAAGATCCAGTGGCTGGCTATAGACAAGTCTGGAGCTCAGAATGAGTTTACTAGCAGTCTGAAGATTAGCAATTGATGAAGATCGTGGAATGGGACTTACGCCAGGTGATATATCTGGAGAAGAATCCACAGTCTTTTGCTCAGGTACACTCAGCTTATTTTCTGATGAAGTAGCTTCAGTTGGTTTTGCTATTGAAAAAAAGTCATTGCAAAGAATATTAAAAAAACGTTAATATGTTAAGACAGAACACGAATGTCCAGTAATCAGATTTGGTTTTCTTAGCAATACTTCAATTACTTAGAAAAGAACTATATTATGTATGCAGGCTGCTTTAATTTTATTGCAAATTATTTTATAGTATAACTACCCATAATATATCTATAACCTTCTAAAATCCTAGTTTTTAAAATAAAGAATTTAGCGCTTTAATATGCTAATCACTCTTTCAAGATGTRTTTTATATTGTGATTGGTGATTGAATTYYRRAATTCAATCACCAATCACAATATAAAACACATGTGATATGAGAATTTTTGGAATAATTTATCAATGCAATTCTATTCAATTTATCAATGCAATTCTAAAGCGCTAAATTCTTTATTTTAAAAACTAGTATTCTCATACTTTTTAAAAATTAGGATCCAGCCATTTGAACATTATACTTTGGCCTCATTTTGTGTCTCTAACTCATAAAAATTATTTTAAACCTCATGAAGTTAGCATGTTGCAAACACTCATAGAACTAATTCCATTAATTCCACATATCCCCCAAACAAAAAACTACAAGGTGTTCGTCTCTAAGGAAATACACTCACCTAAACAGGCTTGCACAGATTTGAGATGAAGATGCCACATCTGAAGAACAGAGCAGCCATTACTGTCTTTTTCAATTACTACTAGGTAGAACTTTTCTGAGAAAGGAGGTGGACGATACCCTGTAATTTCAATGCAACACCACCACTATTACGAAGTTTATGTAACAGAAGATTTTCTAAAAATCATTAAAATAATGCTTTCCTCTTTGAAAGGAACTGCTTGATTTTAAAACAAAATATTCAAACAGTAGTACCATTAATAACATATTTTTCTATAGATGAGACGAATAAAACATTGAGATTTTTTTTTTTTTTTTTAATTTTAGACAGACTTACAGACAACCTGAATATTACTGGCGAATTTAATTAGCTGTCTTCTCAGTCTTACTATGAACTACTCTAGAAGATTGTAAAGACTCTTTTTCAATTTCCTCTTTTTCTTTAAAACTAATAAGTCTATACCAAATTCCCCTGTTACTTTATATGGAATTAACTGCGAAGTCAGATTTAGCACCTGGAATTACATATTGATTCAAAAAAATATACCTCTATTCTATTTTGTACAAAGTCTTACATATAATATACAGCATTTGGAAGAATGGACCTTGTAGCACAGGTCAAAATGTTTCACTTTGAGCAAATTAGAATACTTTTATTTAATATTGCTATCATGTAAATAACAATTCATACATTTCAATGTGAGACATGAATTTTACTGAACTCTACAAATTCTCTTTAAATATGAAACATTTCTGTATTCTGCCTGCTAAATTTCAGTATTCTTTAAGAACATTTTTAGTACCTACATTTACATTAATATTTTTATGCTTTTATGGTTATTTTTATGCTGTACCTTGYGATGGCTGGAAAAATACCTCAGTTTCCTTCCCTTCCACATCTTCCTTATGTGGTTTGTATCCCAAAATAAAGTCTTCTTGAAAGACATGAAGCAATTGTGTATTTGAGCCACACTGAAAGCATTATTGAACAGCAGTTATACCTTCCAAACAGTACAGCAGGATTCCATACTAATATAAATATTTCTTTTGTAAAATCTAGCTACTGACCTTCTTTTATAATGCTCAGTTATTTTAACAYATCCGTAAAACCGAACACTTTCATCTCTTAGGTTAAGAACATCATGTTGTAGATCCTACTGCTTACATATTCAAATTTCACTAATATCTACTATGCTAGATCAATTCTATAAATAACATTTTTGCAGCAGTTATTAAGACATGAGCTAGTATTTGATGAATTTTGATTTCTTTAAATGTTGAATAACTGACAATCACAAACATTTATGCTTTCATATCTCTTCAGTGGGAAAACATGTCTGCTATGACTTGTTTGGGAAACCTGCTTAAAAAAAAAAAAAAAAAAAAAGAAATCATTTTTTCTTTCTTCAGTTATCTCAACAATTATCCTTGCTGGCCGCAACAGATTTTTGTGGTACCTTCATCCTTCTATGAAGGAGGAGCTGGCAGTGAAATCCTTTCCTGCAGGCAAGGATGATACATCCCTCAAAGACAGTTACGGCAAAGTCCTGATGTTCCCAAATGCCCCCTTTTTGCAGAGAAATATGGCATCCTGCTCTATATAGATATTTTTAAAATACCGAGGGTGAAATCATAAAAAACTAAGCAAAACAGAATAGAAAGCATTTCTTTTATAGCTTCAACAGATGCTATTAAAAAAATGCTTGGGGACAAAGGAGGTAGTGAGAGGATTTGTTTTGGTTTATTTTTGGTTCCTGCAAGACTGATATTTATATTATGGGAAAGTCTACAGTCACTGTCATGATCAGGACCCAGTATTAGGAAACTGGGTTCAGTGTTTTCTTGCAGAAGAAGAGAGTGTGTTTCTTCCCGTCTCCAGAGCTTTCAGCCTTTTATCTTTACAGTCTGCTTTTCCATAAAAAAAAAAAAAATCTCTTCCTACACCATACCTCACATTTCTCCAGGGTCAATATACTGACTTCTACATTCATTAAAAAATCTGAATTCTGAAAAATAACAACATGACTAACTTATTTACCATTTCCGTAGATGTTAGTTAAGGCCCATGATTACTAATTAAACTTTATATCAGTCATGTCAAAAAGGAGACTAGAAGCTAGAAAGTATGGCTTACAAGCTAAAACAAATGGAAAATGGAAAAGCCTCTGAAATACCCAGCATGTCTTGGTGTGTTGCCTCTCCCACAATACTGGTCCTTTGAGGAAGGTTCTGTTTTCTAGGGATAATTTACAGATATTCTCTGTACTCCCCATGCAAACTCATAAAATAATCTATAAAATTTCCATAAAGATATTTTGTAAACCTTGACTTAACATTGAAGGTCCCATGTGATTAATGCTTACAAGACATGGAAACTTGAAGAAGAACGGAGAAGTACTTCTTTACAAGCGAAAAAGGTCTATATGTCTAACTAAGAAATAGTAAAACACATCGCTTTCACAGGCTGCTTGCTGAGGGAAAACAGCACAGGAACTGGTACAATCAAAATAAGTATAAGTAAAAACAAGGTGTGGCAATATTGTTTCCTGTATAAATGTATAGCTGGATTACTTAGCAGGTAAAAGATTTTTCTTATAAAAAATTCAAACAAAGTCATATATGGCTATGATTCCTAGATTCTGGAATAGTTAGATTTATTTTTTTAAGTTGAATCCTTGGGGGATTTAGGGTGTTCATCACTTTGATTTATTTTTATTTTCTTCTATAATTATGACAGTTTGTAAACCAGTTTTCAATTAAGTAATTTTAACTAAGATTTATGATTAGAAAATATTGTCACTGTATAACAATGGGCTTTGAACTTCCAGCAGATAGAAGAAAGTGGTGTAAATAAAAGGTTCAAGGTATCTCAATACTCACAAATTTTATTAACGGAAAAAAAAAAAAAAAACAAAAACAATTAAATGTAATCAGTCTCCCAGACTGGTTTCAAGTCTGTGACAGCTTAACTGAAAAACAAAGAACTGCAAATGTCATTATTAAGGGTTTTCTCTTGTTCAAGAAAAGTAAAGCATTATTCAGGAAAAGACTGAAGAAACAGTTGGCTTACAGTCAACCTGTAAGCCCTATCACACTAGGGCTTTACATGCTCTTGTTCATGTAGTGTAAMTCTAAAAGATTCTAAAAACAATTACAGAAGGCAGGCATATTACAAACATTCAGGTATCGCTAGAAGAACAGAAAATTCTAAAGCAAGGCATCAGCCATAAATCTTAACCTTATTTTAGAGGAAAGGTGCCTTAAGAGTAGCTGTGGCTACCTTAAAAAGGAGAAATAAAAAAAACCCTTTAACTTCCTCAGTTTACTTCATATATTCATGTTAACATATTAAAAGGAAGGAAATTCTACGGAGATAATTTCATTGTGTTGGAACATTAACAAATCAGTCTTAAAGGCACTCTATCACTGTAGAGAAATGTCCTCTTTTATCTCTTGCTTAGTATTTGCAATACCCTTAAATACCCGGAAATAGTCAACCATTTACTTACTTTGTTAGTTATTGCATCAAGTTCAATAATGCATCCTGGTCGAGCAGTAGATTGTTGGCTCACAATGTTAAACACTTCCCCAATAAGCTTCTGAAATAGAGTGAAATGAATTAAGAATTAGTACATTTTTCTATCAGACAGAAGGAAATTGCAGTCATGTACAATAAACTGACGCTTTCATTTCCCTGTTGGTCTAATTAGTAATAGTTTTCTTTCTGTTCTCATTTTGGCATTTATGAATAATGCAGCATTCATCAAGACTTTTGCACTGTTTTAAGTCTGCAGCTACTCATGGGGATAGCACACACGTTTTTAAGGAAATTAGATGCTACTTTATTAGATGCTGAAGTTTAAAGGTTCAGGTTTTGTCACAACACAGGAAAAAATAATCTATATAGTTGATATATAAACTGAATGCTCTACTGATTTTTGCTGGAGCATTCCCAATCGTTGTTCCCATAACGGACTGCTCACGCTGATCTTAACATTGCCAGACTATCTATAGCTAATAAAACTACAGAAGAGTAGGTGTGTTTGTTTATACAATACATTTCCAAGGCCAGATTTTTCTTTTCTTAGAATCACAAAACTGAAAGATACAGAGGAAGGAAAAGTAGATTATAACAGAAAAAAACAAGAGCAAATATTACCCTTAACAATAACCTGTCTTGACTTCTCTCGTATCCAGTGTCTCTGGCCCTCCTCCTATACAGATGTAACTAAGTAGATATATCTAAAGTCTTGCTCTTCTGCCTTAAGCTTCCTACTTCCCCTTGACTCTCTTCTTTTAAAGATACAAGGAGAGAAATTCCGTTTTTACTTCCCCTACTTGTTATTGGTTGGGAAACTTATCAGGGAAATTATGTTTCAGTCCATCCACTTTGTCAGCTAATGTTTACAAGATACCTGCAAAACACATGTAATTATGAAAGCTATTATGGATAAAATCCTACACACAGAATGGCATAAAAACCTACAATATAGAGCTAACTAAAGAGAAACCACTGGAGAAAATAAAATTACCTTATTTTTTATTTTAAAACTTTCAAGCGATTGCTACATAAAACTTACAGATGATTCAGGGTCAGACAACTCATCTAGAAGTTTTCGTGCATCTACAACAGCTTGATAGAGTCTCAAGTTTTTGCCATCAGATGCAACAAAGCAAGCACTAGCAGAATTACAGTATGTACCTATCAGAAAAAACAAAATACAAATTGTAGAGTTAAAAGAAAAACGAGCAGCACTTCCTCCATAAGTCACTGGTTCAAATGGCATCAGAATGTATTTCTAACAGAATAATTTTCATAAATTCTAAAGAAAAGTGACTAAAAAATGAATCAAAACATTATTTCAAAACTGAAACAACTTTTTTCTGCTCATTTACATAGCTAAAACTCCTCATAAAAGTTAATAATCTAAGCAGAATTCATAYGTTTACAAACATTCATTGCTCACACATGCAAAAACCAATTACATGTAATGGAATACTGCCATTCCTTACAATGGTTATGTTCTCCTCACTGTAATCTCCAAGAAGATACTCAGAATGGCTAACACTCGCTTTAGGACTCCAATTTCCCTATGTTCTAACAGGCAGTTTAGAGTAGAAGTCTAACGTAAGCTCCTCAGCATAGCGCCCTCTCTTTTCTTGTTTATCTTCTCTAGARAGCAGACTCTTTGGATAAAATTAACTTGGACAAAAACTCCCATCTTCCTCCAGTTAAAAGTGCAGATATCAAAGTGGGGGGAGAAATTTACCTGTACTAGTGAATAGTATGATCTGAAAAAATTCAAGAAACAAGTGTCCTCTTTGTTTCTCTACTATGCATAGCACATGTTTGATGCAGCAGTTTCTATTTTGATATGTGTTTTCCTCTTACATTAGAAGAGGCAAACAGCTACTTAGTTGTGACTGAAAAACTTGGTGGGATCCTGAGACCACAGAATATTACAATTGGATCAGAGAAGAGTGATTTCTTTTTTAGTCAAACTATTAAG
>NW_028186149.1:7424010-7445695 GCF_003343005.1 Rhea americana
TGCACAAAATCTCTGACACCCATTTAATCATTGCAAAGGTCAGGCTGACCTTAGCATAATAACCCTAGTATTATTAGTATAAAATTTAATAATGCTACATTCACTAGGCAAATGACATTTTTGGTACTGTACACAAAGATGATGATGGCAAGAGCATCTTTGTAATCCAAAAATAAATATCTGAGTGGCTGAATGGATTAACATAAGTAGAGGCAATTTTCTTAACTGTAATAGAAAACACTAAAATTAAACAGAAAAACTGAAGTATTTTCCTAGGACATTTTATTAGATATTCTACTGCCTGACCTCTCAAAAATCTTGTTTGTAGTTCTGTAAAATCAAAGCAGTATATTTCTTTAGAAATATTCAGTGTTCCAGCTGGGCTCTTGTAAATTGCTTATGACCATAAGGGTTTCAGTATCATTTCAGGATCTGTAAAGTAGAGTTCTTAACCAGTATACGAGAGTGTTTGATATGGTAAATCCTGTCTTAAAAATCATTCCCTAAGTCAGAGGTTCAAGTAGTCCATAAAACAATGCTGTTCAACCCACTGCCTCCACTGCAACTGTGTATGCCCAGCGACCCAGATGCCTATGCCACACCATCACACCCACGTTGTTACCAGCATGTCAATTYAGAAATTTCTCTGCAGAGCTGCCATGAAGCTAGCATCTGGCTTAAAGCCCTGAAAGGTAGGACCATCTTGTTCTGTTTGTTGTGAGAGTGATGACTGAGAAAAACTGGAGTGGGATTGCTAACCCACACAGGCAAGTTGCTGAATATCAGCTGATCCATGGTAAATACAAACACACTCTTTGCCCACAGCAAATATGCTAATTTAAAAGTAGTTTAGCCTCAACTGAAAAAAGAAAACTTAATTTGCRTAATACAAGGAAATTACTGGAAATATAAGTATACTACAAATATTTTAGTAATCTATTTTAACAAATTAATTCTATGACTCCTAGCATCAACTCTATATGGAAATATGCTAAAATACTCACCCAGACAATAGCTGGGAATAAGTGTTGGAAGCCAGGCTACATTAGAGAAAGCAGAGGTATGAAGAGAGTTAATTCGAGCCAATTCAGATACTCCTCCAGTGTATGACAAAGGTCCTATAGGGTCTACGCGCCACAGAATCAGCTCACTATAGATTGCATTTGGATCATGGAATGTACGGGTTGCCGCATTTCTAAGCTGCTGCCTAGAAGAACCTTTCAGATGTTTTACAGGATCCATTATTCTGTTTATTCTCTCAGAGTCCCAAGAACCGTCTGATTCAGGAGTTAACAGAGCATTATGATGAGACGATGTTAACAGTAGTGGTAAAACAGAATGGCAAGCTAGATCATTAAGATGGAAACGGTGACCACAGTACCTAAATTTATGTGATACAGTTAGCACAGTGGTGAAAGCTGATTTATCAGCAAAAGTAACTGCCCACTGGTTTAGAGATCCATCTATATGTTTGGAAATCATCATTACTATGGGAGAAATTATATGCACGTTTGCATTATCTTGGGCAAAGCCTGGTCCATTATTTACTAGTGTCTTATCTGGAAAGTCCATTGTCTTCTGATGTACAGCATTACTGATGTCTTTTGCAGAGGCAGGGCAAGCATACATCATGATGTTTTTGCTAAGGGAACTGGCGTCTCCTGATGGAAATGCAACAGGAATCCTAGAAGAAAATGAAACCTAAAAAAAGAGTGAAATAACAAAAACGTTAAAATATTACAACCCAGTGTAAGTATCTGAATAAATGCTAGCTGCTTTACAGGAAGTACTCAAATTCATACTGATGCTCAGATTTAAACAAAACGGATACAATGTCTGTTCATTAACTTCATAAATGCTAAAATTATTCTCAGTATACAGCACCTGAACTTGTCGAAAGATGCCCGGAGTGTATTCATCTAAGTATTTCACATGCCACACCAAAAAGGTACCATCAATAGGATGAATAGTAAAAAGCATATCTGGATTTCTATTCCATTCAGTTAGAAGCAACTCAATTTTCCGATCTAACAAAACTGTTGGAAGAGGCATGCGTGGGCCTGCTGGTGGAGATGTTCTTGGGCTTCCCTCTTTTTCTCCTTCTTCGTGTTCTGAAGAGCCTGTACCAGTCCCTGTCTCAGATTCTCTGTCTATAGACAACTCTGCAACAGAGAGAAGAGGAAAAAAAAGAAAAACAACAACAAAAAAAACCACACACACACCTAAAAACCTTGTTTTATCCATTGCAAAGATTTCCCAATGGTAGTTTCTATTCGAAACAGTATAATGCTTTTTAATCTGCTGATCATGCAGATGATGATTAGGACATTCATTGCAAATTGAGAATACAAATGTCTTTTTCTTGACTATCTGCACAACAATATGAAGGTCTGGTCTTTGACTAGTGCTCCTACCTATGCAACTCAAGTAATAATAAATATAAGCTAAAAATTCCAGACACTTAAAGGAATCACATGTCTAAGATTATTCTCGTCAGCTATATAAAAACATGTCTTTTATCTGAATGCTGGTTGAAAAGTCTGCTTTTTCTTTCTAAATTTATTTAGAAGGTAATAATGAAATATGCACTATGAGATGATTGGTGAAAAAGTATGTTTGTGTGCACAGTAAGAATTAAAACACACTTAACTATTGCATAACTTAGGTGACCTAGATAACTTAGATTTTAAGAACTCTGGCATTATAAATGCCATCATCAGTTTACTATCACTAATCAGTGTTACTGGTTTCTGTAGAATGATTACATGTTCTTGGATGATTCTTCATTCTTACCTTTGAGGAGTCAAGGGAATACACAAGTTTCTGAAATTTTAAATTAATAGATCTGCCCTCTCTCCACAATAAAATTGAACGAATATGTATTACTCTACAAGTGACACTCCCACAGCAATGTAAAATGTTTCTGGAGGTCAAATTTTCCATCATTAATTTCAAAATATGTCTKTATGTTCTTTTGTGAACAGCTATAGTTAAGACTGTGAGGTCCTCTTTAAGGTGTTAAGATGTATATTTTCTCTCTACTGGAAGAGTGCAGCTGCATTAAAATGGAGCTATGTCCCACCCTCCCAAAGCCAGACACAAATTCAGGCTTCACTACCGACAATCAGTTGGTAAGGTAAGTCAAGAGTATGGCCTAGTCTTAACTTCGTAGCTCTACAGCATATTTCCAAAATGGAAATGAAAGACAAAAACTATTGCTGTTCTTTTTTTTTTTTTTTTTTTTTTTTCTGTCACCATTGCCTTCCATGCCTACGGATGATTACATCAGAGAAAATTAAAACTATAAATTGCAAGAAAGGGATCCACTGTTATATATAGTTGGCAGAATAAATCTTATGATAAATCTCTCAAGATTACTAACCATGATCCAGTTTCATACGTAAACCTCTCTCTTTTTCTTCCATTTCTTCTTCTTCATCAATGTCAGCATCATCAAAATCTTGTTCTAATTGCTGTTCAGAAAGTTTTCTGAGCTGTTGCATAAATACTTCAATAGAGGATGTAAAATTAAATTCTTTATTATTCAGCCAGTGAACAACAAAGCCTCCATTTCCTTCATCTATATTAAAAGCTGTTCCAGCCAAGACTGACGGAATATCTGTGGATAATTTTAAACAAATAAAAAAGCTATATATTAAACCATCTTTTTAATACATATATACAGATTACTTAATTAAAACATTTAACTCATTTTTAGGTAGAATGTATCTGTACCTGAAAGTTCAGAAAACAGTAAGATTCTGATTAAGCTCCTACATGCAATTTGAGTAAAAAAAAATGTATATTTATTTATTGATGTGACATGATGCCTATATATTAAATTGACAGTCAACTTGCATATAAAATGCTATATTTAAGAAAAACAGCCTATTCTACTTTGTTTAAAAATATATCTTTGATCATAGTTAATTATTTTTGTAACATTAAATTATCTTTAACTGAAAATGAGTTCTTATGTGAATGGTGAATAATATTGAACAGCTAAATGCTAGCTATTCAACTAATATTGTTAGTTCATCTACAGATTTTAGGTAAAACATGGAGTTGCTCTTAATTTTGTTTTTTCAGTTAAAATGGTCTGACTTATTCAGTAAAAGAACAAGTGAATTTTCATTCCCTATACATTCTGTAGGATGCAACTCATCATATACTCGTCAAATTATACAAGCGCCTCCCAAAGCCTAGCAATCAAGCACCAGGCAAACATTAAATTTATGCCATGAGGTTTATTTTGCATTCTGATGTACAAAGATGAATTCAAGTTGGCTTTTAAAAATGCTGAAATTCTTAGGAATAAACTCAGCTTATSTATCTTAAGAAACTCTATGCCAAATACAGGCTTGTGAAATAGCACTTTTTACCAATCACCAGTATTTATTTAGGAAAGCAAAGAACATGCATGTCAAAGTTCCCTTCCCTTATTTTTTCCATGTTGTGCAATTACATTCTTAACAGTTTAATAAATGGTTATACTTCACCTGTTTTAGGGTTGATGCTTGCTGCTATATGAAAGTGCCCAAGTGCATTTGCATGATGTGAAATGTGACGCTGAACTTCATGAGTACCTTGTTCATCAGGCAATACATCAATGTGAGTAACGAGAACTGAAGATCTCCTTTGTCCTTTTCTCATATTTTTCAAATGGTGAATTGTCTAGTATAGTTAGAGGAAAAAATTAAAAATACTTGTATTTTAAGTATATTAAATATTAAAGTATTTTAAACAAAAAAAGATAAGAATGCACATCTATGTGAAGTCTAAAGATTTATAATTTCCTTCTACCTAACCATAAAATAAAAACTCACATTTATGTGAAGMCTAAAGCTTTGTAATTTCCTTCTGTCTAAGTAGTAAAGACTAATTTCAAAAAGATTATTTCAAAAAGACTTCAGAAGAGATTAGTAACACTTATGTACTTCAGTTCTGACCAAAGGCAAAGTTCTTCTAACAAAGGCTTTCAAGAGCCTTCTAACAGGCTCTTGAAAGATCCTTCTAATATCTGCTCCAAGAAAAAAAAAATATCAGAACTGTTTTGTATAATGTGAATAACGAAGATTATAATCTAAAAGTAGTATACTTTGCAAAGTATGTTTAAATTAAACATCGTTTAACAATATTTAATTTTTGTGTAACTGAACTTTTTTTTAATTAAGTTATAAATGTCTTTGTCTATCAAAGTAGTTACTAAGAGTGATGGAGAGCCCAACTAATTCAATAGCCCAAAATATAATTTTTTCCACTTTCCCTACGTATTTGTTGACAGTCATGGTATATAAGAAGTAAAAATTCAGTCCGATTGCTGTAACTTATGGTGAAAGTTCTTTTTTTTTTTTTTTTTTTTTTTTTTTTTTTTTTTTTTTTTTTTAATTAGTATTAGCAGTCTTCCCCTCCCCCCAAACTTAATACGACTACAACTGAAACTCAGAAACTTTTGGAAATAAAATCAAATAATCAAAGGATTAAAAGAAAGCACTTTATTTACAGATTACAATCTTTTTATAACTACAGACTCACATTCCCTATCAGAATAAAGCCATCACTTACAATTCCATATTAAACAGCTTCTCTTCCCAACACTATTTGTTGGCTATAGTAAAAGTAGCTTTCTTCCAAGTTTTAAGAATGCAAAGATTGTTGCAAAATTTGAAAATCTCYGACTTCTTCGGTTACTAGTAATAAACTTTAAAACCTATTACGAAATAATTCAAATTATTCTACTGTGCTTATAAGAACTACAAAATGCACAATTTCAGGGTTGTACATCCCTTAAATATTYATATAAGTTCAGAATCCTGAAATAAAAAATTAACAAAAAACAGTATTTACTTGTACCTCTAGTGCATGCTGTATTTTGTCTTTTTGCTTTCCAGATTGAGAGATGCTGCTGCTAATGCTGGAAGTGCTAGTTTCACAGATCTGCTCACCCAGAAGAGTATCCTCTGGTAACAGTGTTTCCGCCCACAGCCGACAGATGCCATCATGACATGATGTAAGTAACACATTACAGACTAAACCCCTGAAGACAGACATATCAAGGTTACCTGATTTAATTAAATTAGGTACAGGGACACAGCAGGAATGAGGAGGAGAACACAGAAATATTTAGTAATTATAATCGCTTCATACAAATTTCTGCCTCTCCCCTAAGGGATTTTATTTCAATAGAGACTTTTTGCATGTTGCTTTATTAACTCAGGTTACTGGCAAAAGYGTATGTGAACATGCAACGGCTATCACAACTGTTAGCATGACTGTCACTATTGTACAGGGTAATCCAGAAGCATATGGGTAGCTGGTCATGTCTTACTCCTTTAAAGTATTATCAGAGCAATCTAATCATGTTCTTGATGGTCAAACTTTAAGGAGCATGCTAAAAAGACTTAAATCAAAGGTTTTGGTTAAAAAAAAATCTTTCAAACCTGGGCATGTACTTGCTGATGTTACGCCATGAAAATCCTGTCACTGCTCGAGGATGTGCCAAATAGACAAATGAGAAGTGGACAGCTCCTGAGCATTTTTTCTTTTCTTCACTCTCTTGGGGCAGAAGAGATGACTTCCAACCAGTCATAGGATACCAAACCTTTAAGAGGCAGTCATTCTAGGTAAAGCAGAAAAAAACCCCATGGGATTAACTGACAATAACTAAAAATATCCCAGAAGAAAATCCCAAATAGTAAGGAAACTGCTGTTCTGGTATCTTTCATGGACACTCAAGTCTGTAGCCCAGAATTACTTGTATTTTCTCAGACAACCCACTTCTGAGACCACTTATCTCATTGATGGTCATTCAAGAGATCTTCTGCTGGCAATACTCCACTCCCAGAAAGCAGTATTTCCTGCAGGCCATTTGGACCACTACTTCCTGGTTGGGTTTTCTATACATTTTCTGTATATCACATAGGCATGCTTAAATCCCATGTCTACTTCCCTGTAAAGATGGAAGCTAGAAACAGGCTTCCATTCACAGGGCAATTTTAGGCTCCAGTTTAAAAATTTTAGGCTCTGCTTAAAAAGTATAAAAAATAGGCAAACAAAAATCAGTTTAGCAATAGCATTTTTTGAATTTCGAATAGAATGAACAACGTTTGTTCTTTATGCATTTTAAAAAATATCTCCAAACCCTCTTAGGTTTTCTTATAAATTGTTCTTATTTCCCCACAATGTTCAGACTTTGATTTTCACAACCTGAAGGATAAATCAGCTAATATTTTCCTTTATCTGTCCAAATTATCATCACCAGATTTTCGCCAGGTGGGACTGGAGTGTCACCAGACTGATGTACGCTAAGGGGAATATTACTAGTATCAACATAGTATATTGTACACATCTGGAAAMCACATCTCTGGGTTAAGGAGTGGCATTTAGGGCAGTGATGTGGTACAAAATACATAAATGAAGAAATATAAACCTCTGGGAATGCAGATAAAAGGAAATACTTTTTAACAAGGATCAAGAACTACAGCATCTAACCACAAATTCTGCAGGAGGAAAAACTGTCAGGCAGCCCTGCTAAGAATTATGACCAAAGTTATAAATCTCATGAAATGACTAAGATAGTTCCAGAAGTCATCTTCTGTCTTTAGGGCAGCTCTGTCTGCCTCATATAATTAGTCTGGCCACGTTTTTAGCTATATAAACATAAATTCATTAGAACAGAAATGCAGAAGCAAATCTTCTGATAACTTTCTAACCACAATGATTCAAAATGCAGTATTTATTAAGGTGGTGGTGTGGGTAGGTTCAGAGTCATATAACAAAGCTCATGATTCAGCTGTTCATTTTAGCAAGTTTAAGTAAAACAGAGGTTACTAAAATTCATCTCATCGTTTAACCAACATTAAATTGACCAGCACTAAATGTTTAACTTTCTAGACTAGAAAAATTAAAGAACATCACTCAAATAAGAGGATGACATTAAAGAGAATAATTAATTGGAAACTTAATTCGAATAGCAATTTGAACAAAAAAAATTAAGATGGAAGTTAAGAACTGATAATTGAACCCAGATTTCATTGTAAATTGAAAATTTGTTCTAATTTACCTACTGAGATGTGTTTACAATACCAGTTTAAGTGTGTTTTTTTTARTGCTGTAATGATCTAATATTTATCTTTGCTATTTCAAACAGACATGGAAAAATTTATTTACATATATTTGAAAGCTCATCTAAGCATATTTTGTCTAAAATATAYCAAWGACTATCACTTACATTGTATTTCCATTTTGATTCTGCAGTACTTAAGAGTATAAASTTAAATTCAATTTCTCATCACTGACATWACATGAATTGCATGAAAAAACAGCATTATATACCAGGAGATAATTTAACTTAGCTCAGACTACAGTAAAGTATATGGCCCAGAACTATCCTATAGCATTTATTTGCTTTTGTCAAACACACACATCTCAAACACTTATTTAGTTATTCTTTTTTGTTCTTACCTTTCCAGCTGTTGCAAAGTATTCACCATCAGGTGACCATGCCATCAAATGTACCGATACTGCAGTTCTAAAGAACACAATAGTTTTAAATTGTAATRTGTTATTTATTCTACAGTATTTTCCCATGCAGTCGATTCAGTATTAGTGTGTGCTACTTAAATGAAATATATTGGTATTTTATAGTTGTTACTTTAAGCATATGTTAGAAATAGCATAAGCATAAAACTATTTGCTACAGCAAAATAAAATATTCAGTATTTTTAGACAACTTTCCTCAGAGAAAAACAGGTCATATAATAAATTGTTATAAGTATTGCAAGCATGGGCTAGATCTGATGAGTTCACAAATGTGAAGTTTTTTCCACCCGCTCCCCTATTTCCAGTAAAGCCAAAAAAAATGATAAGAAGAAATGAAGGTGACGTTCTTTTAGATCATTTGTCATACTATTTGTCTGTGGCTAAAGTTTGTAAGTCAACTGTCTGAAAGAAGAGAGCAGTCTACACAGTGCTCTGTGGGCACAAAATCTATCATGGTTTCAAAAGTCAAGCAAGACTTAGGGTCACAGAATGCTGCTTYCCAAGGCTTTATATCTATATAAATGGCTGATCAGGAAGCACTTCTGTAACATGGACCTCAAACGGAACAGGGGAGGCAGAGAGTTTCAGGACTCTCTTCCTCAGATTCAGGAAGCTGTCCTCTTCTCTACCATACTAGCATGTTCACCTGCTACTGCTCTTCTGTTCAGTCTCTCATCCAGTATCTCAGTACTACTTTCAAAGATGAAAAGACAGGGACAAGATGGATGCATTGCCAGTGCCAGTCTGGGTAAGCCTCTAACTAAAGTATTGGTGATAGCAGGTCACTTGAAAAATAAGGGATTTTTATTTGGAATAACTTGCGTTGCTTGAAGAATATTATATATATTGTATTTTAACTGTTTCAAAAGCACATTTTAAAATGTTTTCCTCAGAGGAGATAGGGTTGATACATGAGATGGTAGTGCAATCTGTCTTAAAATGAAAATTATCTTACTTGCACTGCCAGACACATTTCCAGTCATTTAGAACGGGGAGAACTTTATCATCTTTGATCTGATTTTCAAGATCGTCTTCTTCATCTTCTTCTAGAATGTCACTAGATGGTGGGGCCCACAATTGCAAATAGTCAGTTGCTGTCAGCAGCCTGTTACCTGAAAATGAGTAATATCAAAGCTGTGAATCCTAGATAATGCATGCATATTGAAAGATCAGGCTTACTCTCGTATTTTGTTGAGAATTATTAAAAATAAGATAGAAAACTTTGTAAAGTCTACTTTAGTTATGATAGGGTATTCAATCACATCAAATTTGTTTCTATTAAAATATTTTACTTTTACAATGCCTTTTAGAAAGGAGAGAGATTTTCTGGAATTTTTCTTTTAAGGTGACTTCAAATGATAAGTCACACTTAATGAAAAATACAAGTACTATACAGCCACTCACATCTCAAAAACTACTCACTGTTCAACATCTTAGGAAAAGCTTTTCCTTAGTACACGGTTGACTTTAATTGTGATAAAATTGTATTTACCTGATTATTAGTGGCAATTTCAAGTCAGTTGGCAATTTAACAACRTGATTCTCAAACTAATATCTTGTATAAAACACTCAAACATTTGGCATAGTATCTTCCTTCAGCCACTTGCATGCCTCACATTTTATGTGACACTGCTTTAGAACGTTTAATTTAAAATTTCCGTATTCATGCTCCCACTTTATTTCAATTAAAATAAAGATTGTGTTCAGGTTCTATAACTACAAACGTGGAATAAGTACTTCATACAAGTTTCACATTACCTTGAGGATCCCATGCTAGGTTGTAAGTCATAGAACTGAGGAAAAATTGCCCCGTTTTAAGCCACTGACACTTCAGTTGCTGTGGTTTAAAAACAGTAAAGGATTAATTCTCACATCAACAGCAAAATCCAAAAGTATCAGTATTTCCTTCTTTCTCTATTGCTATTAATCCTGTTGCAAACAAATTCAGGACCCAGTAACAGACTGCTGAATCTAGTTTTAATAATTTCTTCAACTGTTTTATAAAAGATTTTATAAAATGCATCACAGAGGGTCCTGAGAACCAGAGCTGAACCTGTCACACATACAAATATCTCTCTAGCTTATTTTAAACTAGTTAGATCACACATTTATAACAACATAAGGGATGGCAGCATAGATGCTATAGAGGTTCCAAAACACACTTGAGATCATTGTTAACACTGGAGCACTTGGCCATGGCCGTGCTGTTAAAGCTAGCCTGAGTACACGTATGCAAGAGCAAGTCACCTCTCTGCACTACTGATCTGACACACCTCTTCCAGTTAAGGAGCACCAAATTATCACCATGTCATTCTAGCATGCAATTCARGAACAAAATGTAGATGTGAACTGGGGAGGAATGGAGTACCCAGTTTGGTTCATATAATGGAAGATCTCACCCACACGATTTTATTATGGATGGTGGAAAATATTTCTCCATTAGTCTTTTGTGTGCTGATAYAATGTGCCAGTAAGAGTGGCAGAAATACTTTTGCCTCTAAGAGCTTAAACTGAACTACAACTGTGAAAAAAAACACTTACACAATTCCTTTTATGAGAATTTATACCGAGTGGTTCAAAAATACAAACAGCATTTCCATAGGATGCTGCAATCTGGAAAAAATTGAACAATCAAAATATAAGATTAGGAGAAAAGTAAGCTGACACTAAACTCCTTAGTATTGCAAAATACCTAAAGAATTTCCAGTACCATTTCTATGTGCAGTTAATCAAGAAAAGTGAAATTRATATCAAAGTCATTCATTCCACTCTATGTATACTTTCTAAAGAAAGTTGAGAAACATATTTCTGAACAAGCTGCTCTTAAAATTTTAACTCTAAGTAGGGAAGGCAACTTGTTCAGTGGGATATGCATTGCCAACCAGTTTCTATGTTTCTAAGGTAACAACTGTTAATGTGTAATGGAAAGCTGATGCCTTCACTACCTCTGCTCTTGTCCTGCTTACTTCACAGTTAACTAATAAATTAATTATTAGTGTCTGGGTCTCAGTGTGATCCCAGATTACATTTCCTACCACTGAATAATAATTACTGGAAAGCAGGAGAAAATGTGATTCTATTTTGAATCGTTAAATACATTTTGAGGGAAGACAAATGGTAAATGAAAAAACTACAACTGGACCCTTCAATTTCCTTCATCCACTTATTTTACACAAAGCTCTATATACACAATGGTCTTTATTAGGAATTTATCTGCTCATGTTCTCAATGCTCATATGCTTATAAATTATTCTATTTTTTAAATCCTCTCTCTTCCTCCTCAAAAGATTTGTAAAGAAAAACTAAGTTCTTCTCATTCAGGATCTGGTCTCCTCAATACAGCAACAATATGAAAGTTGCACCATATTTCTTATGAAATCTTATTTCCTCTTTAAGGGAAAAGAAGAATTTATAGCTGCAACAACACACCCAAAAGAACAGACCATGAGTTCGTAGTCCTGAGTGCAGGACCTTCCAGGGGTTGAGTAGCGATCTTGCAGTACTAGCAGATTACTGATGAGTAGAATTTGGTCAATCCTCTAACTACAACTCACAGAAAATTGTTTCCTTTTTTTCTAGGCTGGCAGACTGGCTGTTACGCTGCTTCTTTTTTTTTTTTTTTTCCTTTTTTCCCTCAGCAACTAAGCTAGTCACATAGCTGTACAGTTATGAGGGCTCATTACTCTAGCATCTCTAAATGTATCAGACATGCCTGTGCTTTTCTGAAAGATAAAAGAATTAATTCATTACTTTGCAGGACACACACACACATATGCATGTATACATGAATGGTCTAATTTCTGCTCATCATCTTTATCTGGGTGTAAGTATACAATAATAGAGACATTCAGTAATAACAGTAATTTTAATATGACTCTAGTTTGACATTAAATTCTGAATAATGCATATTTCCACATTTTACRAGACCTCCTGTTGCAGGATATGTTCTCTCCCTCTCCCAACCAAAACTAATACATTTAAAAATAAACGACTATTMAACTAAAACAGTTCTCTGAAGAACCATTACTCAGAAAGTTACAGATAATCAGTAAAAAATTATCTTTGTCATRAAACTAACTCAGTAATAGCATTAATGTATTAAGTTACTGTTTAGTTATTTCATTTAGATGCATTTCATTTTTTTTTTTTAAGTTTATACACATTTATTAAAATCCTTACCCTGCCTTGTTGTTGGGAGCACTCCACACAATTGACTTGGATGTTTCCATGCTTAGCACCAGGAATAATTTGCACACATTCAAAGTCATTTGCCAGAATAACAATATCGCAACCAGAACCATAAGCCTGAAATAATTTTTAAAGAAATACAATTAAAAATGTATTAAACAAATTTAATTAAATTCTTCATATAATTATTTTTTGCAAAATCCATGAAAGCACTGAAGTTTCCATCTCCATTTAAACAAGTAATGAATTTTATGTTATTATATGGAGGGCTTATTCCTCAMCAATTTGGCTGAAGCAGTAGAAGGAGCAATAAGTTAAAGGCAACTCTTAYGAGTTGTTCTACAACTTCCTTCAGGCCAGTGTAGGGTGCAGAGAAAGGAAAAGGAATTCAGCCAGATGATGCTTACACCTTAACAACTCACAGTCTGTGGAATAATCTGTCCTGAGAACAGATAGAAACTCTTGAAGATTTAGTAGGTTTAAGAAGCAACAGAACGCACAATAAAACAACAAATACTCTCTTCTTGTCTTGGAATTATATGCTTTGGCATTTATTGGACAGTGGAGTGCAATACCCGTTGACAAGTAATGTCTTCTGTCATATGTTGATGGTATTACATTAAAAATGTTTACTTTACTTTGAAGAAAAATAATCTCATTAGAAGCCTTTTTAAAATTTTTTTAGTATTTTCCCTCCAAAATCATAACAAATGAAGGGAAATTCTGGCTGTCTGCAATGAACACATTGCTAATTTACACCCCCATATCATACTTCCCAGAATTCTTTTCAAAAAAATGAAAGTGGAGCTTAAAGACAGGTCTGGTATATAATGCTGCTGTTCCTGCATATCAGAGAAAATACATTTAATACAGGAACAACTGTAGTCCATTTCTTTTTGTTACAGACTTACAGGGGCAGGAACGGGCACAGAGCTCATTTCAGAAAAAAAGTAGCTGTTACATCTTAAGGTGTTAAGTCTTCTGGGGTTTAAATTATGGCAAATAAAAACAATTAAATATTTTTCCTCTAGGACTTAAGCTCTGTATGTGCCTTAACTAAAAAAGCAGTCGAACAAAAAAGGTTAATTATTATATTTTTTAAAAAATAATGTTGCTTCTTTGAGCAACGTAGCCAATATTTTACTAGTCAGGTGTATTCATTATTAAATTTGCATGCAAATTCTTAATTTTTCTCCCTCCCCCCCCCTTTTTTTTTAAGAGCAGTATGTGTTTATTTTCCTCAAGAATCCAGTTTCTGGTTTTTTTTGTCAGTTTTTAAAAGTGCACTTTATTATAACACTGTGAAACAACAAAGAAAGATTTATCTTGGATACATTTTATCTTGCACAATACAAACTACAGTTTTAATAATTTGCTTAAGAATGTGTTACAGAACAATTACAGCTTGCAACACTTCCCCTTGGCAGGATACATATGTACATGTCTGCCAATTTTTCACCTGTTCCAGTGTGCCAGAATTTTCTAAAAACCCTAATCATTCCAGATGATCTGTTCCACTGAACTCCCACATTTCAGCTTAGAAAGTCCTTCTTTGCATCCATCCGCTACTGAAATATTACAAAGTAAACATTATAGCTAGGAGTCTCTTTCATTAAAGTAAGTTTTCCAGTGAGTCTGATACAGCAGATAGAAATCTTTGCAACAGTTGAAGGAAGGAATGTCCCAGCTCTCAACAGTCACATTCAGATACATAAAATTGCTGCTTTGTCAGGTTAACCTGTTCCCTGCTGCTTTCATAATAATCTCCRTATTACTGAGTCCTAGTCCTTTTTGTAGAAGACAATCTTATTAAAAAGGCAATCTGCATTTTTGTTACAAAAAGCGTGCGAGCAGTTGTGTGCACTTCTGTTTATCTCAGTACTATGCTATATGGTTTCTGCTCTCTAGGTTTAGAGGATTAATGTCCCCTGAAGGTCACTCAGTCCCCTAAAATAATGGTGTGAGATTAATAAATAACTGTTACTAGGCTAGACAGTTGAGGTKCCATGAGCTTCTATATGTATATCTGAACCTTCTGGGAATGAGCAACAAATGAGGAAAAGTGTTAAAAAAGAGGCTTAATTTCATGAAAGTACAGTCACTGCTAAAAAACAGAAAAAGAAACAGTAACAGCAGCAGCAAAGCAGGTACTTCACACCTCAGAAGTTAACACAACTGAGGCAGATTACTAGATTTTATAACAGATAYGCCTGAAGGCCTCTTCTTGTTCTAACATTTCCTAACACATTATATTGTTTGGGATAAATAGAAACTTTTGCTTTTAATAATTTGTTCAGAGTCACAGCTCTGAAATTAAGTCTTATTCATAAATCTTATGATGTGAAAAGTTCACTGTGTTTGCATAAATAGCCTTATTGCTAGCAAAATAACCATCTCTGTCCTTGTAAAGAAGCTTATAAAAAATGATTATTCCAGTTTCCCTTTTCTCTTTGTTATACATTTAAATTTTGTTGCACCACTGGATGCCCACTAGTGTAATCATTAACCAGGAATACAGCCTCACGTGTTTAGGTATTTCACAATCCAAAGACATCTAGGCTCAATATCTATGCACATTTTGCATGCAATCATATTCTATTTTTCTGAATACTGCTATCACAGCTCTACACTCACATGGATTGATGTGTTTCCTTATATAGCTAAATACTTACCTAAACACAAAAAGGCTGGTTTTACATACAGATGCATAAAGCAGACATACAATTGCACATGAAAAAAATGCAAGCTCTGTACAAAATGCAGACTGTCTACAAGAAAAAAAAAGTGACACAGTCTTGTCTTTCTGAGTCTCAAGCCTGTGACTGTTGCTCTTGGAAGATATGAGCAACTGATACTGGAGTTATTCACAATGCAAACAGGAAAGAAAAACCCCAACCACCAACACTCAACCACCAAAAGCCAGTTAGAGGCAGATTATCTATGTAACAGAATATCCTAACTGCTTCGTGATTAGGCTACCTATGACAACAAGTTTGTAAGGGAATAAATTATTATTAAACTTGAATGGGTAYTTTTCTAGAAAGTAGGGGAGAGAGTTGAGATTCTAAAATAAGTTTTGACAGTGAACAGAAAGGCTGCTTTTGCTTTGTTGTTCTATCTTTTTTATATTAACTTTTTTGCAGAAGAAACTCCATAAAAAGTGTGGAATTCTAGCCAGGCAAGCAGATGTTCACAAGTAGGAAGGAAGGAGATAGAGATCAGAATATGAATGCACACAGGTAGGCAGGAAAATAAAAAGAAAGTCCTTCTGTTCCAACAATTCATCCAGAATTCTTRTGTTTTCCTACTACTTAATGCAAAGGGTGAGCAATTCAGCAGGCAGTCTGCCTCACAACTGCTAAAATGAACCTATTAAAAGATGCAGTTTAATCTGTTCTTTGATACAATAAAAAAGGCACTGATCCACTTCAAACTAGGACTTTAAACTTTCAGATACCCTATTTGTTGATTGTTAGTATTTATAACTTTGCATGCAAATTTACAATTTAATTAAACATGATTCATTACTAACTGCAATCCTGTTAGGAAGGGATATGAACATTTGACTCAGAAATAATACAGGGAAAGGGAAGGACTTCTCAACTGTAATTTCAGTATGCTTACTGGTTTTAAACTTGTGTACATATATGAATATATATATAGTTGGTTATGCATAAACCAGAACAGATCTTATACTTCTGTATTATGTGTTTGTTGACTTTCTGAAGCAAGAAAATTTAGTATTTTGGTTTTTAAATTGTGYTTATATGTTTGCCTCCTCGCCTTCCCCCATTCCTCACTTCTTATAGCAACAAAGGAGTATTTTTCTGACTAATTGACTATTTAGCATATTTTAAACAAAGTTAAGTAAAAGAGTGGCTTACAATAGAAAATGTATACTTTTCTTAAAGAATCACCAAGATATAGAGATCTCTTAAGTGAAATCTTATTATTGTCACTCCTGTTCTTACTTTTCCTTGCCCCTGTTTGGCACTGCACCAGCTATTGACTCAGCGTACCTAAGTGTCTTATGCCAATAGAGAGGATTTAGTCCATTAATGACCTTCAGCTCTAGATTAYTTGAGTAAGTGCTGCCTCTTGGTTCTGGGGTCATTTTCTTAGTGTGGTTGTTCATTCTGAGGGCATTTTTTAGTTCTTAAAAATACATTAAGAGTATATAACTTCCTATAAAGTATGTAACTTTAAAACTTAAATTTACTTTCAGGAGTACATTTATTATAATCTCTTCCTTCAAAAAAATCTGTTCTTCTCTCTTTAAAACATACCCTCCACTTTTTTACTTCTATAGCGTCCAAAGTTTTTGAAACTGAAAAGGTCAACATGCTCTTCTGCATTGAAAGATACTCCCATGTTTCACATGTCTAAATACAAGTTGCCCACTTGATTACTTTTATGAGTCTTTTCTAATAACTCCATATATTAACATTTTTATACTTGAACAAAACACAAATATTTCTRTCAAATCATCTTTTTATTTTGTTCTTTCATTCCTTGAGCGGTAATGCAGTAGATGTATCCTACACTGRCAAATAATAAAAAAGCATCATATTTAACAACGGTAATTCTTTCTTAAGAATTGAACTGGCAACACCTTCTGGAAAGTCATTTATACCACCTCAGCTCTCTGTTGCTAAAAGAATAGCAGCCACAATATTTGTGGCAACAGACTAACCATCTGCACAGCCTGGCAAGAGAAAGGGAAGAATCTGTAAACCATGCCAAAAGGAAAGATGGAAAATAAGATGCTGAAATACTATAATGGATGAGAGCAGTGCAGAAGTTTTAGATAAACAGAATTATAAGTTGTCACTGTATGAAATAAGCACAGTAAGCACCACCCACAAGGAGTATCTGCCAACCTCCATTTCTAATGTCACTGATAACTTCAAAGAGAAAATTAAATAGAATTGCAAAACTGCCAGAAAACAAGGATGACTTGCAAGATCCACAAACAACTAATAAGCTGCAGCTTGCCAATGGCTGCTCTAACTGTCAAGATATGGGACCACTGAAATGAACAGTGACAAAGCTCTAATTGAATGCAATCGCTTTCTCTGTGAAGAAGCAGAACGTTGTGACCCACTCTGCATCAGTAATTTATGCTATATTCTCAGTTCTTAGATAATATGAAAACAGCGTGTGTATATAACTTTTCCAGCCTCCCATGTTTTCCTGTTTGCTTCTCTAATTTCAATGGTGAAAGCCTGAACTATCAGTCACAGAAAAAATTATTCCTTCACACAGTCTCATCTTTTTTATTATAATTTTTTTCCGTTCTATATAGAATTCTTCTCCTCTTTCTATAACTTTTTATAACACCTCTGCAAGCATGAGTAAAACAGACAGAAGTTCTCAAGCTCCACTGTGTACGTACTATAAGGGGTAAAGAGGCACTTCAAGATGGCAAATGAYGAAGAAAGAGAATCTGCCAATAATGGTATTTAAAAAAAAAAGTTCATAAAGCTCCAAACTTAAATAAATGAATTAAAACTTGTTAAACAATTTTAATTCAGGAGGCATAGGAATTTGTTTACTATCCATAGCTTATTGATGCCAAAACTTAGAGATAAATTTTGCTGTACAAAAGGAGTGCTAGAAATTTTAGATAATCTCAGAAGGCCAATACAAGCTTTTAGGTTTTAATAGAGGTTTTAATTCAGGTTTTAATTCATTTATTTAAGTTTGGAGGTTTATGAACTTTTTTTTAATACCAAGTTTCTGGCATCAATAAGCTATGGATAGTAAACAAGTTCCTATGCCTTCCGATAAACAATGAACGCACTTGCATTCTGAAATACTTCCAAACTCCCACCAACAGACATTTTCACTCTTCCCCTCCTGCTAAGTCTCAGTAATTTACATACATATGCTTGACACAACCTGTCAAAATAACTACAAAGAAGCGCACTTGTAGCATGTACTGTTAGAACAGGTTTTCATAAATTGATATTTGAGACAAATTTGCAATTGAACACTTTACAATATGTTGACATACAGAGCTTCAGAGAATAAGTAGTAAGGACTCAGATATTAAGAGTCTGTAATCCAGCTCATATAAACATGACACATTGGGAAGGTATCCATATGTGAAAAGAAAAAGAATAACTGACAGGGATTTGTAAATAAGGAGTGTAAGAAGTAATTTGCAAGAAGGATGAAGGAGAGAAGTGGAAAACTCCCTACAGCAGAGAAGAAAACCTGTTCTGAATTGCTGTATCTTGTTGACAAAGCTTTGGGTGAAGACTTGGCTTTTTTTCCACTAAGGAAAAAGAAGTAAAAGTGCGAGTGTATAATGTCCTCCACAACAGTGTCT
Source organism: Rhea americana (assembly GCF_003343005.1). NCBI lineage: Eukaryota > Metazoa > Chordata > Aves > Rheiformes > Rheidae > Rhea > Rhea americana. The sequence goes on from NW_028186149.1 coordinate 7,443,074, forward strand.
AAAATGCTCTACATAGTTCCAGGCCAAGTATTTGTACTGGMATGGAAGATGCAAAGAAGTGTGTCTCCTTTTTTCAAATATGACCATTGTACACTTGAAGTATTTCACTTCCATCAGGGAAGTCTTATGTACTGATACAGGTAAAATTTTATATTCCTGTTTTTCCACTAAAAACAATGTTTAAATTTTCATATTTTGTGTATTTAATGACACCTGTTACATGAAGTAAATCTTCCGTTTTCTCCTACTTGTTGGACAGGAAGCAGTTGTTGGAATTTTTATCTATACAGAATCCAATCATGTAAGTAACTGACATAGTGAGTTTAACTCCTCACTTGTGGTCACTACAAAGGAATTGGTTTCTTTTTTCTTCTTCTTCTTTTCTTTTTTTTTTTATTTTTTTATTTTTTTTAACCTAGACTGCCCATAAAAACAGCTACATTCTATAAATTCTATTCAGAATTTCAAGGAAGAGGGGGGGAACTTGGGAAATACAAGATGTATGTCAAGATCGTTATAGGCAGATGTGGGAGCGTAGGGAGGAAAGAACACTATATGCATTTTGGATATACACACAAAACCTTTATAACAAGCCTTCATAAACTCTAGCAAGCATATTGGCAGGGAGTGCCATTTGTGAACGTATTTATCTGAATCTGGCCAGCATTTTAAAAACAACAGAGAAAGGCAACTAGATCTATTTATTCATTTTATAGAGGCACTAATATTTATTTTTAGCAAGTAAAAATATTAACAGCAAAATTATTTCTTTTCTCTTTCTCATTCTCAGAATAACTAAWTGACTTTCAAAGCTTGAGAAAAGTCCAGCTATGTAGAACATTATCTCAGCTCTGACTGCACTAACTTGGAATTTATAAGCCTAGCAGTATCCCCAGCAAGGAGACATTTAAAGTAGCCAAGAGCAAGCCACCAAGGAAAGGAAACAATGAAGAGGAACCAGAGGGCTACAATGTTCCTGATCAGGTCAGAAGAAAATGCATTCCTTCTCTCAGAACCCTAAGATCACTGACCTAAGCAAGTTCATCTTAGTAAGATATTTYTCCTCAAAAACAAAAAAAGGAAAATAACTCTAAACTATTAACCAGGGAATACACATATTCAAGTCACTATTCTGCTTCTAAGTGGAATAAATTTAACATCAGCGATTGACACTATCGCAATATCCTTGTGATTAAGAGAATTATCTTTGCAAAGACAACTATGATATTTTAAAGTCCACATGATGAATTGGTTATAGTGATTTTCAGCTAGTTGTTACACATTTTAAATGAATGCCCTAACATGAGCAAAACCACGAGCAAGCACATTTACACAATGGTTCCTCCACCCCAGTGTAACTCCATATAGTGCAGGACATACTGTGTAGGTCCCCCTGAACCACCTGCCTTTTACTGTCTGCTTCCAGCTGTGTTCCAGCTGACAGATGCTAGTTCTTAAGTGTATGTCTGTAGAGTCAGGCCCTATCACAAATACAGATTCCCTCTTGCCTAAACTGCGACTCCTCCTTCAGGATCTGAGTTAAAGCTATGGCTCCAAACAGCTCAATGGTTTGGGAATATGGAGCAAGGTCAATACATTTTTATCAGTGTGGATGAACAATATTTAAGGTTAGGCGCTAATGAAAGTGTCATCTGCAGTGAATGGGTAATTATGGTGCCATGGAGTATCACACAGGTGACTAATCTCCTATGCATCTGGATATAACAGCCTAAACTCTGTGCTGGTAGATGTTTTTACTGCACAGTTTATTGCAGGATTAAGGTCTGGGGCAGTAGGAAATAACACCACAAATACATAGAAAGAGGAGGAAATGAGAAGAGTAAAGTCACAGCTGTGAAATATTTCTTAAAGCATACTCATCTTTTAGTTCTGTCTTTATGGTATTACAGTAAAACTGGATGCAGCAGCCAGAGAAAAGAATGAGGTGCGTTACTATCTGCAATTCCACAGTTAAAGCATGCTACCAAATGAATTTGTGTTTTTGTAAAATGTAATTTATTCTTGGAAAACTCTTGTATAAACTATAATACATCATACTCATTTTGGATGTTGTCAAAACTGCAGTGAGGTTTAACATAACATTGTGTTTTATAATACCAATTGGTTGCTATTTCCAAGTTATTACAGTAAAAATAAATACAATACTATATGAATATTTGTATACGAATACCAAAAGTAACAGAGGTCCCTTTAACATCAGTATATTATCCCTAAATAATAAAATACTGATTAGATTATACTGTGCTGAACACCGCAGAAGCTGATCACTCGTTAAAATYATGCAAGCATTGATAAGCTACAATAGCAACGACTGACAGTAGATGGGAAGTAAAAATAATCAGGTGATTAGAACGTATGTTGCTGGACTCTTGAAATCTGCTTGGTATTTCTTTTTTCCTCTAAGAGGAGCTTTTGACACAGAGATGAGCGTTTTATTAACCGCAGCAACAGAAGCCAAACGCTCATCAATGAGGACTGCTAAGAAGCCTGGTGCAACAGAATCCCTTCTCTTTGCAAGAGGACCACACCGTCCGCCAAAGAAAAAGGGGGGAAAAAGAAAAAAACAAACCAGAAAGCGTCGAGCCGGAGACCCGCGGACGT
>NW_028186149.1:7446409-7455192 GCF_003343005.1 Rhea americana
GGCGCGCAGCGCCCCCGGGCGGGCGGGGTAGCGGGGGAAGAGCAGAGCGCGGGGGTTGAGGAGAGGGGAGGGACGGCCCACGCCTCGAGGTGAGAGGGGGCAGGGCGCCGCGGGGCGCGGGGAGGGCCGGGCCGGGCCGGACCGGGCGGCCGTCTGCCTGCCGCGGCGGAGTCTCCTCCCGGCGAGGAAAAGGCGAGAGCAGCGGGCGGCAGCCGCCCGGCCCGACACGGCGGGAGGTGGAGCGGCGCCCCCCGCGCGGCGGCTGCTGCAAGCCTCTGAGCAGCCGCGCGCCGCGCCCCTGAGGGGCCGCTTTGCCCTTGGGGCGCCCCCGCGGCGGGAAGCGTCGTGCCGGGCTGGGCAGCGGGGCGGGCGTTGCACGGGGGAGCACTGCTTGGGTGTTGCGGAGGGGGAAAAATGTACGAGTGACTGCATGAAATCTCCATTTACAGGAGCTATCGTGAGAAAAGTACCATTAATTCCTACCAAAGAACGGTAAGAGCAGGTAGGGGACACCTTGTTTGATAAAAACGTTTGGTTCTATTTTTTTGTACCTTATGTAGCCGCACAGGAACATATGAGAGGTTTTTATCACATATCACATTGTAATAACTGCCGAGTACTTAGTGTTGGGAACAAAAACCTTGAAATTTGCCACTCCTTTTCATTCTTGGAAGTGTGGAGAAAGCTGGATCTTGAAAATTTGTTGGAAGAAATTGTAAACTCTGAAGATGACGAATACTTTGCACACAGTATGTCCTGGTATAAGGAAAACATTTCTTTTTTTTTTTTTTTTTGGTGCTAGGTGAATATGATGCTCTTGCAGTTGTACTATTGCAGTTGACTGAGAAATGCAAGATTCACTGTGCACTGTGTTGCTTCTTGAAATCATATGCATCTTACTGAACACGCGAGCTTATTTGGAATGTGGAGGTAAATGAAGACGTATCCAAGTTATCTTTGAATGGAAAAACACTATCATCATAATGCTTGAGACTGGATCTGCTGTCATGCAAGATAATAGAAATCTTTGCTTAAAAGGAGCAGTACTTCTGGCTGGGGTGGAAGGGGAGAAAACCAGGTTGACCTTCTGATGAACTGACTACATAAAAACTATTACATAATGAACATATGCTTCTACTGATTATTATTCCGTAAGCTTTCTGATTCAGTGCTCTTCCATGCAAAATTTTTGTTAACTTGGAACTGAGTTTTATTTTGGGTAAGATTTTTCAAATATATTTGGTAAGAGTTGGAGGCGAAAACGGTGTTTTTTTTTTTTAATTAAGTGGAGCAAAGTCCAGCTAATGCTTAAAAAGACAGATGGCCTTTGAATGGATAGTTAGTGTAGGCAGCTGAAATAATAAGCAGGATCACATGAGAAGAGTGTGACCTAGAGCAAAGTGTTTTTGCCTCKTTGATGTAGTAGAGCTATCTGGTTTTGACAGCAAAAAGGCTTAAGTTTAAGCAGACTACCTGCAGGATTACTTCGGTCTTCCTGAGTAACCATCATGATTAGTGAGAATTTCGGTTTTGAGCCAAGTCTTCTATTACCTAATGAGARTAATGCTGCCAGTAACTCTTGGGCATGTACCAACTGTGGAGAAAAGTTCCATCTTTTTGTCTGGGTTGGTGATAAACTTTTCAGTGTTTGACTTCCATGAGGTACTGTAATTGGGTTGAGACTTTATTATGGGACAGAGAATGCATGTTACTCTGAAGCAAGCAAGATTCTTCTTTAAAATGAAAATAGTGCTGAATTATAGGTTTGGTAGTAAAATTCTCTATTTTTTGGCTATAGAAACCCGTAGGCATGAGCAGCTGTGGGTTTAGAGCTTTGAGGAACAATTGTTTGGCAAGTGTCTGCAGATACAGCCTTCACATTCTTCCTGGAGGCAAGTTGTTTCACCTGAATTTTGCTTGCAGATCAAGTTGTATTTACCTTGATTGATTCCTCCTTACTAGTGATTTAAATACCTCACATTATATTATTTTTCGGTACATAACAGTGATTTTTATGTCCAAGAGCACAAAACCACCTTGTCTGCTTATCCCCCAAAAAACCAACAAAAAAACAAAACAGAAAAAAACCCAAGCCCCCCAAAAACCCACTAAAACTTGAGAGCTTTCATTCTCTTAAATTTTTCTTTTTGTTCCTGATTAGCTGATTGCCTTGTTCAATTACTCTTTTTTTCCCTAGGATTACAAAGAAAGGAAAATGCCTATAGTACCTCTACTGGAAGCTGTTTGCACAGGAATTCCCTGCTCTGGCTTGAAATTAATTGGAGTTGTGGGAGGGGAAGTTCTGTTGCTGCAAGACAGTGATTACTGGAACCAAAAGGTTTATTTTAGAACAGCACCTTAGCTGTCTTAGTTTTAAGTATATGTTAGGAATGCTGAAGGTACTTGCTCCTGGCTTTGTCTGGCAGGATGGATTAGATGACCTCTCAAGACCTTGTGTGGATCATATATAAGGATGTCTGTACTAGTTTGCCTTCTGCTTCTCCAGTCTACACTGAAAGAAAAAAAAATCTATAGCTATTTAAAGTTGAGACTTCCTTCCCACTGTTTCCAAAAAGGAGGAGGCAAAAGAAAGAAAGGCAAATTTATAAAGCAGGCACTGAACCCCACTCACACTATGGAGAAATAACTTGATTCTGTTTGCTGTAGGATGAAGCATTTTCACTTGGCAAAAAAGATGGTATTGTACAAAAAGCAGAAGAAAATACATTTTGATACAGAAACCATGATTAGAATATCTGTAACTATTTCTTCTGGGTCTCTAGTATACACAGAGAAGGGAAGATTTTTTCCTTTCTGCAAAAGGCACGGTGGTTTATGGGAAATTAGCAAATGATTCAAAAGAATATAGTAATTTATTTGCAAAGGGAAGAAATCCTAAAGCATATACAAAAGAAATTTGCTGCACACAGCCTCTGCAAAGAAAGCAAATCTCTAAAGAGACACCATGGAAGATAAATACCTATCTATCTTAGTATCTAAAAGGACTGCCTTTTATTTCAAGTGAAGTGCTGCATTCCAGCCTTGGTATCCTGCGACATGAGAACGGACCCGTTAGGATCACTCCTGTCAGTTTTCTATGCTGCTGAAGGCTTCTGCCTTTTAACATCATACCCCAAAGAGATGGAGAACTTTTGACCACAGTGTTCACATGATTTTGTGAATGTTTTCTTCATGATTCATGGTGATTGTCTCAAATCTTCACCATGTTCTTCAAAAAAATGTTTGCCTCTTTTCCTAGAGGAAAGTTAGTTACTTTTCATTTTCATGAACTCAGATTCAGCTGTTACTTGGGGAAGATTGTATGCTTCAATCTATAAGTTACATACCTCTTCTCTGCTGTTAACTTCTAAACTAGAATGAGTTTCCCTTGCTATAGCGTTATTACCATATAGGTTCAGCACAAGATTGCCCCCATATTCATCTTCATTCTTAAACTGTTGTTCATTGGATATTTCTATAGAAGACCTTAAAGACATTAACCTTTGAAAGATGGTCACTTCTTCTGTATTCCTGAAAAGCCCTTGCTACAGCACATTTTTTTGCTTAGATGTTTTTAGAAGATCGTATTTATGGAAGCTGACAGTCTTACTTCCTCAAGTATCTAAATGCTGGAGACTTTCAGTAGTAAATAGGTATCTAACAATCTTCCCACAGTCTAGACCATTACTTTCCTGTAGAATAGTTGCCCAGACTTCAGTTTTGAAGGGTGGATCTGAGGGAGATGGGAAAAAAAGGAACCCAACTGATAGCATTAAAAATTGCAATTAAAATGCAACTTTTCAAGACATTTTCCGTAAAGCACAATCAGGTACTCATGAAGGAGAGAACTAATGATTAAACAGTCTAATACAATTGAGTGGTGTGGTAGTGAAAAGTACATAAAATTAAAATGGCAAAGAGGAGCTGAGGCACTTGCTTGACTTGACTGTCTCTTTCCAAGGCTAAGGAAGACTGTGTAGGAGTGCTGCCTCCTCATTTTTTTCAAGAGCGCCTAAGCTTTCATTTTCTTGCCAGTGTCTTTCCTACAAGGAATCTAACTGTGGTGCCAGCTCCAGACTAACAGCGTTTTTTTGGAGGTGGGATGGGATTTTTTCCAATAAATTATTATGATGTTTGTTGTTTGTTCAGTTGTAGAACTTGGGATGCTAAGAAAACAAAGATGAAGCAAACCTAAATCACTGCTAGAAGTGATATGTGGTAAGACACTGGACTTTAATGGCATCAGATTAAATATTAACTAGTCTTGTGACCTGAATTTATGCTGTGTACTCTCTGCTGAATACTTATGTTATATAGGAATCTAGTAAAATTAAAACAATACATTTGATGGAATCATTTTCTGAGAATCTAGATCTTAATATACAGTAGGAAGAATTATTATTTTAATGGGACTGTTTTTCTTTGGAAGGAAAAATTATATTTGTGCGAATTCTGTTCTTCTGTGGATCTTGGCCTTCAGTGTGTCAGTCAAACATCTGGAAAATAGAAATAAATGCACACGGTCACTTGTGAATTCTTTGGAGAGAGTCTAAGTACACGTTCTTTAACTTCTGCTCTAAATGATGATTCGGTAGAATGATAAATGGTTGTATTGCCAGTTGCATACAAGTGATTTTCCTGACACATGAGCAAGCATACCTTATCAAACTGAGTGTTGTGAAGGCACTAGGTGTACATGAAAGACGTCGTCAGAATTTTTCCAGATCATCTCTTCAATTAAAAAAACAAATGAAAAAATCCTACTCTAAGTGCTTAAACCCTGAAATCTTTCAAGAAGGGGGAAGTGAAATGGAGTCATATCATGCTGCTCCAAGAATTTAAATTCTGCATCTATCAAAGGCAAACATTCTTGTCCTTAAGGACATAATGAAAACTGTTGCATGGAGTTATTTACAGTAACAGGCTCATTTCCAGAATATGGAGAGGACCAGAAACTGCCTCCTGTTACGTACTTCTGATGACAGTGTTTTCGGGCACAGACCAGGTCTGCAGCACCACCAATTTTATAAGAACCTCAAGAACAACTCTGCAATGCTGAGGAAGACATGAAATGAAAGCCCTTCTGGGGAGAAAACACTTTGGACAGACATTTGGAAAACTTGTCCTCAAGTGAAAAGTAAACGTAGGTTTGTTTTGCTTTCTCAGTAATTCTTGTACTTTTTATTTCTTCACCTTCAAAGTTGTCTTGCTGCTAATGTGTCTGAACTGAACGAGATAACTATTCTTTAATTGTACTTCCTACCCTAGAAGAAGAATCTGTAACGGAATCACTTTTTCACTGTCTTATTTCCTTTTTGCTTTTGATTCAGTACCATTCTTGAATTTTACTGGCACTTACGCAGACTTTTTAAAGCACTATATACATCTACATTTTCCTTGCTTTGTCATTCTGCCTAACCTACTTTCTGTAGGTACCTCAGTGTAGGTACCTAAATCACCAGATTCTTGAGACTGCCTGGTTTTGATAAGACTTAAGCTACACTGAGACTATTGTTATATTAGTAATACTTCCAAAGATTGCTTTTAAAATTTTAAGTAAAAAGAACTGAGCGCTTAACATTATACTTGTCACTTCTGTCTCCTTGAACTGCAGATGCAAATAAAGTATGAAATGATATATGGATTTAGCTGTTAAATCACTGTGAACCTTTTTTCTTCTGCAGTGTTAAAGAAAACTAACAAATATCTTTCAATGTAAAGGTGTTTTTTGAATTGAGTTAGGAAGAGGAGTGGGAACRGTATTCACATCATGTGACTTTATTTCTTTATATGCTCTGGTGAGCATATAAACAGCACATAAAAAGCATGTATGAGCAATAGAGCTCATGCAGAGTAACTGCACTTTTTCAGACTGCCCTCTGGAAGAGCTTACCTGTTTCTTGACTCTGCAGGGAATACTGTATAAAAGGAGGTGTGTAAAATCAGASTATGAACTTGCCCCTTATGTATAACCTCACTGTACAGTGTAACTGATGTATTGCATGCCAATTGCTGAAACAAAAGTTTGATTCAGTTTTGTAATTCTTTGAGCTTCTAATCATTAACTCTTCAGTACTTATATCAGTAGGGTAAACCTCCTGACCTGGTGGACACTCCAGAGGTGAACCATTGCTAATTAACTYAATGGCATTGTCTTGTGTTGAAAACAAGCCAATGTGTTGACACAAGGTGTGGCTTAGGCAGCTCAAAAATGTTTATTATAAGTAGTTGTAGGGCCACAAGTTTTTAACTCACTTTGTGCATTTCCAGTGAGCCTGTCAGGACAGATATGAATCATTTGAGATGGAGCACACCAGTTATTGATAATCTTTCATACTAACATGAAGCATCTTTCACCAATTCCAATTAGTGATGGAATGAATGTATTTTTAGAAAATGACAGAAGTCCTCTTGTCTAATAACTTTTATTAACCTGGGGAGTATAGAACTGAGCATGCATTTAGTGATAGCTGGGACTTTATGGGAGTCTGACATTCTCCTTCCCTGTCGTATCAACTAGAATAAACAGTTGGAAATTTTCAAATACCTCTGACCTGGCTGTTCTGCAGACCTAAGGATCAAAGAACTACTATGCCTCTGTAGTTCAAAACTACATTAGTACCACTTATATTGTTCAACTGGATTTTTTTTTAATCCCTTCTAAAATAGACTTAGCAAGCAGCAGCAAGGCCAAAAAGTAATGTTTCAATGAGTTAGATTTTTAGTTACTGTTTTTTTTCTTTTTGATGAAAGAATTAATCATTTTCTGTGGTGTTTTTTAAAATACCAGAAACAGTTTCTGCATACACTTTGCATGCACTTTGTCTCTGAGCCCAGTTAATTATAGGGCTAGGCTCTAGAGCTGTTGCCATCCTGTCTTCCTCTTCAGGTAGGTTGAGGCACATCTTTTTTGTATTACTGGGGGAATTAGTGAGCCATAACTGCAGTGGAGTTCAGTGAACTTCAGCAGAGGCTGCTTAGTTTAACACCTGCTCATAATTTGAGTCAACAGAAAAGCATTTCACATTTTCTTGCAGTAATACATAGAGGAGAACTTTAAAGTATGTGCACCATTTACTTGTGAATTACACTTCTGAAGTGGCATCAGAAGCCATCAGGAGCAAAATGCAATCTAGGTGTTCACATGTTGAAATAAATCGCGCATCACATGAAGTTTCTCAGAGGTGAGGTCAAGGATGCTGCCTGTGGTCTGTGAAGCTCTATAGACTTTGTGGTTTTAAACTGGTGACTGACTTATTCATTGGGGGATTTACATTACTCACATAAAAGCAAGTTACTGTTTACAACAAACTAAATATATTTCCTAGAAGATTATATGTAGACCAACTTAATTCTTTGTACCTTCTCTCCAGAGAATGTGAGAGGTCTACACAGAACTCTAACTAGAGATTCTCAGTGCAGAGTGTCGAGGATTGATGATTCTCAAGTCAACGTGCTGGTAAGAAACATGGATGTTGCTATATTCTTCAAGCTGATCTGAAGAATCCTGCAATATGCATTAAAGTGAAACTTCCTTGCATCTTCATATCATAGCATTGAGAAAATCTCTAGGATTATTCTGGGATATGAACTATTTGTTCCAATCTGACGGACAACTCTAAGGTTGTAATAGAGATGAATGCATATAAAAATCATCTTCTTGATTCCTACAACCACAAACAGGATATGAGAAGTGAGCTGAATACTAGCTGTGATTAATTATACTACATAAAGAATTCACTGAAAATGCACTCTGAATATACAGTTATATCTCTTAAAATTGAAGGTGAAATTTGAGTCCAGTTAAACCAATAGAGTATTTGCTAATGATTTGCTGAAAAGAGTGTTCAGATTTTAATTTGTGTATGTCTTTGGGGTTTTGTTGCGCTCTCCTAGCGTTCCTTCCCCCTGCCAGGGATTCCAATGTCCTGTCATTTTTTTCCCCCTCCAGCTCCCCAAACTCTTGAGCTCCTTAGCCCAGTTGAAATGGATGCAGAAGTCTTTTGTGATTTTATGAAAAATCATGGCAGAGTAGAGAAGAGACACTTTAATTAGGCCCCACTGATGGAAAGGCAGCAATGAGATCCTGACGTTTTTGTCTTGTTTGGCAGGGGAGGAACTGAATGTTGATACATTCAGTTAGAGGAATTAAGTGGTATTGTATTAAGGAGAGGTGGATGTCGCAAGAGATGTGGCAGGCAGTAAGAAGGAGACTGAGGAGGGAGGGTGGTTGGGGAGGGTATGGCAGCCTACACGCAGGCTGCATTTGTTCTTGTGCTCGTGGACTGACTCATCTCACAGAAAGAGTCCTTGAGTGCTAACAGCCAAAAGCATCTGGTGACCGGTTTCTTGACCTATTTCAGTTTCTTTTGATAAACTGGTGTTATCTGCTTTTGTCCGAAAAAGAGGCAGATAATAATTTTGTAGCCATTGAAGGCATGATGAGGAAACTTAGTTGTTCCTTATGTAAAATACAAGAATTAGCTAATACTGAGCACTCATTCACATTGACTTAATAGGAGCTACATGTGCAAAACACCTCTGACAGGCGAGGAATGCCTGCATATATTCTGAGGGTGTGCACAGGAGTAAATGAGTTAAGTGTTCATGATATTTGCCAGCAGCATGAGATGGAAACGCTGCCCACTGCATCAAACAGATCTGCCACCATCTGTTGACAAAGGTCTGCTACACTGAGAGGAGCAGAAAATTATATATTTTTCCTTCCATTAAAACTTGTGAAAAATCTTTTCTGTTCTGTTTTTTTCTGTTCTTTTTTGTTT
>NW_028186149.1:7455244-7480939 GCF_003343005.1 Rhea americana
CTTTGTTCTTAATATTTTGGAATTTTCATAAATGTTATAACTTTAAGTAAAGGAAGCCATATCTATGTAAGCAATATTTTCCCCTTTACTAATCAGCACTGGATTTTGTTTTGCTATTTTGGCAAATATATAAACTTGTRATTAAGACAACAGGCCAAGCAGTCAGTTACTTGGATCATATAATGTTTTCATAGCTTACTGATAATGCATGCAAAAGGGCTCGCTATAATCCTGAAGTCATAGTTATCAGGCAGTCTCTCTCTCTTTATATATGTGTAATATATATGTATCTTTTTTTAAGACCTAAGTAGATCGAGTAGAATAATGAGCAACTGCTGCCGCATTTGTAACTGGTGGGTGTTTGCTATGCCATCATTCTTGGATAAATGATCTTCTTAAACTTTTTAATTTAAATTTAAAGCATTGATTATGTAGGCCAACCAAAGCTGCCTGGTAGTCTTCAGGCTACAACCGTATCAGATAGTGTAGAATTGAAAGGTAGAATCTTAAATATCTTAAAGATCTTTGTTAGTTTAAGTAGGGCAGTGTATTCAGCAGCTTTTAACAATTATTCTCGCTATTGCAAATAGCTGTGTGCTGCATCACTGAATCATGAAAAGATCTGATGTACAGTGTATGGAATCTGTGAGCGGTGTATTTTGATGTTCAAATACTCTCTGGTTTAGTCTGTCCCCAACACCTCTGCGATGCAATAACCTGTTCTTGAGTCGTCAGCTTTCACTTAGCGAAGGAATCTGTCAGTGCTTCACTGGTGAAGTGAGCAGCAGTTGCTACCTCTTACCTTCCGCCTGCGAACCATAGAGCAGAAGGCATCCAAATTGGATGGAAGGAGTTAAGAAATTCCTTCAGTGCTTCTGGCTGCTTTTTACCAGTAGCACTGTAGTACAGCTCAGCTGTTGCTGCAGGAGTGGGTTAGGTCAGATGTGAATTTGGCCTGCTTTGTATCAAAGGGCCAAACTACCCCTGGCAGCCTCAAGAACAGCCAAGTGCTATCCCTTTCGTTCCTGAAATTGGCTCAGAGCCAGTACAAACATGAGTTCTCTCCGTTATGAGTTGGCCCTAAAAAAAAAAAAAAAAGAAAAAAGAAAAAAAAAATCTAAAAAGGAGAGAAATGCCTAGGAGAGATGCTTCTGCATTACAAATAACTTGATTATTTGGTCCTGCTGTGACCAAGAAATGCAGTAGATACAAATCAGCTACTTTGCAACCTGGTCATACAGTCATTTATTATAGTTTATACAGCCTAGTTTCATTCTTGGGTACTTAAACTTCTAGCACTAATATAAAGTCTTCATCCATGCAGTTTTTATAACAAAGTAAGGCACTCAGATTAATTTATACTGCTGGTTGTTGACTGGAATCCCTATTCTGCAGAAAACTCTGAAATGTTGATTAAAAAAAAAATCTAAACCAAAAAAAACCCCATGAAGCAGGAATTTCAAAAGTCAAACTGATAATTCTTTCAACTATTTGGGAAAGTCTTGGACTCTTGGACACTGAGCTACCTGAAGTGTGAGTTATTTCCCCCTCCCTTCTGCCTCCTGGCACCCCTCGTCCCTTTCCCCACCCAAGTTGGGTAACTTAGGAAATCTGGAGGTTGACGCTGTCAAAGCATCGGCAAATCCTTTCCAGTTCCAACTGTAGAGATTGAAGTTCACTCTACTAATTTTGTTGCGGGGGGGGGGGGGGGGGGGTGAGAGGGTAATACTTTACTCTAAAGAGCCCAAAGACCTAAGGGAATTATCATGTTACTTGCACCATAATATACCACTTTTGTTCATTTTGGTTTGCAGTCACGTACACCTGGCTATACAATTTGCAATTCGTGTTGATAATACAAATATCTGCATTAATAGCCAGTACATTAAAAAAAGAAATCTAAATATGAATCTGTTTCAGTCTATTTCTAAATGTTGGCCTGGTGACTGCTCCAAATTCCAGGGAACAGAGTGCTTCAATGTTGCTTGCTTTTTCTCTTGTTTCCAGCTGAGAGAAACTGAACAGATGGGAGTGGGAGATGAAATGACAAGCCAGCGCAGACAGTGTGATTAATTTGGTTTTTTTTGTTTTTGTTTTTGTTTTTTTTTAATTTGAGAGGACAGCTCACCTAACAGCAGAAGACAGCAGAAATACACAAGTACATTTCTAGTGTTATTTGTCTGTATCAAATATTGCTTCAGTTGCTACCTGGATGTAGTGGGAGGGGAAACAATCTGTGCTTCTGTATGTAGAAAGGTTTGCATCCATCAGGTAATAGCACTAGCAGAGTTTGAGAGCTCTGCCAGATGGTGTTAGCTATGCAAAAGTTCTGTGATTCATTTGGTAAAATGTTTGTCATGGCAACCAAGGAGCTTTAGACTTCAGTGGTCTGGTTGATAGTAGAAACTACTCTTGGCGTCACCAGATGCCAGGCTAGGCTTAAAGCAAACTTCTGATAATACATTTTTGAGCCTGGTTACATTGCCCCGTGTGATGCAATTGTAAATTGTTTGTCTGTTCATCTTGGAGCTCAGGAGAACTTAAATTTATTGTTTAAAAAAAACCCCAAAAGTCTACTGAAATGTATCAGGATTCACAATTTTTTTTCCTTCGTCTTTATTTCCTCCTATATTGTCAAGGGGGAAAAAGTTTTCAGTTTCACTGAGTTCTCTCCTCCAGTTCCTACCCTTGAAACAAGCAGTAACGGGATTGACACAGGAATGTGATATCCAGCAGAATAGCAAGGAAGAAGGGGTGAGGGGAGTCTAGAACAATGCTGGATTATCTTCTGTAAATAACTCTTTGTGGACAAGATCTGTATAGTGTTACTCCAAAAAACCTATGCTGGCCTAACAAATACACCTTTTGTATAGCTTTGCTCCTTTGTTCTCAGCTATGCTGTTCTCATCACCACTTACAGTTCAGTTTCCAGTTAGTGTCCCACAGTTCAACTCAATGCCTCCTAGCTAGTAATTAGCAAGTAGCAATGCTCTGAAATCTATCAGAATAATTACTCGAAGAGTACTGTGATAGCCAACCTGGAAAAATGAGTAAGTATCCTCAAAGACAACGTTGGATAATGTGTTACATTCCAGGAAGTGCATGTATTGACAGGATAGATGTTTAGGGAGACACAACAGAGGCTTTCTGGACAACTTAAGCTATTCTAAAATAGCTATTGGAAAAAAAAATCTCCAGGGAGTGTGGATGGTTTCAACCTCCCCCTGCCCCCAGCAAACTGAGAGACTACAAAAAAATTGTAGTATCTGAGACTATTGCAATTTGTGTAGTCAGAAGTACTTATTTAGGAATGGGGTTTCTTACGTAGATAAGTGGTTTTGGAAGAATTCCATTTCCTGCCATTTCAAGAGACAGACTAGACCTTCCCTCCCCCCCCACTCTATTCATTTTCCAGAAATGTGTGTTTGTTGCTGTTGTGAGATTGACAGACACTAGAGAACCTTCAGTTATGAAGTCATTTATTTGATCGGAAAATATCTTTCTCGATACTGTAATTAAGAAAGGTGTGTATAGAAAGGGCCCCTGCTAGAGAGATACCTTGGATCTCAGTTAATGTAAACCAGCCTTGCTCCGTTATCTTCAACGGACCTATATCTGCTTGTATCGCTTCAGGCTCAGGCTGCCTCATTAAAATGTCATCCAAAGAAGATATATATATGTGCGTATATACATACATATCCCTGAAGGATACATATATACTTGTATTTTTAAAAATATAACTCATAAAATACATATTAAAATATCTAATGAAAATGTAAGTATGGGGAAAATTTGCAAGACAGTTTTGCTAGCTTTTCTGTGCTTCATTTTGACCAGATTGCTTTTGTTCATGTCATCTTGTCAGCTTTGAGCAACACATACTGAATGTTGAAACAGTAGCATAGCACCAGGGAAGGAGATGTAGTAATATAAATACATTGGTAATCCTGTAGACATGCATGCCAGATGATATCTGGCACATGAAAAGGAAGCAATGATATCCAACAGTCATCTCTGGTCATAATAAAGAGAAGCCTTTGAGCTGGGCCATTTGGAATAGTGTGTCAAAAGACATGGACTTGCTGGTGGTGGTTTTAAAAAAAACTAAAACCACTAGGGTGTACTGTAATTGACATACTGTTTTTATATTAATAGGTTTTAAGCTTAAAATCTTTTTTAGTAGGACTGTGAAAAAAATAGAAAATTTATTCTTTTTGAATTTATTCTTTTTATTCTGGTTCTTGAAAATCTTGATTCAAGGCAATGGATAATTCTTTCCTTTTCACTAACTAAAATGTTAAAGAAAAGATTTTTGTTAGAATTACTGACGAGAAAAGAAAGTATTTAAACTGCAAGGATAAACTTGGTCTCAGATGTTCTACATTTAAAGTAATGTTCTCACAGTTGTTCCTTCCAATACAAAATCAAAAGAACTATTGAGGTGTTGCACCTAGATAGCTGTCTTTCTGTGTACATAAGTATTCTACTTTAGCAGAAACTGTATCTCATTTTATAGAGGAACAGAGACTGCCTGCAGCATCTTGTTTGAGTATAATGAGAATGCTGCAGTAAAGTGTATTTTGGACAAGCTTAGTGGGAAGCTCAGAATGTCAGTATTTGGAATGACAATGTGGGGTGGGTGTGGAGCATAGAGACTGCTACTAAATAAGCTCAATCAAAAATCCTTGTAGAACAGTAAGGGTTTGTAAATAGATCCAACAGATTGCAGCTATATTGATCACAATGTAATAATATTTTGGACATAAACAGTTTATTCTGGGTTTCAGGCTGGGTGAAATTGTTTTGAAAATAAATAGGAGGGTAGAGTTCACTGCAGGACCTTGGGAGTMTGATTATCTAGAATGAGAACTTAGTCAGAATGTATCATGCTCTTTTTGGCTAGATTTTCCTTCCTCTAGGAAATAAGATAAAGTGGAGACAGATTCAGGCAGTCAGCTGTGAGCAGGCACTCTCTAATAAAGGTGGCAGGAAATGTCTCTAAGGTGATTGGAACTAAGCTGAGAAAGTAAGAGCAGCTGTAGTGCTGCAGGTCCTGCTCTTGTACTCTGAGGACCATGTTTTGCAGTGGTTTTATTCAGTCAAGCAGTCTGGGACTAGGTTTGACTGCTGTTGGTGAGAGACTGCTTGAGCAGAAGTCATATGGGAAGGTAGGCACCTGAAATGCTAAGATCTTTGGATGTCCCCTGCATGTATTTTTGATGCCATAGTAGCTTTTGTGTGATACAGCATAACTGGAAAGGTGGTTGTGTGTCCTTGTGGCTTGTAATGGTGAGATGAGCCAAGAAGACTACAGGAATTGGATATGCTGCTGTGGTTGAAGATATCTTGAAATAAAGTAGTTAAATGTAGAACTGAACAGAGGTAGTAAATGGCTATGTCTAAGTCAAGGAGTGTATCCTTTAGGCAGCTCATACCACCAACTAGCAGTGGGAAGACAACTTCCTGACCGGAGAGGGGCTCAAATTATCTGTGTAGATTAGTTTTTTGTCTAGTTGCTGAATGCTCTTGAACAAATCATTCCAGTGCTTTTTCTCAGTTTCTCCATTTGTAATGCAGGTAATTCTCCTATATAAGATGCTTTCAGTTTGATGAAATGGGTTCTGTTAAAGCAAGGCATTATTCTATGGCATATGTCAGCACCTTTGTACGTTTCACTCACAAATATGTCCCTCTTTCTTAGCTCCAGATTGAAGGATGCTTCAATGAACATGATTCCTGGAGTCAAATTAAGGCGTGTTTGATGAAACTGTATGTTCACGCTCCAAGCACAAATATTCTTTCTGTTGTCTAAAATTAGAAACTGAAATTTTTAGCTTTGTTCTGTGATTTTTAGATGAATACCGAGTTTGAGGTTATTTTCAGAGCATGAATGCCCCACTTTTTCAAGAATGTAAGCCTCTGAAAACCTTTATAGGATGGGTACCCCAAAATGGAGCTATCCTAAATTACTGTACACTTTAAAAATGTATCTGGTTTTGAGTGATGTATTGTTTGTACATTTTTCATTAATAAGTGATTAAATGGCTGACAACTTGACACTTGACAAACCCCTTCCCTAAACTCAATTAAAGAAAATCCTTTTCATTCCTTTGATTTATTCTGGCTGAAGTACACCATTGCTTGTGGAAAGTTGATTTACTAGAGGCAAGAAAAGAACTAGTTTATAGACTCTCACCTCTAAACCTCACTTATAGATCAACCAAACAGACATACAAAGCACACTGAAAAGTTCCTGTCAATGCTGGATTTTAGTATCAACTGATAAAAGTGATAACAAAGGATCCCTTGATTTTTACCACAGAAGCATGTTGGCTTTTTTGTTCTATTTGACACCAACTAATTAGATTGGTTGATTCTCAGAATGACCGCATAGGAACAGTTGCTTTCATGTATTGTTATTGTATGGCAGGGTTTCTTTGCTTGCCAAATTGAATCCTATTCAGTTAGAGCTGAGGCAGAAATAGTATTGATTCTTGGGAAAATACACAGAACTCCTGAGACTAGGTGCTAACGTTTATTCATCTGTTTAAATTTAATGCTGGTCCTAAATATGTGGGTATTTTATATAGACTTGGGGATTGTCAAAGCATGYTGAAATATTTCCACCTAAAAATACATACAAAATATAATAACTTGCTTATATTGTATGTTTTTTTCTTTTGTATAGAACATCAGTGACACCCAGTGGTTATATTTGGTTATGGTCTAATATACATTCTAAAATTTATTCTAAACCTTTTTTCCTTGTAAAAAATTGAGCTCAGAGAATGCATGGAAAAACTGTAAGAGCTCCATGTGCCTTTGTCGGGCAAAGAGTCTCCCTACACTTTAGACTTGCAAATTTGAATAAGTTTAATTAAAGGGGATGAAGAAAAAAACACATAAAATTACTGTTTTGAAATGATTCCTACCTCACTTCTCACAGATTTAATGACAACGAGGAAGTGCCTTTTTATGCTGTAAGGAATGCTGTCCTTTCTGCTCTCTTTCTTTTCCCTACCTTCCCTCTATTTCACATTTTGAGAGTTACACAGTATGGCATACAATTTATTCCTCTCTTCTGTGGGTTAGGTAATTATGTACAATAAGCTGGATTTTCTGTTTTACACTACTACCAATCCCTCCGTGTATCCTGCTTGTTCTGCTACAATCTTGGCTCACTTTGCAAATGTGTTTACTAGTAACTGATAAATGTTTGTGAGGGGTTTTGAAGCTATGGGTCAAAAACTGTTTATCTTTTTACTATGCTAACTTCTGTGTTATTCACAAACAAAACCTTCCTCTGAAGTCGGTGAGAATTTAGTCCTACTAGGCTCTTCAGGATTAATTTTTGGATCAAAATGTTTGATTTGTTTTATTGTCAGATGGAATAGAGCCTGGTAGAGGGCTCACTGAAGGCTTCCTACCTTGAGAGCTGATACTTTACTGTGCAAGGTTTGTGTGCGGTGCAAACAGAGCAAGGCTATATTCATTCTATTTCTACTAGAAAGAATGGAAGGATTTGTAGATCCAGCATGAGGCACACCCAGTAAGGGGTGCAACTGGCATTCTTTCCAAAACCTTTACTTCCTATCAGGAAGCCCAACTATTTAGGCTTTACACAGGGGAAAAACAGAACATCAGTCTTTGCAGTTCTACTGAATTTGTTTGTGGAGTGCTGATGATGCAGGGTGGTTTTGTTGTTTTTGTTGTTTTTGTGTTTTTTTCCTCCTGATTTTCAAATGAAGCATCTTTAAAACAATTACTTAATGTGAGTTCTCATTTAACAGTACTTTCTGACTGGAAATCCATAAGGGACGTGTGTGCCTGGAAATTTATGACCCTTTAATGGCTGACTGTCAGCTGAATCTGCCTGTGCTCTTTGAATTTTCTCCAGAGCTCGTTTTTTTGTGTGGTGTGAGGTCTCAACATTGTGTCTAAAAACTGACTTGGGAACTAATCTTCTAAATACAGATGTTCCCAAGGGTAATGATTCCAGCAGAGAATGGGAAGGAGCCAGACAGTAGGAATTCATACCCCACCAATACAAAGGTGACATGCGTGTTGGTACCCCTCAGGGCTTTAGAGAATTGGAGAAAGAAAGAGATGAGAAGGTGGGGGAGGAAGAAGGAGGTAGTCTAAGAGGTATAGAAAATTAGCTTGTGAATTTATCCTTTTTATAGGTAGGGGATAATGTAAACTTTAAGTTTCTAGAGGAGGATTTGAGTTCAATTCCTTATTTTTACACAGGCTTGGACAAATCAGATAGATGCATCTGATTCTATCTGTAGAATCATGTTCTTCATCTGTAAAATGGTAACGTCAATGTTTCCTGTGCATGAGAGTGAATG
This sequence comes from Rhea americana, assembly GCF_003343005.1. Classification (NCBI taxonomy): domain Eukaryota; kingdom Metazoa; phylum Chordata; class Aves; order Rheiformes; family Rheidae; genus Rhea; species Rhea americana. The sequence continues at coordinate 7,463,596 of NW_028186149.1, forward strand.
TACTAAAGCCTAGTGGCAATATTTTTGGTGAGAGCTGTATCAGTGCAGTATCCAGTCTTCCTAAGAAGGAAAATGTGTCTTTCACCAATAGGAAGGAACAAAATGACTTGTGGAGGAGAAAGCCTGCTGGCATTGGTCTTACTCAGGAAAAAATCCTACCACTGTGAGAAAAGACTGTAAGTTTCCCTTGCAGGCAAATATAGTTTACAAAGCACAGAAAACCCAGCAGTTTCTTTGATCTCCATTTTAGAAGAAAGATTATCTAGGATGACTTATGATCTTATTTCAATATCATTGGCTTCATATGATTCTTTTTCAAAATTTTGTTCGATTTATTTCTTAAAATGAACTGTTTTTGTGTTTCTGGCCTGGTAGTTCTTCTCATTTCAGCAAATGCTCGGAGTAATCTGACAGAGTATGGCTACACTTTTTCAGTGCTGCTTTCACAGGAGATGGTATTGTGAAGGGGTTGAAGTCTTGGGATTAACATCAAAATGAAATGACCATAAACCTGAAAATAGTGACCCAGCCCTCGAAGTTTGTCTCTTTAGTAAATAGTCTCATAGCCCTTGCTGTCCATTTCTATGTAATACTAATCAATTTAGGACAGGTAATATTTCCGTTCAGGTTGGTTAGTACTCTCCTTTATTGAATGCAGGAGAGAGTCCATGAAATCAAAGTGAGAGCAGTGTGGGACTGATCTTTTTGTATTTGTCTTACTTTGTCAAGGCTTGAGATGAAATATTCAGATACCATGTTTTTTCAGATGCCTGCCTTTAACTACAGAATATATTTATCATATCTCCCAGAAAAATGAGTAATACCACAAGGAGGTATTTAATCATGAGCCTGGAGATTGCTCTGCAGATTGCTGTACTCTGACAGTGCCAGTCAAGACTGAATAAGAAAAATAATGCTGGGAAATGAGGTGTCAGACTCATAGTTACTTACAAAGGGGTAAACATAGCCTATACTTTCTAAATAGCATTAAGAGAAATACATACAAAGGGAAGTAACAGCATCTGTTCTTATTAACTAAGCTTAGTAATGCAAAGTTAAAACGATAACCCTACAGATCTTTGTCTGATATGTCTCAGCATAGCATTATCAATTCTGAGAGGCAGCCTTGCAGAGGGACTAAAATTAAATAAGAATATCCTGAGCTGTTTAACCTTTCACATTTAAAATACTGAGCATATATTCAGTTAGGCTTTGAAGCTTGATAAACAGTCACAGACAATCAGTACCAAACCCCCAAGAACTCATTATCTTAAGCCTACGCTATGTTCGGGCAGTTCTCAGTGGTGTAGTTTTACAGTGTATTTTGTGCTGTCGGATAAAGTCAAGCTGATATAAGCTGAGCTTGTGAAGCTGCGCTGTGTGTATTGTGGGTGTGTGTTCTGATGTGACAATGTTAACAGAGTTGTAATAAGGCATGTTTCCTTTGCAAAGACCTTGCCTTGGGCTGCCATCTTTTAGCTTATAAATGTAAGGATCCTTTTGACAAAGAGCAATCTTAGAGGAAGTGTGTGTGCCGTATGGGAGCCTGTTAAAGACAAGTAGGTGGAAGAAGTTTAGAGAGATCAGGTATAGCAATGCATGTGCACACCTCAGCCAGGTGAAGCAGCAATGCTTCACAGTGACAGCTCTCGGACTTCTGTAGTATAGTGTGGCATTTCTCAGTGTTACCAAGACAGTCTGAGTTCTGATTGTCTACAAATGCCATTTGGCTTGGTGACAGGTCTTTCAAGGAAGGACTTGGGAGATGACATATCTGCCTGAAGTTTTTCACTTGACATCACCAAAAGAAGATACGGATGTGTGGAGACAGACCAGACTTGTGGGGTGCCTTTGCCAATGGTTGAGTACAAGCTTGTATCTACGGAGTATAGTTACAAGGCAGAGTTTGGAGCACAGCTATTGGTTCAGATACAATAGAGTTATCGCCACCGATGAGATGACGTGGTTGCCGTGGTTGATTGCACATGCACTATTTAAGTCAGATTTTAGTCTAGCTAAGTAAGAGACATTGGTATATTCAGAAAAAAAAAAATCTCTTCTGAAATCATGACCACTCAGAAAGATTTCWATAAACTGACAAGGCACATTCTTCCACTTCTGCATGGAAACCTGCGGCTGAGGAGGTGTATTTCAAATCCTTGGCTAGGTTCAGCTACTTGGAAAAACCCAATGAAGATACTTATTTTAGGAGACTGAATCTGCACCCATAGAAGTACAGGGAAGAAATACAGGGAAATTAGTAGTAAGAGATGCAATTAGCAGAGAAGAGGAGTAGGTATGTGTGCAACACCTCTCCAACAATCACTTTCTCTTTAAAATAGAAATTGGCCTAAGAGATGTGTTTTGAGTTACTGTTGTTACAGAGGTTGTGGGCTATTCCAAGAGCTTGTTAAACTCTATTAAAATTTTAAGTCTCTTAACTAATGAGCTCTCAGAACGTAGTTTTTAATTAACAGCCCTTTCTTTTTTGGTCCATAAGGTAGACATGGGCACCAGCTGTCAGAGACAGTGAGGTTGGTACGCAGTATCCAGTTTTCAAGCAGTTGCATCTTTCTCTTATAAAGCAGTTACAATTTCTTTGCATCAGTAGAGGAGAAGGGGAATGGCTGAGGCACTGTCCTTTCACTCACCCAGCTGTTCACTTTTGAATAGAGAGAAAGCATGAAAAGTTTCAATCCTGAGGCAGATGTTTTTAAAATTTATGAATATGAGAAATGTGGCATGTAAATAGAATGAGTGGAGTTGTTCTACTGGGTTGCAGCCAATACATCACAGCTTCTTTTTCAGGTTCACTTGAATTCTGAATGGCTATTTGATTTAGTCTTGAATAGGACATTTACATTTACTATTCCTACCTTTAGATACAAGGTTTTCCAGTCTTTCAGGAAATGGCCATTCACACATTAGTGTAAGAAGAAAAAAAACATATGTGCATGGCACATGGATTGGTTGCCTTCTATTTGCAACTATTTTTCTTATTATCCTTATGATTTCAGGAGAATAAATCATACTATCGGGGGCAAGTTAGATAACAATTACACTATCGCAAAAGGGGAAGAACGAAAATGCATAATTCTTGATTGGCCCATTGGCTCATGAAAATATACATCATGTTCACAGTTCATAGTTGCTCAAATTAATAAGTTTCAAAATGAACAATTCTGGAAAAGAGGAATGAGCTAAATTTAGCAAAGTATTTATCAGAAATAATAGCTCTAGTTTCAGATGAACTGTTTCCAAACATAAGTCACCTCCAGAGACTGCTAAAGTATTTACCTTAATAAATATTTCTCAATGAATCAGCATGATAATATTGCAAAATTACAGGTTTATATATAATTTGAGAAATAYTAGGATTATGAAGTACAGCAGTAAATTCAAACTAAATATGCTTGTGATAATAATTAAAAAAAATAAACTCAGGATTTAGAGGCTAAGTAGTGTTTAAAAACAAAACAAAAGAAGAATCTCAGACCTGTTAATGCATACACAGTCTCCTACAGGAGTTAATAATTAGGCATTGAGCCGTGCTGCTGGTTCTGAGTTTCTTCTGTACATGATTTGAAAAAGTATAAAAGATTTAGACAGGTGTGTAGTTAGAGATTTACCCAGCATGTGAGTAGGAGCTGAGTGCACAAGTACTTCTATGAAGAAAAATATTTTCAGATTTGAAATGTAGCATAGGCAGCAGAATGATGCCACTTGGAATTAAAGTAACATTTATAAATATTCTATTATTAAATAATGAAGTAGGAATTATTCAATAAATATTTTTTTATTAGTATTCTCAGAATAAAAATATTTATAGAAGCTATTACAAAGCATGTATAAATAGGACATAATCAGTTATTTTGACATATGTTATGACATACTGTAACGCGTTTTGTCATTGTATTAGGAAAAAACTCAACCTTTTGCATTAGAGCTTGATCCAAAGCCTATTTAAATAGGAAAGATTGAGTAGTCATTGGTAGGATTGCATCTTTTTTACCATAATTTCTGGCATTGCCACAGAAATTATTAAAAGCTCTAAAATATTGTTTTACAAAAATTATATTTCAATATATTATTTGAATGGAATATTATTATTTGAATGGAATGAATCAATCAAAAAGAATCATACTTATGCTAAATAGAGAGCTTACACATGCTTGCTAAACAGATTAAACTGCTAGTGGCTGTTTTGTATCCTCTGAAATAGAATCCAGAGAAAATAGCTCATGTCAAAGGAGATATCAGACTGAGCTCTTTTCATTTGGTGGTTCGTTACCCTTGTTTTAAGGTTAAAACCCTTTAAGAAGAGGTGAACTACAGAAAATGTTCAGATTATTTGGGAGTAGGTCTGTACTACTCATGCAGTCTGAAAAAGTTTTGATTGTAGGAAAGAGGCAGGATTTTTTTTTTTTTTCTAATGGAAGAACTGTGAAGCAGGGTAAGTAGGAACGTGTTACCAGGAAGAGGAACCCTAAAATAAGAGAGCATTGGCCATGGAGGCTATTTTGTTTGAAGGAGCGCTATGCCTGATTGGCAGACTCAGTAGGCATCCCATGCAGGAACAGGTAAAACACCGCTGATGAGAGCTTCTGTGTCCGGTTCTTGTTGTGAGATAGCCCAGCAGCCCARGGGATCTTCACGTGTAAGACAATCTTGAGGGAAACTAAGGATAAACCAAATATGAAAGTGCTTTAGTGGTGTTTCCAACCCAGAATAAAACATCATTTGGATGCTGCAGAATCTCAGTCATACTTGATATTCCCTTTCCATTCCTTTCATATTTCAACCAGTGCTTACACTCTGTCTTCTTAAGTTTAGGTGATCAGATCACTTCTAAGGAAGGACAAAGACATGAAAATTATCAGTGCTGTTGATCTGGACAGTTTGCTTTTTTTTTCTGTAGAAAATTGTTAGGTCGCTATTGCTGACACATGTGGTGTATTGGCTTACTGTGAAATGCTGGTAATGATTAGACCAATCCTGTTTCCCATTTCCTGTAGTAAGTGTCCTTTGTTGCTTGGTTTATTTGCATTCTGGTTGAAGATGTATGGTAGTTCAACACACAGCACCAAAGCACTTAAAATGTTTAAWGAGTTTTGATTCCCAGTCCAATATCTTACTTGAAGAAAACTGCAGTAGTTTTGTTTGAAAAAGGAGACAGCCCTGAAAAGCAGTTATAACAACATCTTTTGTGCTCACATTTTAAAATGGCAGAAAATACTGGATTCTCTTATATTCTTTAAATTAAATCTGTAAAATTCTAAATCCCAAAGTACTGCAGAGGAATAAGACAGGGATTTGCCTTGACATGTCTTTGGAGAAGTATTCTGTGCTCAGTAGGTTTCTGATTTTATCAGCAATTGCGTAGCTGTGTGAATCTTGCATAGTAATATTTTTTTCCTACTCCTTCTTGGTTTGGCTTCCTTTGCCCATTTTTATTGATGTTATCTCAGTTTTCAGATTTTCTGCATTCCTTCTTATCTTTTTGCCTTTTTTAGTTAAATGAGTCTCTGAATTCATTTGTTGTTTCTTGTTTTCAGTCATTAATCACCTGTCCAAAATTCATCAATTTGGAACTCATCCTTAGAAACTCTTGCCAAATGTCAAAAAGTAATACCTTTTAAGATGCTAACACCCTTCTACATTCACAGGGATTTCTTACAGCTGTTGTTTGTACTGCTTGTATGTGCTATTACATACAAAGTTTATTTATCAGAAGGCAATCTTCAGCACTGCTTACTGTGTGTGTTCCACCCCAACCCACAAAACCAGAATTCCATTGGGATGATAACATTTCAGGTGGTGGACCAGCTGCAGCCAATGAAAAACTGACATGTTTTAAAAAGTAATTTTATTGCATTTAATGGTCATTAATACACTAAAAACTGTTTTCATGAGGTTGTCTTGGGCTGAGACAAATTTTTGGGGTCTTGTTTGTTTTAGCTAGTTTCTATCAAGCAGGATTACTATGTTAGATATTAATTGGCGTCTGAAGGGTCATACTTGTCTGTACTAGAAAACCGACAACGTGACAATATGGGCTGAAGCATTGGCAAGTCACAGTCCATACTGTCTAACTAGCAGCATGCCTTACCTTGCATTGCTCTGGACCATGCCAGCTGGCACTCGCTCAGAGGACGCCTGTGTTCAGGGCATAGCAGAGGTAGGTGCTGTTCCCAGTAGACCGCATTAACAAAGCTACCCAGGTGTGGGGCTTAACAAAAGAGCCTGATGCAATCAACACCGGCTGTGTCATGCTGAAGAATACAGGCCTCTTTATATGCAAAAGTGTTACAGAATGAATAACGTTTGGGCCACATAAAAAGACAGCTTGGGGTCCCAAAGTATGTCAATTTGGTTTATATTATAAATGGTTGTATTACAATAATATTGCCTATAGATGAAACTTTATCATAAATGGCCAAGTGTTTACAATGCAAAATGCTAACAGCAGTGTTGCTATTGCTTGATTCTTGAGTAAAACCAAATTTAGACTTCAATGATGTTTTGCACTCTAATTCTTCTAATAGATGAGTGAGCTGACTTTGCTGTCAATAATTGGGACAACTTTGCAGCTGAAAATCCAAATGCATTTGATTTGGGTAAGCTTTTCAGACTGAGTCCAAAGACTTTGTACTGTCAGAATTGTTTTGAACTGGAATTTCTATTCAACTTTTTTTTCTTTGTGAAAAATAGACGATGTTGAGACTAGAGAAAGATGAAAAWTTTTGCATTATACTTGGAAGTGTTTGTCTCTCTAGGCCACAAGAACTAAAGTGTTACAGCAAGATTCTTCTGCCCTTTAAAACTCTCATCAACACGCCTGATAGGTGGTGCCCTGTATCTCAGCTGGCAATGTKACAGTTGCACACAGGTGGCAAACCAAAGATTTTTGGTTAAGTACTGTAGGGCCAGAAAGGTAATATGGCAATTTTTTTTTTCCAGAAGAGGAGCAGCACAGGGTGTGTCTGAATCAGGTCTTGATGACTGAAAGCAATTCTCAGGATTTCATGGAGAATTACTTCTCCATTTAATAAAATCTTATTTTTTGACTTGCAAGTAAATTATTGTTTTGCAAAACCCATTACAGTTTGTTCTCTTCAGAAAATGGGTTCAATCATGATGCAATTAAAATAACTAAATGGAAGAATGTCATTCCAAAGTGTATGTTGTGGCTATTAAATAAAACAAATGTCACATTTGAGAAATTGCTTTTTGATCTGTCCATTATTTTTCTGATCTTTGCATAAACTTACTGCAGCGATTGCTGCACAAGTAGGAATTGAACTGGCAAYTTGACTGGGATTTTGCTCATTGGTTCATGGAAACTTCGAGTTGGTTTGAATCTTGCTAGGCATACAGCTCAAATCCATCACTGCCATTTGCAGTTATGCAGTAGATGCTTCCAGCAGTGTAGAGGAGTGTGTCTTAAAAGCTTTGTCTGCCTTGCTCTCTCTTCTGTAGGGAGGTTTCCTCATACATGCTTACCGCAGACCTCTGTACTCCAATAGCTGTTAGTGAAACCTCTTTGCAGTGGAATAATTTATGCTAGTTGTGAAATATTTCTACAGAGCATCTAATTCCACCAGTTCTTTGTCTTACTGGATAGTTTTTTTCAGATTCGCTTAGTTATTTGCTACACTCTGTAACTGATTCTAGCTTCCAGTTTGCACCTAAGCAATAATTTTGGCACCTCTAGCAACTTTAGTTTCTTTTATGTATCTGTGTTCAGAAGTTTGTATGAAGTGATTGCATACTAATCATTTTTCTCCAGTTTGAGAAGCAATGAGCATCTAGAATTTTGTCCAAGTACAGCGTTCCTTTCCTTCTCTTGTCTGAAAAGTGGCTGTAACAAGACAAAATGTGCATTAATCGTGAAAATTCAAACTTGATCATTTTTAAAGTCGGCATCAACTGAAGAGTTTCACTAGGAACCATTATAATCCCTTGATTTCAGATTGTAAGTTACTCACAAAAATGAAGCTCCTATCTAAAGAGAAATTTAATAAGCTATTGATACAGTGCAACATTCATTGTAACAGCACTGAGGTATGCTTAGGTTAAAAAGTCTTGACCTCTCCCAGTGGGAGGAGTTGGACAAGTGTGTTATAATCATACTTCATTTTCATGCATCTTTGAATTGTGTAATAGTGTAGATTTTCCAGCAGAGGGAGATCTATACTGAAATATTGAGAATTGAGCTATAATTTTGCAGTGCCTAGTTCTACAAAGCTATATGCAAAGTTGGAGATTCCTTTAGGCTCCTTGCTTAGATGTGCTTATTCATTCTGACTGTTCTTTAGAAATGTCAGTGTATCTTTCTGCTGAATTTGTTACTAGTAATTTTTATTTAATCATTGTTTTGATTTTTTTAAGCCATAATCAAATACCTAAGTGCTTGTTTTATAGATTTTTTTTGTTTTGTTTTTCCTCCTCATGTATAGTAAGTAGTTTGGTCTAACGAGCTGCATCTTTCACTGACTGCACTGACAGGTGTCCTTAACACTTAATTAAGCTATGTTGAAATACGCTTCAAGGGACATATGTGTTATAACATTACATGTCTGGTCGTTACCACAGTAATCCGTGTACAAGAGCTGTAAAAGAAACGAACAGCAGCAACAACAAAGCTATTTTTGTTAGAACAGTGTGTTATTTGAAAGGGGGGGGGGAAGGAATGCGAAATACAGCGTGCTTCACAAAGATGTGCCAAACGTGGTATACATGTTTTGGCATCACCATTCTTCCTTTATTGGCCTCAAATCAGTTCTCTTCCTTGTTTCTTGCTCAGCAAAACACTTCAGCCATGTGCTGAGCACTACTGATGGTTTTGCTGACAATGCATGGCTCAATGTATTTCAGTCCATGGAGCTACAATACAAGGTTTTCTAGGTGCTGTTTTATGAAAAAGAGTTATGTCGCCCCCAAAGATTTTTAAGTAACAAAACTTTTTGTTGCAGAACTCAATAAAATTTGATCGCTGCTGTCTCAGCAGTTTCAGATGTAAGACTCTGCTAAAGAGAGAGAGAGAGAGAGGGCAGAGTAGTCAGTTTAAGTTTTAGCAAGGACACTTTTACTCTCTGCAACAAAATTAACCAATATGGAAACAATTATTCTGCAATCACTAAATCCTCTGTTCTTCTTGTGAAAACGGCCGTGCTCAGCAGTGAAACTAACGGCACTGGGAATATTGCTGGATAGCTTGCCCTGGGAAAGCAATTCATGTAACACTGTCAAATTACACAGTATCAGTGCAAGATATTGAAGAACACATTCCAATGACAAATTAGAAGTGTAAGGTCCTTTGAATAACGTAGTTTCTGTGAAGGTGGAAACGCATTTTGGAGGAGCTTTTGGGACTACACAGGCTATCAAGGACTTATGAATATGGCAGATATTTTGCTTTCAGGATCTAAGGGGGGGGATTGTAGCTCCACAGTTGGGATTTTGTCCTCACTTGTTTGTATGAGATGGAAATGCATCTCACTGCCTCACCTTTACAGGGAATTTACATGTAACAACTGTTTAGGTAATTCTTTAACTCAACAGTGCAAAAATTTAAAATGTAACTTATAGCAATAAGGAATCACTGCACATCATATCCAAATGGATTGGCAAGTAGGCAGAATAAAATAAGATGAGGAGCTAGATCCATAAAAGGATTTAGGAGCCCAATTGCAGTATTTAAAACCCATCTGCTTACCAGGCTTACAGCAGCCTGACAGAAGTCCGGAGGAATTTAATTTTTGTCAATAAAGTGTGATCAGCATCTAAATGTCTACTTTAGGTCATGCTGGGAAGTTCAGCTTTCTTGATAAAGTAAAGTAGTCTGGTGGCTAACTTCTGCCTAATCTCCAAGCATAGCATCTTTCCACCAGTATGGCCTTTGAGGCTTATCTTAAGATGTATTCTCAGAATATATGTAGCAGATCATGTTTTTCAGTGTTAGAARTATTTTCCTGGATAATAGTTTTCCTAATGAGTTGGCATGAGCTACACACAAAATAGGAAGAAACTATAGTGAGTGATTCAAACTGTAATTCGAATCTTGCGAAGACAAAAGTTTAGTCTGTCAGTGTCTGCAATATTGTGACGCTTTGGGCAGTACAAAGAGAAATTGAGCTTTCTGGGTATGCTTTGGCAGGTTTGTAATTTGAGGAAGCACTCTGTCTATCTTTTTTTCTCTCAAAAGCGAAGAAGATACATCATTAGATATTATGAATCCAAGTCTTTGATAGAAAGTTTCAGCAGTTTTTCTGAAAAGTCTGTTTGCAAAAAATTTTTTTTTTCTTCAGAAGTCTTGTGGAGTTTGAGATGGTTAGGTTTTCTAAGGGATTTAGATCTGTGTGATGTGATGTCCTTGATCCTTAGATATCAAGTGTTGTTTTTAAAGCTTTAATTCTACAGCAGTGAGCACAGATTTGCTTTAGCCACCCTTGTTTTCATTGATTTTACTTGCTCATACCTCTACCAGTATCAGCAGAGTTGAGTGAAATTCAGTCATATCTTCAGCTGTGTTCCACTGAAGCCATGTGAAACTACCAGTTGCTTAYTACTGCACTGTAAAGCTGAAATTCTGATGTGGTTCATTTGGCAACAGACCTGGAACATTAGAAGATTTTAGCCTACCATGATATGAGTTCCAAGGTTATCGCAAAACCAAAAAAATGAGGCAGCTTGTATGATTTTTTTGCTTCATTATGAATATTTCATGATGAGCTTGCTTGGTTTGGTGATTAGCAAATGGGTTGACAAACAGTCAGTGTGTTTTTACATTGAAGAGTTCATCACTGTGACATCTGCAGTGATACTTGAAAATGTAAGATTATTTGCTGAAAGCTGTCTGAATTTTTAAGTGCTAGTGTTTTAGCAGTCGAAGGATATTTAGGGAAATTCTCTGATTTCATGTCTTAGTAGTCTTATGAACAAAAACACAAAAGCATCTTCTAGCCAAGTGTGTCTGAATTGYATAGTTCACAGTGATCCTAAATCGACAGCAATGAGATCCAGTTTCCACTTTGGGATGTGTCAATTTGCTGATGTGGCAGCAGCAGGATGTCTTGTCTAAGCCACATGTCTCACAGAGGACGAGTCCTCTGACCTTCTCCTTTCCCTTGCATCACAAGGGAAAAAGAACTCCAAACAAAATGACCCTGCTAAGCTTTGTTCATTAAGTGGACTGAGTGAGTGATAGACTACGTCAGGGAAAAGCTTTGAACGTACATACGTACATGCAGAGTTAACTGAGACCAGCCCCGATTATCACTCCAGTGAGTAGGCACAGTTGAGCCTGGAGGAGACCTGACACATGCTCTGACTGGTSTCAGTGTCAGGCTGCGAGTGGCAGCTCAGCACTGACACGTGGCTGCTCCGCTTTGGGCATATGGTAGTGGATGTCTACATACCAATTTCAAGCCCCTTCTCTATTCTTGAGTTTTTTATAGCCAGATATCAGCACAGGCTGCCATCAAGTCGGTCCGTGATGGTGTCAGCGGTACACCTCTCCRGCAGCTCCAGGTATTATTTGCCAGTTACTTATTAATCCATGATTCGTCCCAGGGCTCGTTACACTCCGTTTTTGCTTGTGTTGTCCTGTTGGCTGTGGCTCGTTATGCTCAGGTCTTGTTTGCATTGTCCTATCAGACATGGATCATTTTACTCAGTAACTCAACTCTTGATCAAGGCAAGGTCATGATGCTCCCATGGCACCCTGTGTGAAACAGGAGCAGTGTAGGTCAGTGTGTATGTACAAGTAGAGGCATGTAGTGGTTTGGGCTGCATTTCACTGAAGTAGCTAGATGCTAGCTTTTAGATTCTGTGGGCCTGACCTGGGTCTTCAACCATTAATTGAAGCAACATATCTGTATAGATGTTACCAAGGTAATTGTAGGAAATTATGTATTTTTAACAATAAAAACTTAGGTAGGAATGACATGTGATTAAGATTAAATTACTAAAATAACAAAGGGAAAAAGATAGGAATGTGTTTTAGGCAAAAGCAATATAGCGCCACACCAGCAACATCCAAAGGCACGTGGAAGGACATGTGCCACAACAAAATTCCTTTCTGTTCATATTCATGATTATATTTACCAACCTATTTTGAAAAGAACCATTTCATGTAATGAACCAGCTGGTGGAATTCTAATGGCAATGATATCATCCCCAATGTGTGGGGAATTCATGTTTATTAATAAATCAGTTATAATAGTGAAGCTTTTAAGATTTTGTGCTGCAACAGTGATTTGTAATGCTCAATTGTGAAAAATGGAGTTTTTGTTAGTGGACAAATGTAAAAATGAAAAAATTGTTTTAGTCAACCACAATATTTTGTTTCACTTACTTAACCTTTTTTGGCTGCTACCTAAAACTCTGTCAATTTAAATACTTGGCTTAGCTATTTTCAGGCCATGCAGGCTTTTTTTTTTTTTTTTTTTTTCACTTACTTAACCTTTTTTGGCTGCTACCTAAAACTCTGTCAATTTAAATACTTGGCTTAGCTATTTTCAGGCCATGCAGGCTTTTTTTTTTTTTTTTTTTTTTTTTTTTTTTTTTCTTTTCCTTCCTCTCTCCAGCCAAAGATACTTGCTGGATTGCTGGATTAATAAATAGTTTTGGTCAACTTTAGACTGGGTTTTCCAGTAAGTTTTGTCTTATGCAAAAGCTGATTTCACTCAGCCTGCTCAGCAAGAAGAAGGTGGACCCTCCCGCAGTCAAGGTTGGTCTAAATGCATCTCTTTTAGTAAGGTCCTTTTAGGACCAGTCCTTACTACTGTTAATTATAAGGGTTAGTGGAAGAAAAGGAGAAGAGAGTGAAATACAATGAGAATAGGAGGAAAAAATACGAGGAAAGGAAGCAAGAAAAAGGGGGATGCAATGTTTGTTCAGCACTTTCTATCTTGCTTAGTACTGTCTTAAATACTTGGAAGGCGTTGCCAGGAAGTAGAAGTGGCCTGAGTGCCTCAGCAATATTCAGAGAAGATAGAGAGGCCTGTCTCTCTGAACTCCTGTCTTTTCTTCTCTGACCTCTAAGCTTTTCTGTAAGCCCAGTTACCTCTGCCAGGGCTTGCTGAGCTGATCGTTTGATCTCRTGTGCTCTCTCTCTCTCCTCCATGACAGCACAGCTTCACCGAGCTAGAATAAAATCCTGCTTCATCTAACTGTACTGAACATGGTGGCATTCATGACAGGAATGTTGTCACTTGCTTACCCTGGTGTGCTATGAAGTAAAAAGTACTGAGGTTACGGGAAGGTTTTGATACTCTTGATACTCTTTGACAGGCATCACCTGGATTACTCTGAACTTCCAGTTCACTGTCGTGACTACCTACTGTTATGACTACAATATTATGATTTAGGTTTTTTTTGGTTACAAGTAGATTGCTGCTGTGGATCTGTAAATACACAGATTCCAGCCACAGCTGTAAATGTTGCAGTGCTTTCATTTCTCATGTCTGCTTTTATACTTCTGATTTTGCTGCTGCTTTCATACATGATATAGTATATCTTGCAGGTATTTCTGCCTAGAGTTGTACAGACTGTAAACTGATTAAACTCTGACAACTTTATTCCATTTAGCATCTGTAAGTGACTTTATATTTTATGTACTTTATTAGTTCATCTAAAGCAAATTTTTTTGCTCTTTTATTTTATCAAATATTTTAAGGCTTCCTGAAATTCCAGGTGTAATAGTTAGAATCATGTTAATAAGATAAATTGTATCAAGCATTTTAAATTCAAGTAAAAAGAATTCCCTCTTCTTTGCTTAATTTTATCACAGAACAAAAGGAATAATGAGTGATGGAGAGGTATCTTTAGGTAAAGAATCAGATGTAAAGAGAATACAGAATTTTGAGATTAGTGTACTCAACCTGTACAGTAAAGCAGAAATCAAACATAATCTAAATCTATTTTATATTTTAACCTAAAGTATTGTTAGGTTATTTAGCTGTTTAATATATGCAGATTATTATGTGCTTTCCACCTTAGTCTGCTGTGGYTTACAGTACTTGGCATTTGCATTTTGAAATCTTGACTAAAAAGGCATAACAAGCAGTTAGCCAAATGTACACCAGTCACATGAGTTAACCACTCAAGAGGTGTTGTATTCAGCCCTTGCTTTCTCTCTTATCAGGAGACGCAAAGATCTTTGACATTGCCAGACTGTCAGACTGCCAGTTGGCAGTGCAATCCTCTCACCTCAGGTCAAGGGAATTTCAATGTGCTTATTAATGCTTTGTGCCTTCCATTCTATTTGAGTAACTATATAACTGATTTCACATACTGCAACAATGAAATGCATCCACAGGCACCCCCTTTTGTAAACCCCTCCTATCTAGTGATTCTGTAAATATTCCCAGCAACAGTTTCTCCTCTACTAATCCCCTATTCCTGCTTTCTCAGTGGGAAAGTGAAGGGAGGGCTGCAGGATGGGAAAGTGTGAACTGTTCCTGTAGCCAGAGCAGTTGGACAGAAGTGGTTGCCCCAGCAGCCCCCTCAGTCTGGCAGAAGAGGAAGCATTTGGTGGCCTGTGCAGTGTTGCTGAGTAGAAGAGACATTCCCCTGCTCCTTCTGGGGAGGGTCACAGCCTGCATGAAAACAGTAGGGTCATGTTGGGCTAGAGGACCCCTTGAAGTCCATATTACTTCATTCCATATAATAGGAATTAAAATATCAGACCTCATCCTCCAATCTTATGTATTCACCGAGTGATATTCTAGGCAGGTCTAAATGTAGACCGGAAGGGGCTTGTGCCATGGGCTGATCTTGATCTGTTATAAACAGTTTCTGGACTACTCTTACTACTCTTTTACATATTCATTATCAAAATCATCTTGAGTTTGCATACAACTGTGGTGGTGGCAGCTTGCATTAACTTACCTGAATTGACTTGGATACAGATATTTGGCAGCACTGAGGTTAAGGTGACCTACAGGCTATTTAACTAGCTTCTTGGACTAATTAGGCACTTGCTCTCAGGCTCCAGGCTGCTGCAGGAATTGAGCTCTAGGTATCTATGAAGTTGTTACTTGTGCTGGCTATGCATGTGTAAGCTCTACTCCAACCAGGGATTTCCTGGATGCTGCAGGAATGCTGGAGGTTGAGGGTATTGTTTCAGCATGTTTCTATCTGCTTTTTGTCACCTGTGTGGGATAACGCTCTTGGAAGAGAACAAAGTCTTGTGCCCATAGGTTTTTGTTTTTGTTGCTGTTGTTAGCAGAGCAACTTCCCTTAAGGTAAAAGGAATTCAAACCAAGCAAAAGATTTTACACTAAGGAGAAATGTACATTTTAAAGCAGAATTGCTTGATCCAGATTATAATGGGACATTTTACTCATGCATATAGCTGAATAGATATTAAAAGCTGAGAGATGTTAAGGCATGAACAAAGTCATTTTGACTATAAGAGCTATGTTAGGGACAGGCTATTACATTATATTCCTCAAGAAAAGAATTAAGTTAATGAGCAGAGGAACTGAGCATGATCCCAGTGATAAAAATGTTTGCTAGGACAAAATTTTCTGCACCAGTTACTCTTACAAGTATCCCTCATCTGGTGTATGCTGGATTAGCTCTTCACATAGTCTCTTTCTGCAGTTTCTTCATACTGTGCTTAGAAACTGTGTGTACAATATATATGTGAGAGAAGTTTAACATAAGAACTGTTCCTTCACTGATCTAACAATTTCTGTTAGTGAGCAAATTAGATGTGATCACTGTTACCTGATAGACTAATTACTATATGAAATTGTCCATGCCTTGGAATGCATGTGACAAGATAAAATGACATTAACGTAATGTATCTTTGAAGTAGCCAGCTATTAGAGTTAGACAGGACTGTCCCTGGAGTAATATCTTATGCCTTGGCATGTTAACTGCGAAATAAAATTCTATAGTTTCCTATTTTTGAGGGTGCCTAGTTATGTGCTTGTTCTGCTGAAGGGGAATACCTTTGAATTAATTGGATTGCCCTTTCCATCATACTTCACTTAAAGCTGAAAGAGGAGAAACAAGTGAAAAGTAGAGGGAAAAACATGTGAAAGATGAATAAAGAAGGTGGAAAAGGGAATGTTTGCTTGTGACAAATGGACTAATCAATACTTCAGCTGCTTTCTCATTGGCATCACAGAAAGAATGGGTCTCTTCTAATCTTGATTTTTCTCTTGTGCTTGTATGAAGTTCGTAGCCTGGGTACTTAACTAGTGTGAATTAGTAAAAGGTGCTGGAAACCAGAGACCGGCTGAGGAACTGCTTCAGGAAGAATTATTCTGGAGCAAATGTGGTGTAAGTAAGATCAGAATAGTAATGTGTGCCTTTATTTAGCTCAGGTGTTTGAGCAAAGGGATGGCCATTTCATGAATAATATTGGTGGAAGTGTATTTAGCACTTCTTGGCCTGAAGGATAATCAAAGCAATCAAAAAGCAGAAATGTGCAAGTAAGAATCATACAATGAATGGGGTAGAGTTGATAAGGAAAGAACACTTTGTTGAAGGTAATCAAAGAGCTTGAGGTTAATTACAGTCAATATGAACGACCTGGACGCAAGGAAAGTGGGAAGTATCTGGCAGTTTAATACTATTTTTAGTCTGAAGTTACTGTCTCTTTGAAGTAGCTGGTCTTTTGCCTAAGCCAGAGTTCATACTAAGACCTACTACAGTTGAAAAATGTTCTCTGCACATTATCTAGCACAAACCAATTTTCATATAACCAGATCTACATTTCAAGTACATCTGAAGGGCTAGCTTAGTTGGTTGAATGTATTTAAATAAACCTTCATCTATAATTTATGTACCTCTCTCTTGTCAGATACGTATTGATTACCATTCTATTGGATGTCAGTTCACTCTCTCCAGAGATGCACACAGCAAAGCAAGAAGCTGATCCTTCTATTAGAGCTCTATCAAGCTGTAATGATCTGCAGCTTTGTGCACCACAGAAGCTGTGTAAGGTCGTGGATTTGGGGACTGGAGCAGGCTGATCCGTGCAGCGTGGAGTTAGGACACTCTGTGGAAAAACTTTGCTCTGTGTTTTCACATACCATACCCACCCAGATCTGTAGGAGAAGATTGCTCTGGGAACTCAGCTATGATGCGTATCTGTGTGACTGAAAGATTTTAAATGTAGGCAGCTATTCCTYGGTGTAAATAGAGTGTAGTGTATCCCCTTACTTGGGGATACGGCGTATGACCTGGGTCAAATCTGTTATGCCTGTGTATGCCTTTGATTTTTAAAGAATCATAACACATACATTCCCCTTTCCTCTGCACCACTTCTCTTTTTAGTTGTAATATATGAGATGAATGTTTTTGGTTGTGTGTGTTTTCTGTG
>NW_028186149.1:7480969-7621795 GCF_003343005.1 Rhea americana
TTTTTTGTGTCAAAGGCAGGAAGAGAAAAATATCCTGGAGAGAGTATTTGTTTTAAATCGCTTTTAAAGCTGATGTGTTGTTAATTAGCTATTACTACTGGTGCTTACTACTGTAGCACTGCAAGGCTTAAATCAGTGTCAGGGTCTGATGTGTGAACTTTTGTATAAACACAAGGGAGAACTCCTCTGGTACCCTAAAGACCTTACAATCWGGGTAGAATTACAGGGTGACACTGTACGCCCACTTCCCCTAAATTACATTACCCAATCTGCTGCCAGCTGTGTATGATCAGTAGCAACCACTATGCAGCTGTGGCAGCTTAAAACAGTTTTGATTTCCTCTGCATTCCTCCAGGGCTATATCTGAGGAACTAAGCCCTGCTGCTTGTACTAAAATTTTTCCCATGTAGAAACTCTGTCTGATCAGGTGTGCAAAAAGGAGAAGGAGGCATTGTGACAGAAATCCTGGGTGATGTGGTAGGTCAGTGTAGGCTGCTGTTACGCCAGGGATACAAGGACTTTGGCTGACATTTTTATGCTCTAAAATAGACAGAATTTCTAACTGGTGTCAAGCAGACTACTTTTGCAGTGAGAAGTTGCACAGCTGATGCAGTCTTGCAGAGTTCAGCAGGACTAGTTAGCTTGAGCGCAGTATTACAGTAATTTTCTCACAGAGCAGTACTGTGCTATGCTATGTAGAAATATTGCTAGGATCAGCTCAAGGCCGGATGTCTATCCGATACAAGCATATCCTTAGCTTCCTGTTCCTCACTGCTACAGGTCCATTAGAAATTTCCCAGAGACTCAGCTTGGCAAGTAAAAAAGCAGGTCTCATCAGGTCATATGGAGCGCTTGGTGCCCTTCCACAGCTGAGTTGTTAGTATCTGTTGTGCTGAGTTGTGCAACTTTGTTGCTCTGCGCAATCAGAGTTAATTTTGTTTTGCCTCCAGTCTTGACTGCTGTCCTGAAAAGAAAGGCTGGATTAAAAATTTTTTCAAAAACATATCTAGAGGGAACAAGTACCACTGATTAACTTAATAGGCAAATGAGCATCACTGCACTGCAGAAATATACCTCTAAATAGGATTCTCAGTGTAAGAAATCCAAGGGAAGGAGCTTGACAATGACACATTTTTGTGTGTGGTTTATCTGTTGACAATGAAASAAGTTTTATGTTTAAAGGAAATACCTAAGGAATGCCTAGTATTCTTAAAACTTTTATTCATCTATTTATGCTATGGATATTCAAATTTACTTACAGTAAATCAGAGTTGGATTTGAGGGAAGTAGGGAGAATGCTTGTTTTTCTTCAGTGCAATTCTTGAGATTTTTGAGACCAATGTCCATCCTTGCAGGATGCTGCTGAGGACTGGATTTGTGTTGAAGTTCTGATCCCCTTCTGCCTCCTGGCTTTGTGGTTTTTCATGCAAGCAGTAGAGCTCATGATCTGGATTTCCTGGGTCCGTTTGTAGAACCAGCTCAAAGATGCTGTGTTTGTTTGCAAGCATTAGCCTGTTAAAGATAGATAGCATACAGATATACATATAGATAACATGTAGAATTTGTGCTTCTGTCAAAAAAAAACCCTTCATATTAACAGCCATTGCTATTTAAATTTGCTTATTTAGTGGTTCTCTAAGACAAAAGGGTGGTTCATTTGTATGTTTCAGAAGAGTTCAGTCAGGAAGCAAGTGTCTGGGTGTCTCACTTGTATTCTGACTTTGGCACAGAGGATATTGCTAAGTAAAACAGGAAGGCTGCAAGGCTGTTCTAGGGTTATGTGTTAAGCCAAAATCTGGCTTTAGAGCTTACATATATCCATTACTGCATCTAGCCCTCCATACAGCAAATGATGTGCACTAATGCACTGGGACCTATTACAGTTTCTTGAATCCCRTTGCCCCTTAGTTTAGAGACTACTGAATATTTCAGAGATAGGTTTTCTTTATATCAAATGTCTCTTTGCCCCAGATATAAGTGTAAATATCTGTATAAACTGATCAGTGATATAGAAATTGTTGTTACACTACTCTGAAGTATCACTGCTTGTTACCATGATCAACGAAACCTTTTATTTCAAGCCTGAACAACTACTGGGACAACTCACTTGAGAAACACTAAACATAGTTCTTGTTTGTTCAAGATGTGCCCTTGAGTTTTTGTTGTACATCTAGAGGCAGTTTTCCCTGCTTCAGGGAACTGAAGGAAGTGGCTTGTAGAAATCAAAGATATCTCCCCCCCCGTCATACCAACCTTTTGGGATAATGTACCTTGTAATTGCAGAAAATCCAGTAAAGAATTTTTCTTTTTGCCATATAAGTTGTATTTGCAAGTACAACTACCTGGGCAAAGATGTATGTTCATAATTTCTGGTATTTCTGCACCAGCAAACATTCTAGTTAATGTTGCAGACTGACTTTCATTATAGCCCTGTTCTCCCCACCAACTTACACATTTTTGAAAAATTTATGCTGTCTCTGAACTGTCGTCATTAGTCTCAGCTCAAAAGTTTTGAGGAAAGTTTCAGTTAATTTTGGTTAACCATTATGCAAGTGGGAGGAAAATGCACAATTTCTGTTACTTTTGTTTTTGACGTAATAGCTTGAAAATAGATACATATGTACTTAAAATTATGGTGAAACATGAATTGTACATCAGAGTTGTTCCTACTTTCAGAACTTGAAGAATTATATTTTCTTTTTTCCTACCATGATGATTAAAAAGCAAAACTAACATAAAATTCTGTCAGCTTTTTTTTCTCATATTGAAACATTGATACAGAATGAGAAACAGCTTGTTCTTTCTGTTGTGTAGGTAGATTAGGAAGGCAGTCATCTGTTTATCCAACAGACTATTTATGATTTTTAACTCTTGAGGATACTYTATCAGTGAACAAAAGAAAGCACTTATCTTTGAATTTCATCTTAAGTATTATTGCAATACTGATTCAAATACATTTTTTTGTCATGAAATCAGTTTGGTTTTAAAGAAACACCTCTACTTTCCTGTCCCCCCAATATTTTCATTTAAAAATTAAATTTTATTCCTTTAAAAAATATAATTAATTTCCCTTTATTTTTCTATGATTTCCTAAAACATCAACACTACTGGCACAGGAGACCATAATCCTTATTAAATTGAATTGTGATACTCTGTGTCTTACTACTGATGCTTCCTGTCAGAAAAGCAGTGAAGAAGGTGTATTTTTTAAATTCTCTAAAAAAAAAAAAAAAAATCACTGAAACATACTGTGATTAAGATCAAGATCTCAAGTTTGTATTTGTAATGAAAAAAAACTTGATATTCTGACCCCTAATTTAGAAATAGAAACTAAACCCTCTGAACTAGAGACAGYTGTTTTCAAAACCTTTGTGTTAGCTGGCAATATTCTAGAAGTGTTAAAGAGATGCGAGTATTTTTCAGACAAGAAGGTTTCCAAGTTACGCTTCGGATTTTTTTTTTCTGAAATGGCATTTTACTTTTCAGAAATACTGTGTGAAATACCAGTTTTGACTCTTTCTGCTGAGAAGCAATCAGCCCTTTTGTAACAATGAAGTGGAGAAAATTAATTCCAGCAAACTGCGGAGTATTTCTTTACTGATAATATAGCTACAAGAATTCATAATTCTTTGACTTTGTGAAGGTCTGACCTGTTACATTTTAGTATTGAGCTCTTCTGATGATGGTACATTGGGAATAATACAAGGGAAGGGTTGATTAACATTATGTTTTTTAACATACCGTTCCCTCCTTTCTAGTGTAAGAACAGTGTTGATTATAACAGTGGAGTATTCCACTTGTCTGCTTTAAACTTGCTAATGCTACTTAAATTATTATAGAATTAATGTATTTGTGAGAAAGTGGGTTTCCACCGTAAACATTCTACTCAAATGACTAGAAAGTGTTGTCAGAAGTGGTTTTGGGATCAGGACCAAGTCCAGGCATTTCTTCAAGAATTTAACCTCTTTCTGCAAACCCTTCTAGATGGATAATCTGTCCTGCCTAACTTGTCTCCATAGATACAGGTCTTGTCATAAATGACTTAAGATAAGGGAAGAGATGTTTTGGGATTCTCCTTAGGTTTGGCAAAACATCTGAATAGAATACCTGTTTTTTAACCTGGCAATGTTTTCTATACTGCCCAAAGCCTCTGCTGCATGAACAGTATGGTAGTCACATGAGGGGAGAGATCCTTTGTGCATCTCTGCAACACATGGCAGTTCAGTAGAGTGATAAATTGAGGGCACCTTCTTTTACTGTTTTATGTATGTCTGGCAATGGCCTTATGTTCAATTTTCAGTACCCTAACCTCTGTGAGCCTCAAAACCTTTTGATCAGTTGCTGTACTTTGTAAAATGGCTGTTCAGTGACAGTGAATGACACCTTGCTGTCCTTTAATCAGTGCCAGCAGTGCTTTTCCCCAAGACTTGCTGGAAGTCTGCCAGGTGGCAAAAGTGGTCAGTATTAACTATGTTTAGATTCATTGTTCTACGCCTTGACAAATACTGTTTTTATTTTCTTYCCCCCACCTAGTGCTGCTGCAGCACGGAGTGAACMAAAGGCCACTGGGTTGTTGTCTGGCAAGGCAAACTTTTTCAGAGTGTCCGTCAGCCTGTCAAATGTTTCTCTGCCTGTTGTGGACAAGCACAGAGCCATGTCCAAAAAAAAGATGCATGGAATTGGCCTAGTTTTTGAAGAAAACAACAAGCCCTAACAGCTTCTCACCACCAAGCTCTGAGCTTCAGTCTGTACAAATAATAATGAATTTTGTTGACTCAGAGCACTTGCATGTGTGTTTTCTTTCGCTTTAAGGCTATGAGAAAAAATGCTGTTGATTGCATAAGAAGTAGTTTCTAGGTGTCTGCTATACTGCTTTTAAAGTTGACTTATGAAATTTGTCTCACAAATACAAAATTGTATTTCATTAACACATTAATATGCCTTCACTATCTCTTACTTTCAAATGAGTCTGCATTTCAAATAACAGAGCTATAAAGAAAGAGTTTTCCAGAAGCAGCGTATTTCTACAGGTCAGGCAGTCCACAGCTCCTCCGCTGAAATGGCTCCCAAGTGCCGTGCATGTTTGCAGCATCTGTTTCCTCTTTCACTTGGAGCCATCCAGTTGACATCTAATTTCCAGCTGCTTTAAACATTACCCTGTAGCATCCTTGCTCTTGGTCTTATCTTTTACTAGCTATTCGCAGGGCAAATATATATGTATATTTTTTTGGTCAGAGTAAACTAAAAAGTGGTGGATTTGAAATAAACTCAATCACCTTTGTAAAGCCAGAGGATGTATGTGGCCAAGTTTGCTGCAACTTTGAAAGCTCACTTCTGTGGCCAGAAATGATTAAACTCATGGAGGGGCATCTCAGCAATGCTTGCTTACAGCTTTTAGTTTTGACTCAGCGTGATTAGTATTGTTTAATTTTTCTCATGACACCCTGTACCTTCTCTGGCTTTCAGCTGTGTTCATCTTCTAGTACATCCCTAATTTCATTTAATATTCTTGACAGTTACAGTAGGTGTCCTTGGCCTGAGTGCTCTTCAGCACCTGTTGGCTTCTTCCAGCTCCCATGT
This sequence comes from Rhea americana, assembly GCF_003343005.1. NCBI lineage: Eukaryota > Metazoa > Chordata > Aves > Rheiformes > Rheidae > Rhea > Rhea americana. The sequence goes on from NW_028186149.1 coordinate 7,486,550, forward strand.
TAATAAATGTCTGAAATTATGTGTATTTGGTGGGGGGGAAAGGTAACTGTTTATATGTTATGTGATTTTTTTCTTACACCTAAGTTCACCATCCAGTAAGAAAAGTATGGATTATTTTTTTCCTTCATTTTCATGTCAGTTTTTTAATTTTGTATATGAAAAAAATATGCTCCTTTAATCTTACCAAATAAGTGCACGATGACCAATGAGAAAGAAAAAGTGAAAGAGACACCTCTATTTTACAGGAATAGAAAGCCAGCATTACTTTATGTTGCTTTTTCTTGGCTAAGAGAGTATTGAAACATAAGATTTTGAAAAGCCTTCTCTCTTGTGTTGCAGTTAATGAAGGAGAGAACCTGAGCCATTGATATTCTTCCATGCTTCACCAAAAATAAACATTGCAGTTCTGAAACACTGGGAGGTTTATGCACCCTGAGATTCTGAATGTACAGTTTATTCTCTGTAGAACTAGAGGGGGAAAAAAAGAGTTAATGTGGATTCTAGACGTAGTCAATGCTGGCCTAGGATTTAAAAAATGCAGTCTTAATAGGGACAGATAATGTCTTTTATTAGACCAGCTGGTGTATTTTTCTTCTGTGTCTGTCTCTTATAACTGATCTAATAGAAGAAAGCCTGTTATTACAAACCTTCCGTCCCTGTGGATGTAGACTGTTTCCCAGGAACTTTTTCTGTCACACTCCTGTATCATTGGATTCCACATATCATCAACTTTTTCTCTCACTGCAGTGATTTTCAGAGACAGAGCAATGATGACTCCCATTGATTTCTCTGAAAGCTGTGGATGCCCATCACCTCTGAAAAGCAGTTCTGTGCCAGGCTGATCACTTGGGAGTCCAGGCTCGATCTCCTCAGTTTGTGAAGAATTACAACATTCCTCTCTCTTTATTGGAAAGCTTCCATCTTTTTTTTTTTTTTTTTTTTTTTTTTAACCTCACCTGTGGGCCCCTCAGGCTGTGAATCTGGCTTTCACAAATAGAGAACTGCAAAAGCTAATTCCAAGGTAAACTTGACCTGAAATTAACTATAATGATAAATTTATACAAATAATTGCATCATTTTTCTTCAGTTTCTGAGTTCTGGGCCCTTGGGCTTTGAGGGCCATATGTTACTTGCAGCTGGGATTTATATAAATAACTGAGATCACAGAAAAGAAGTCTTCACTTTGTAATCCATGTTCTAAAATGGATCCCAAGTCACCTTTTATTATTTCATGTAGATAGATGTAAAAAAAGTTACCTTTTTGAAGATGATATAAGCTGAGGCTTTTTTTTTTTACATTGAAGTTTATTAGTTCTAGTCAGTACTGTTTTGTTTACCTGAGTCCATTGAAGACTAATGCTGAAAGTTTTAGACCGTTCACATCTCCCAGCACAGATCATGTGTTTATATAAGTGACTTCAGTGTTTACCTTGCACAGTCTGTGAATATAAGTATGGTCTCAGAAAAAAATGGAAATTCTTTATTGCTGGTTAAAGCAGAAATGGTGTTTTGGTTTTGTAATTATCTTGCTCTATTCAATATGAACTGGACTTTAACTGAGGTAGCATCTAAGTTTTGAGATGACAGACTGATATGATTGGACTGAATTTGAAAGGGAATAAAAATGTGTTAAAAATTGGAAAATCACACCTCAGAATAAATATTAGAAATTTTGCTGTACAAGACAACTGTGCAGGGAGACTGCCTTACTATGCCTGTAGGCTTTAAGGAACACCATAAATGGAGTGGGCAACATACATTCTCAGGGAGGTGAGAGGTTCCTATTAGGAACTGTGTAAGGATAAAAGAAATTAGTCTCTGGCATCACTGATCTTATAAAACTACTTTTACATTGGCATGAACTTCCATTTATATTAAAAAAATTATTCCATTCCCTCCCTTCCTTTTTACTTTTGAATTCTTTGCAACCTGATGTAGTCATTCTTTTTATTCTTCAAACATTACATCTGTGAAGTTTTCTGAAGCCTTTGTGGTGATTTGTCGTTTTCTGTTGTGCACTCATACAACATAATAACAGCTGCAGAAACATCTTGGAAGGTAATTCCAAGAATACAACTTCAAGTAAACAGACCTTTTCATGTAGAAATTCAGTTATTACCACTGAAACTGACAGCAAAACAATGCTGAATTCTAAAGCATTGAGTTAACTCTTGGTACTCTTTCACATGCTTCTCAAGAAGTTACATTTGTATAATTCAAATGTTGTGCATTTGCAAATGTATACTTCAGATGATAAATCTGTAATCTAGGCCAATATCCTTTGCTTCAAAGTCAGGAGACATGAGATGTTAAGTAGTTTCAATAATCAGTGATGAAGGAGAAGCTTCAAAGGCCTGTTCCTTAGAGGCTGTTTCATGGTACATAGAAATAAAAATAAATGAATAAATAAAACCCTCTCCTCCTCATACCAAAATGAAGATTTCAGCTGACAAGTTGGCATAGTGGAGAAGGGCATGCTTTTGGTTCAACTTACCTTTTTTTTCTCTCTCTTTTTTTTTTTTTTTTTTTTAATCTGACTCAACCAGCTCTGTGGAAACGTTGTTTTGCAATTTTCAGAGTAGCTTATGTTCAGGGGATATTTCCATTCACAACAACAGCAGGCAAATAGAGACCTGTATATGCATGACTGTGTATTATGTTCCCTTCTTTCTGAAAATAAACCGCTTCCTGTTTGCCCTTGGAGAAAATAAGTCTGTATGAACTTCACACATTCAATGGAAAAGATCAGTGCAATCTTTTTGTTAAGTAAAGAAATGCTAGGAGTAAGTCTAGAGAGAGAATGGGGATGGGAAGAGCATGGCAAACTATTTGCTTCATGATAGTGCTGTGGTTTTTGAGCAATACGTCTGACTGGTGTCCATGTGCAAAGTAAACAGTCTCTTCAGAGCATCTACAAAGAAGTAACATGGCTGATTTATTTTGCGAGGCCACTGTGGATGTTCTAGGTTGTCATCAGAATCCACATGGACATATAATGCTAGGTCGTAAATGAAGAGTGTTTTCTGATGGGCCGCGACGGATAACAAAAACAACTAGTGCTTGATATGCACCCTTGGAAGGTCTAAGCTCTGTTAGATGTCATTTTTAAATATTTCCTGTGTTTTCTTTTACTTAGTCTCAATACGTCAGGCTCAGCTAAACGAAGAACTAAATTAAAACTGTCATTCCAGCTCATAAATAACAGATGTCTCACCCTTTTAATTATTTATACTCTTGAATCTTTCAAAAATGAAAATGGCTATACACATTTTTAATGTAGTTCTTGGTAATTTGCTGCATGAATGATAAGATTTCAGATAATCCCAGCACACAAACATGAAAAATAAAACTTTGACTGACTCGCTTATCTTATGCGACTGCTTCTTCAATCCCCTGTGACTTTTTTAAAATTAAAATTTAAGTGAAATCTAATCACAACAAAATGATGTTCATACACTGACATTAATAATTTATCTCCTAGGGATCACAGTGCAGGTAGTATGGACATTAGGGATTCATTTGCTGCCTGAAAATCAATGCTTGCTTCTTTTGGTGAGATTTGTCTTTTCATCTTTGTGAACTGTGTTTGGATGGATCACAAGTCTGAAATATTAATGTTGTAAGAAATTGGAACTGTGCCAACATTTTTTTTAAAAAAAAGTCTCTCCTGTATTCCTTAGCTAATGATAAAATTATGTCACTTGGCTTAATGAATTATCCTCTTTCTATCATCATAGCTAATCTAGTTGAAGATGAACTTACTGGGTTAATAAAGATTTGCTGGCATTGTACACAAACCAAACATGCAGCGCCCAAGCTGAGAGAGGAAACCTAGGGGTGTGACATCATTTGGAAGAAAATGCAGTCTCCAGCAAAACATACCTATTCCTCTCCCCCTGAGAGCAGCACAGTTTAAGTTCCTTTTTGAAAAATAAAAGGAAATTGATGATGGTCCTCACCTGCAGAAAAAGTGCAATGTTGGGTTGCTCTGGAATCTGTACTGTGTGGCATAGGAATATTTTGTTTTGGAGCTGAAAGAATCAAGTGKCATTGCTTGGATGGAGACAGAGCTTTGTGGATGAGTAAACTGAGGGAGGCAGAAATATCAAAACACGGCCATGAAGGAGTCATATGTAAGGTTAGAAAAGCATTTGCAGAGCAGTTGTGGAAAAAAACTGAGTGGCAGTTAGCATCTTAATAGGTTGCAGGCTGGCAAGAGGCTTAGCCTAATAAATAAAGAAATTGTCTTGCTGCTTGCTTTATAGTATGTTCAGGAAAAGAAAATCTTGGGTGTAAATCTTTTAGTAAACGAGAGAAGTATCATATTTCTAGTTGGAACAACTTTTGAGACCCTAATATTTTGAAAATGCTTGGAGGGTTATGAGCAAAAAATTTGGTATTTGAGACAAAATATCTCTGTACAAATATTAACCAGGCATTTATTATAGCCTTAGCAGACATAAACCAACATAGATCCTTCAGGTTAACAAAGCTGCTGTAAATGGTACTTGAAAAAGTTAAGTCTAGTATGTTCAATCAGGAACTGTTCCTTTGAGGGGGAAGATGTGGTACTATTTGGCATGGAGAGATTATGCCTGGACTTGGCTTTGAAGGCCTGCGTAAGAGGAATTACTTGTACCTACAACATATTAAGAGGAGGCATAACTGTTTGCAAACTGTTGGATTACTTTAAAGATAACTAGAAAAGTATTGTAGTGGGTTTATTAGTAATATTAACCTGTCTTCCTTTTTGGTACTTATTCAAGATGAACGTTTTCATGTTCACCAGAAAGAGCTGTGTACTTGTAGTCTCTCTTGATTGCACATCTGGGAAAGTATTCCCTCTGCGTCTGGCTGCCCTGAGCAGCTCTGCTTCCGCGGGGCAGGCCGGGCTGACTATAGAACCAGGACTAATAAAAAAGAAAAAAATTGCCCCCAGGAATGAAGAGGGGAAAAACAATTTTCAAAAGACAAATGKTACGTTCTGTAGGAAGCATTTAAAAAATTTTGGTCTGCTTTTCTGCTGAGCCAAACACAGAAAAGAACTTTTTATTTTTAACGAAAACTAACACTTTCTGTGTGAAAAATTCAGTTTCTCACTAACTCTACTGATGACATATGACATGTTAAATTCCTAAGAGTATTTTCTTTCATACAGAGATAGAGAGGATGTGTTTTTTCCCATATTTCAGCAAGCTTACTTTTCAGTTCAAATATGGAACTCTTCAAACAGATTATGAAACCTCAATCCTTGAAGTTATTAAAAAATCAATTGGACAAGGCCTTAGGCAAACCAATATAACTTTGAAATTGGCCCTGCTTTCAACTAGGTTTTGGACCAGATTATCTTCAGTGTTTCTTTTTAATCTAAAGTAAGCTATCGTTCTGTATCCCCTAAAAAAAAAAAATTAGAAAAATCTTGTATCTCCTCAGTTTCCAGGAGGAGAAGGCTTACAAGCAGGAGGTGTTTGCTCTGGAAGACTTGTATTGCTATTGAAGGATGAGGCTGCTGGTGTAGGACTTGTCCTGCTGCTCTTGAGTGCCTTGCTGTAATTGAGAAAGAAAAATTCAAAGAGTTAGCTAGATTATCATCTTGCTAGGGCTCAGGCTGGATTTTGATTTATTTTTTTGATGAATCAAGAAGTTAAAAGATTTTGGAATGACTGTGTTTGAGAAAATTTCCCTTGTTCATAGAATCATAGAATCAGTAAGGTTGGAAGGGGCCTCTGGAGATCATCTAGTCCAACCTCCCTGCTCAAGCAGGGTCACCTAGAACATGTTAGACAGGGCTGCATCCACGTGGGCCTGGAAGATCTCCACAGAAGGAGACTGCACAACCTCTCTGGGCAACCTGTGCCAGGGCTCCGTCACTCTCACAGGGAAGAAATTCCCCCTCACGGTCAGGCGGAACTTCCTGTGCTTCAATTTCTGCCCATTGCCTCTTGTCCTGTCACATGGGACAACTGAAGAGAGTTTGTCCCCGTCCCCTTGACACCCTCCCTTCAGGTACTTGTACATGTTGATAAGATCCCCCCCCCCCTCAGGCTTCTCTTCCCCAGGCTGAAGAGGCCCAGCTCTCGCAGCCATTCCTCATGGGGCAGGTGCTCCAGCCCTCTGATCATCTTTGTAGCCCTATGCTGGACTCTCTCCAGTAGCTGCATGTCTCTCTTGTACTGGGGAGCCCAGAACTGGACACAGTACTCGAGATGAGGCCTCCCCAGGGCYGAGTAGAGGGGCAGGATCACCTCCCTCAACCTGCTGGCAACACTCTTCCTAATGCAGCCCAYGATACCGTTGGCTTTCTTGGCCCCAAGGGCGCATTGCTGACTCGTGGTCAACTTGTCATCCACCAGCACTTGCAGGTCCTTCTCTGCAGAGCTACTCTCCAGAAGGTCAGCCCTCAGCTTGTACTRGTGCCTGGGGTTATTTCTCCCTAGGTGCAGGACTCTGCACTTGCCCTTGTTGAATCTCATGAGGTTCATGATGAGAAAGGAGAGATGAAGGGATAAAGGTAGGAAGTTTTTCAGGCTTGTTGGAAGTGAGAAAGTGAGATATCTTAAAAGTAGAAAATGGGAAAACAGGTTTGCTGCAGACTGAGCGAAAAATGGAGAGAAGATAACTGTATTTCTGGTATGCCAGTAAGGAGTTGGGCATATAGAGTAGTCATGTGGCCTCCTTGAGCATCAGAGCCTCAATGGCAGAGAAGATACTCAAGCAGGCTGTTGGCTGATGTAAAAAATACAAGCAGAATCTCATGAGGGAGGGAGGACTGCCAAGGACTGGAGAAAGGGATGCTGGATCAAGGAGCTAAGGTCAGCTAGGTAGAGCTCCTGGGCCTGGTTTATTATTGCAAAAGGCAGCTCATGTTTGAAATATAAGTGATTCTGGAATACTTAAATAAGGTGCTTACAACTTCCATGGTGCTTATAAAGCTGAACTAAAGTTAGTAAATAGATGTATAAAAGCACTTTTATACATGCCAGGTGGTGGAGCCAGGAAAATGAATCTTTTGCAAACACCACCCATCCAAAGTTGACTTCCAGCTCAGCATATATTATAAATATTAACCACATACCAAAGGAAAAAAAGATAGATTGGCATCTATTTTCTCAACTGCAGGGAAATTTCACTTTCTATGTAATTGGAGAATGACAGATAAGGATTGCAAACACGTTTCTAAGTTTGCAGTGTATACAAAATAACAAAAGTAAGTAAAATGATTTTAAAAAGCTGGTTTAAGCTGTGGAAGTATCCCTTTAATGATGTTTTGCACCAGTGCAGAATTACATATTGCAGCTTTTTACTAGACACTGCCCTTTGCAAACTTTCTGGAAAATATTTTCCATCATTCTGACATTTCATTTAAAATGAAATATAGAAGATATTAGAAATTCATGTTCATGACAGGTATTATTTGTTTGACTTTGAAATATACAGCGAACACACATTAATGCACAGTGACTGAAGTGTTACAGGGGTGTGCGTCTGCATATTCATGGGGCACTTCTTTACTTCGCAAGAAACAGTTGCAAAATCAGAAGAGAAGTGACCTTTTATAGTACTAAAAATCCATGTGTGTGCAACAATGAATAATTTAAAAAGGTGCCAGTAGAAATGACCTTCTTCCGATACGTGTGTGTATGTATGGAGCAAAGGAAGGTAAAATATTATGCTAGTTTTCTTTGCAAAGGTGGACAATGCCACAATGTCTTGCAAGGTGTTTCTGTTTATACTTCAGTGCAAAAAAAATGTATGCAAGCAGTTATATTCAAATAGTTGTATCAATGTTTAGCTATAAGCCCAGGATATATATTTAGGGACTTGTACAAATGTGCCTGCTATGAATCCTAGTCTCTCCAAATGGGGAGAACCAGGACAAGAACAGTATCACTGTATTTGATCTGCAAATCAGCTAGAAGATATGTCCCCTTTTCAATCATTTTTTTGGGGATCCAGTTGGGGAGTATGATGGTATTTGATTTAGGGTTGGAAAAGGGGCTACTGTAAGTTTATAATGAAGTTAGGTCCCGGTTGAATTTTATTCTCTGAGAAAATCTGTTTGGTTAGGAGGCTTTTTGACATGAGGCAGGTTGTTCTTTTCATACTAGAGAGGAATAAAAGGTGTATACATTCTGTGGTCACCTTGTACAAGGACACTTAGTGAGGTTTTTATTAAGATACACATAGGCACGTGCATGATCAGAGCTGTGAGTAAGCTGTACAGTGTTCGGAGCTATTCTGAGCACAAGAAATTATTGATTGATAACTCCTGTTTGTTGAGCAAATGGAGATACAATCCATTTGCATTTGAATTGACAGGTGCCTTCCTTTGTAGTGTAGCTGCTGTATAAAGAACTACTCTGCATGTTTTTGATAACCAGATTAACTCTATTGCAAACCGAATACACATTGGAAGTGCGGTGAGCAAGGTATTTTAAATCTTCTTTTTTTCCCCCCTCTATCAGATGCTTCCTGAAGAATATATTGTTACTGAGGAATGCTATTTTGATTAATACAGCTTCTTCTGAGATGAAATTTGTCCACAATTCAAAGTATTTGTGTTAAACCTTATGGGCTCAGTTGACTTCTGTATTTAACACAGCCACAAACTTTAGTATATATTTGTATGACTTGTGTATTTCTGGTGTTGAACTTGTACCTGCGAGTATCAAAAAGTCTGGCATAGCATCTTTGTCTTTGTAAGACTGACAGCTACAAAAATGGAAGTTTGCTTATACAGTTGGAAGAACCTAAGTCTTTCTTCCTTTGCTGATGTGGTATTGCTTTTCGCTCCAGAAAATCCTGAAAGTCTCACCTATCAACCCTGGAACTTGGTGCATTTCTAGAAGAGTTACAAGATGTTGTTGCCTGTAGATGGAATAGACTCAGCCTGATGACCTTTCTTGTCCTTTCTGACTAATGCTTCTGTTTAACTATAGCAACTGCCATGTTTTTAATGAAGCCCAGGTTTTACTCTACAATGTGCAACCATGTTTTCCTGTACAGTCATTGCGATTGTACATGAGCATATGAACACTATCTGTGCTCAGTAGTTTAATAGCTGCCTATGTGCAATCACTGAATTTGCATGTGCAACTGTATAGTTAGGCAAAACTCACCTTTCCATGGTATAAATAACTTCTGGTGGCAATGTACATCATAGCAATCAATGTGTGCATCGAATGCAGAACAGCTGATTATATCATTAGAACAATGTAAAATCCTTCTTGAACAACGTTAGGAAGTTGGTATCTTTTTCATTGGGTTATACTTTTTCAAAATGACTGATGTAAAAGGAACTGTACAGGCCTGCATCTCAGTTTGACTTATATTGTCTGGAACAGATGTCTCTCTCTAGCTCTTGTGCCATATTTGTATGGTCACCAATAAGTAGTAAGTAAAACAAAGACAGTGTATAAGGAAGAACCAATCTTGGGTATATGCATTTTTGTGATATGTTGATAGAAGTCATAGATAAAAAATGTGATCAGTAAAATGGGTATTTGGATAGTATTTGCAACTAACATCCATTGACCAAAATTCACTAATCCCTTCTCAGTCTGAACTGAATAAAATTGGTGTAATATATTATTTTATTCAAATTCAGATAAAATAATTTTCCAACTGCCCTTTGATATTTTCCCTATATTTTCCAGTTACGATTGCTGCAGTCCATACAATTTTGAATGCCAGTGCTGGATTATTTTCTCATGGAAAGTGCTTTCTGATCAAGAGCAACTGGTTATGCACTCTCTCCACACACATTAGCATGTTGATTTTATGAAATCTCATGAAGAATTACAGTTGATGCCAATCACTGTCTTGATGAAGATCAAAGTTTGCATTCCTCTATCCAAGTCACCAGTTTTCCCATACTAAATCTGTATACCATGTAAGGAATTCTTGGATACATGTTCTTAACAAAATGCATTTGTGTTATCAGCTAGTGTTTTAGCATACAAAATCCAAGTGCTGTTCCTGTTCAGCATGCTATTTCTATCATGTTTATTGATACTGGAGGAAATAAACATTAAGAAGAGCTCCAGACTCAGGAGTGTTTAAAACTGAAGTGTTACTTAGCTATACCTGATTTCGTGCAAGATCTGCCTGTGGGTAATACAGAAGAGGGAGTCTGTTTCAGTGCAACTTCCAAATTATTGATCACATTCATTGTTGAGTCTACTTCTGCTATTCCAGCAACTGGATGGCATCAGCACTACAAAAGATGCTTTGGGGGTTAGTGCCATGCTTATGCACTAAAAGTCACAGTAACACAGCCCACTGGTTCAAATTGGATTGGTTAAAGAAGATATGTTTTGTTTAAATGCTCTTAATCAGTCCTGTGTCTTTTCAGATTTACTCCTTTTGCAGTTAACATCCTTGATTAATAGCTATTAAATTGCTTTGTATTGGGCTCCCATGTGAAGCAGACAGATATCTAGAAGATCTAGACAGTCAACAAACACTTCAGGAACTAGAAGGGCTTCTTTGAGAACAGATGGTACCTGCTGTTGAAATATCTGTGCACTGCTTTAAGCCAGTGTTCACTCAGGAGGCATTGGCCAGTTAAACTTGCTAAGCATCGGTTGAAGAAGTTCACTGGTCAAAGCCTGAATAAATGTAAAATAGTTAAAAGATTCCAACAGCATACATTGTGTGTAATGTTAGTTCCTTGCATTTGAAATGTCAAGGCCAGAGATTTGAAGACGGCAGCTAAGCTATATTGATTATGTGATGTCTGTATGTTATTTGCAAATAGCTTATTTTATTCATATTGTTCAAATATGGGCACCAGGATTATATATGTAGGATACTAAGATTCACTTCTTGTATTATATTGCTGCTCATTTGAGGATTAAGGCTGCTTTCCAGCCCCCACTTGCCTGTTATCAGTTGTGTAATAGAAATAATAGCATGTTACTGGGCTGAAGAACTAAACTTTAATTTCCAAATTTTGATATTGTGCAACCAACTTTCAGAATGATTAGGAAATCAATTTTGCTTTTTTTTTCTCTGGTAAAATAGGTGTGTTTGTGTTTTGCTTTCTGTGCTTGAGTACGGCTGTGTAAAACTGGAAGTTCTCTTAAAGGGCTAGGTGGAAACTTTGTCCCAATAAGATTTCCTAAGGTTAAATACTCTGTGTACTTTAGCCCATGTCCTGGAATATTTAGGGACAGCCACATAGAAGGAACTGGATACAAATGGTAACAGTCTATTTTTGCAGTGTAGTATTATGAATTGAGCAGCTCAGAAAGTAGAGGTAAATAACCATTGTTATTCATGGTTTCACCTTTTTTTTTCGCCTAGGTAAGATGTACATTAAAGAGACTGCAATGACTTGACTAGTATTTCACCAGCAGATCATTGCCATATATTTTTTGCATGAGAAGTTTATTGCTAATAAGGGAGAAGTTTGTTATATTTGAAAGATTTCCACTGAGTTGCTTTTAATGAAAGAATGGAATTTTTATTGTTTGGGGGTTTTATATAATTTTCTCTATGCATTGGAAAGTAAAAAAAGTGTAGAGGCTCTCTAATTTTGCTTATACTGAAACCTCAAGTCTATTTGGATTCTAACTTACTTCTGCTGTATTTTATTGAAAATGTACGTTGGATTTTTTTTTTTTTTTTTTTTTGCATTGAAAGTAGATTTTATTTCTTAGGATTCAGTATGATCAGAATCTCCCTGTTCCTTTTATTAGAGGAGAAAGTTGTGTATTGTGGGAGGTAGTGTCCAACTGGAGATCCCCTTTCATATTTGATTACACATGCTCACAATATCAATATCACCCCCTGTGAGGCTCAGTAGTGCCAGATAAATATTTTTTTACTACATATTAATGGCCATGAATTGATAATTTACTGAAAAGTCAAGGTTTCCTGAAGAAGGGACATTTCTTCACAGGTACTAGAAATACTGGGTCTTGTGGTGTTACCTAAAGGAGGACAGGAAGAGAGAAATATTTATGTGTTTTTTCATGGGACCRTAGTCCCCAGAAATACAAGCTCTATTCTGCCTCAGCAGCCTTGGCCAGATTAAAACCCAAACCATTTTCCTGCATTTTTATAAGTATGCTGGGATTTTACCAGTGAACTAAATAAATTTATCAGGGCTTGCCTGATGGGATTAGTGCCAGTCTGATTCTTAGCATTGAACTGAATTTCAGTGAAGAATTTCTTTTCTTATTAATATTTAATACTGATATGAAAGGAAGGCAGAAATAGTATGTCTCATTTATTAACTTGTGTAGTCAAATTAATGCCATTCTAACTAAGATGACATTTCTCATTTAATTTATCGATTTGCATAATGTAGATATAACAAGTCAATATAGTAAAGAGAATGGTACTCCAGTGTGATACCGTTTAGGACTGCTATCAGTTGGTACAACAACAAATGAATCAGTTTTATCCAGAGCTGGGAGTTCAGGTGTCTGGATTTTTCACATTAACCATTCCCTGGATTATGCTGTACCTAGGCCCAGCCTCACAAGTTTGAGATTTGAAAAGTTACATTTGAATTCCTGGTCTATTTTGTATGGAGTCAGTGCTGTTGGAATAATCATTTTCTTGGCTTGGGGAAATACCCAGGTCAGAGCTGGAGGAAGTCATATTTGTAACAAAAACATAGAAAAGAAGAAAAACCTGAAGACACAAAGCTTAAAAAAATATTTACCAGGACATATGAAAATGTTCATTGTATATTTCCATTTTTACTTGAATTGCACTATAACACTTTTGTAATATTATATTCATATGTTTTACAAAATGTAGTGGTCTGCTTTGGCCAGAAAATGCAGATGTATCCTTTCTTTGATCACATAATATGATTGTATCCAATCAAGAATCAAGACTAAATTAAAAAAAAAATCTACTATTTATTAATTCGTTCCTCAGATTTGAAGCATCTGAGGTTAAATAGCATATAGGAGCTCAGGCCAATATCAGTTCCTAGTCCCAGTGTCTTACAGATGGATGGCTGCTTGCTGAAAGACCCTTTGCAGGAGTTTTCTAGATGTGTCAAGAGATACTTGTGGTGGTAGAGTATTTATTTATATCGCAAAAGCAGTCAAACCTGTCAGGTAGGAATCTCAGGCCTCAAGAATTTTTGTGGTCACATTGTTCCTGGCTGGAGTGTTTTACCATCTTAAAAATTACCATTCATCTTTGCTCTTTACATATCCATGCATCTTTTGTATGCATTATTTTTTTCCCCTTTGTTTGATTAGATCAGGTCCTCTCCCAAATGCTTATGTTTTAGCTGTTCAGTAGCAGAAGCTGCTGTTGACAGGAAAGCTGATATTCCCGGGTGTCCCAGTTCTCAGTCAGTCATTCTTTAGCCTTCTTTCAAAGTGTCATTTTGGTGATTCACTATTTTTAAGTTYGTTTCACTCATGATTTTTTCTTGAATTACCTAGTTTTGGTGACAACATTTTCCATTGTGACTTTCTAACTGATGCTGAAGCTGTATGTGCAGGCTGGGCGAAGAATGATAGGCCAATTCCACAGGAAAGTGTATGTTTTGCTAAAAGATACCTTGGCCTGTTGCTTCCATTACGAGATTCCCTTTCCAGTCTCCTTTAAATTGCTATCAGCATGACTACCCTGATTGTGCCATTACTCTGTCTCACATGTCCTCTCTGTTGCTTTCAACTTTTGATCCAGTTTATTGTTCCATCTATTATTACTAGTATTCAGCTTTTCTCAGTGTTGTTTAAACAGAGAAGCAAGTTACTCTTATCGTTCTCCAAAAAGGATTTTTCAGGCCAGCTGTGGGCTGCTTTTCAGATTGCTGAAGCATTTGTTGTTATGCTTCTGATGATTGCTCCAAAGCGGTTATTTTTACTGCAAATTTTTGTGTGCAAAATAAACATTCACCGTAAATCTAAAATTACACAGACTTGTTTGCTTTAATTCACCAATGGGAATGGAATTACAGGTAAGACATAGAATAGAATCATAGAATCAGTAAGGTTGGAAGGGGCCTCTGGAGATCATCTAGTCCAACCTCCCTGCTCAAGCAGGGTCACCTAGAACATGTTAGACAGGGCTGCATCCACGTGGGCCTGGAAGATCTCCACAGAAGGAGACTGCACAACCTCTCTGGGCAACCTGTGCCAGGGCTCCGTCACTCTCACAGGGAAGAAATTCCCCCTCACGGTCAGGCGGAACTTCCTGTGCTTCAATTTCTGCCCATTGCCTCTTGTCCTGTCACATGGGACAACTGAAGAGAGTTTGTCCCCGTCCCCTTGACACCCTCCCTTCAGGTACTTGTACATGTTGATAAGATCCCCCCCCTCAGGCTTCTCTTCCCCAGGCTGAAGAGGCCCAGCTCTCGCAGCCATTCCTCATGGGGCAGGTGCTCCAGCCCTCTGATCATCCTCGTAGCGCTATGCTGGACTCTCTCCAGTAGCTGCATGTCTCTCTTGTACTGGGGAGCCCAGAACTGGACACAGTACTCGAGATGAGGCCTCCCCAGGGCTGAGTAGAGGGGCAGGATCACCTCCCTCGACCTGCTGGCAACACTCTTCCTAATGCAGCCCAYGATACCGTTGGCTTTCTTGGCCCCAAGGGCACATTGCTGGCTCATAGTCAACCTGTCTTCGACCAGCACTTGCAGGTCCTTCTCTGCAGAGCTACTCTCCAGAAGGTCAGCCCTCAGCTTGTACTGGTGCCTGGGGTTATTTCTCCCTAGGTGCAGGACTCTGCACTTGCCCTTGTTGAACCTCATGAGGTTCCTCTCCGCCCAACTTTCCAGCCTGTCCAGGGCTCTCTGAATGGCAGCACGGCCCTCGGGTGTGTCAGCCACTCCTCCCAGCTTGGTATCATCAGCAGACTTGCTGAGGAGGCACTCTGCCCCTCATCCAGGTCATTGATAAACAAGTTGAACAGAATGGGATCCAGTACTGAGCCCTGGGGGACGCCACTAGCCACAGGCCTCCAACTAGACTCCACGCCACTGATGACAACCCTCTGAGCTCTGCCTTTCAGCCAGTTCTCAATCTACCTCACTGTCCACTCGTCTAACCCACCTTACCTGAGCTTCCCTAGGAGGATGTTATGGGAGACTGTGTTGGAAGTCTTGCTGAAGTCAAGGTACACAACATTCACTGCTCTACCCTCATCTACCCAGCCGGTCATTCCATCAGAGAAGGCTATCAGGTTGGTTAAGAAGGATTTCCCCTCGGTGAATCCGTGCTGGCTACACCTGATCACCTTCTTTTCCTCCATATGCCTGGAGATGACACCCAGAATGAGCTGTTCCATCGCCTTTCCAGGAATGGAGGTGAGGCTGACCGGCCTATGGTTGCCTGGGTCTTCCTTCTTGCCCTTCTTGAAGACTGGAGTGACATTGGCTTCTTCCAGTGCTCAGGCACCTCTCCAGCTCTCCATGACTTTTCAAATATGATGGAGAGCAGCCTGGCTACAACATCCGCCAGCTCCCTCAGTACCCGTGGGTGCATCCCATCCGGGCCCATGGATTTGTGGATGTCTAGCCTGCCCAGAAGGTCTCTAATCCTATCATCCTCAACCAAAGGAAAGTCTTCCCTTCTCCAGACTTTCTCCCTCACGTCCAGGCTCTGGGATTCAGGGGGGCTGCCCTTAGCAGTGAAGACTGAAGCAAAGAAGGCATTCAGTAATTCTGCCTTCTCTGTATCCCTTGTCACCAGGGCCCCCACCCCATTCAGTAGTGGGCCCACGTTTTCCCTAGTCCTCCTCTTGCTGCTGATGTATTTGAAGAAGCCCTTCCTGTTGTCCTTAACATCCCTTGCAAGACTCAATTCCAACTGGCCCTTAGCCTTCCTCGCAGCATCTCTACATACTCTGACTGCATTCCTACAATTCTCCCAAGTAGCCTGTCCCCTCTTCCACAGTCTGTGTATTTTCTTCTTCTGTCTGAATTTGGCCAAGAGCTCCTTGCTCGCCCATGCAGGTCTCCTGCCCCTTTTGCTGCATTTCTTACTCATAGGGATGCACCGCTCTTGAGCTTGGAGGAAGTGATGTTTGAATACTGGCCAGCTCTCCTGGACCCCCCTTCCTTCTAGGGCTTTAACCTGTGAGATTCCACCAATTAAGTCTCTGAATAGCCTGAAGTCCAGGGTTGCAATCCTGCTTGTTGCCTTACTTCTTTTCTGCAGGATCCTGAACTCCACCATCTCGTGGTCACTGCAGCCAAGGCTACCCCCAACCTTCACATCACTAACCAGTCCCTCTCCATTGGTAAGGACAAGGTCCAGTAAGACAGCCTTCCTCGTAGGGTCCTCCACCATTTGTGGCAAGAAGTTCTCATCAATGCATTGCAGGAGCCTCCTGGATTGTTTGTGCCTTGCTGTGTAGTCCTTCCAGCAGATGTCAGACATGATCAGCTGTTTCTTCTACTGGTATCTGTCCACATGGTAAAAGATTCTGCTAGCAGACATGTTTTTTATTTTTAAATACATCTCAGAAAGTTTGTATGAAGCTTATACTTTCAACTCTTACTATTTTCTTTGCGAGTTGGAAATGCACCTTACCTTTTGTAAGAGCAAACCTGCTCTGCTAGTGGAGATGATATGAGCAAGCCACACTTAGGATACCTCTGCATATAACAAATGCACCATGAACAGTATTCTAAGGCATAGGCTGAAAAATGGGTAAGAAAGAGAGGAATTTAGCTGCAAACTAAGCTTTTCACTTGATTTTGAGCAGTTTGTTGTTTTTTTCTATCCTCAGCTCATGCTTCCTTAAATGAATTTTTTTATTTCTTTATGCTGATGAGTGAACTATATAGAATATATACTCTTTCTTTCTAAGAATGAGTCAATTTTTGACAGGTGTGAAATGGGATAGCCCAGTGGTATGAAGAAACTTATGCTGTTGTTATTCCTGTTCCATGAAATAAAGGTTTCCGTTTCTGAGCTATTTTTTCAGTAGCTTTCACAAGTGTCTGTGAAAACTCCACACTAAATCTACAGTCTGACTCTGAATTCATCTTTTCTGAGTCCCAACAGGAAGAAGATGAGGTAGATTTACTTTAATTAGAAAATGTCCAAATTGTTAAGCGGCTCTGCATTATCCACTTCCATTCACATCCTGGAAGTTTGTTGTGTAGGACAACATTCTGTTTTGTGGCCTCGCATGATTAATTTTGTTACTAAGCAATCACGTGTGCAAACATGTTTCAGAACAATGTGCCAGACCTTGTCTGTAGTTAATTTTTGAATGTCAGTCTGCAACATATTTTATGTCTAGATATCCCTGGGAGCAGACTGACTCTTATGCCTACCAATTTGTTTTTGAAAGTTTTCTTTAGACCCCTTTAAGGGTTGTTTAGATTAATATCAACGAGACTTTTTGTGTTCTTTTTATTAAAGAAAGTATCTCATCAAGTGCATATTGAAGATTGTCATGTCCAACAATATAAAATTATACATAAGCTTCTGAAAAATCTGACTGCTTATACTGTGCATATGCAATGATTTTACTTTCTGAACAGGTTAAGCAAGTCAGAGTAAAAATCTAATTTGTTTATTTAAAAAGTAATTAGCACAAGAACGGAAAAAAATCAAGAGAGAGAAGTAAGGATAGTCAGAGAGTAGTATGTCTGGAAGTGATTTAGTAGAATATGTGCATTGCTCAGTGAGTTATTTCATCAGAAATTAAATATTTATTAGAATTTAAAACTGCTGTTTCTGTAGTGCAAATGTGCATACATGTATCTAGTGCCATTTAAGTGTAATCGTCACTTATATTTAATACTTAAAAGAAATTTAGTGCTTATGGGAGATGACAGATCAAAGGCATCTGAATGAAGTTCTAATATTACCCATGGAAGATGAGAAAGATAAGAAAAACTTCA
This sequence comes from Rhea americana, assembly GCF_003343005.1. Classification (NCBI taxonomy): domain Eukaryota; kingdom Metazoa; phylum Chordata; class Aves; order Rheiformes; family Rheidae; genus Rhea; species Rhea americana. The sequence goes on from NW_028186149.1 coordinate 7,504,389, forward strand.
CTTGCTCAGCTCAAGGATCTATCTAGTCTAGCACCAGATTTTTACAGAAAATATAGAGGAAAGGGTCATTTTATGTTCTTACAGCTTTTGGCAATCAACAATTTAAGGACTTCCAACTCAAAAGTTACATCTAAACCATCACATCCAATATCCATCGATAGATCTATCCTCCAGGAATTTGACTAAACCTTTTTGAAGCTATTTATAGTTTGGCCTGTGCAACTTTTGTGACATTCAGTTCCACAGTGCAGTAAGTGTTCTGTAAAGAAATATTTCCTTTGGTATGTTCTGTGCTTGCTGCTTGGCAATATAGCTGTAAAGTCCTGCATGTGCTGTCTGTGATCATTCCCTTGCACTGCTTCCATGTTAACCAGTCACTTGAGGAGGGGAATATGTGTAGTTTTAGCTGCTGAACCCCTAGTGGCTTCCATGTACATTTGACTTTATGCATGGGAGCAGTCTTACTGAGCAATGAGTGTACATCTTTTGTTGCTGGATTGTGGCATTAGTCTTCATCATAGTTATTAAGGATGAAGGTTGAAAATCCAGAGAGACTGTGAAAACAATATCTGTGATTTGCATGTTAATCAGTATGCATAGTTATATTGCGTTAAGGACACTAAACTCCTTATCTATGCAGTAAAAGTTCTGTGATGATTGCTACCATGTCATTTCATCCCCACAGCCTGCTTGATCATTTTGTCTTGAGAGGCATTCTCCGCAAGCGTTTCTCCTTGCAGATATGCAAATTTTGCTGCTGAGGTGTCATTTCCCCTGAGATTGCTTTCCCTCACCAAGGAACTTATTTATGCCATAATAGTTCTGATAACTGTGAGTGGAATATTCTACTTCTACAGAATGCTTTTTTTTTTTCCCACAAAACACCTCAGGATAAACTGTTCATAGCTCAGGGCTGCCTACCTCACTCCCTACACCAGGAAGACTAGGCCAYGAGTCAGTATTTCTCTACGAACTTAATGTGAAGCTGAGGATGAGAGAGAGAAAGAGAGAGAGATTAGATATGGGTGTGATTCTGTTCAGCAGCTTTTCTGTGCTCTGGTAGTTTACAGTTCTTGGAATTACATCTCGCAGAATCTCCTCTGTTTAATGGGATTGACAGCTGGTGAAGAAATCAAGCAATGGGGTTGCATATAGACTGTGGACTAAAAGAGTCTGGTGTATGTGTATGTGTGGGAGTATGTCGGCGTGTGTGGACCTTACTGTATTCCGGCTATTCCAGGCAACCATACAGCAGCTGCATAAAACCCTAATTCTGGCCACTTTGGGTTTGTCCCCAGTCTACTAGAGGATTATCCCATAATTCAGAGGATAGATAAAATCATCTTTGCTCTTCCTTAGCCTCACTTCCATTTATTCCATGGCACAGCATTCAGTTTGGCCCAGTGTTTCTGCCTCTAGAGAGTAAGGTTAATTCCAGGAAAATGCTATTTTAGAAGCAAAAGCATTCAACATGTGCCAAGAATGTTGATATTAAGAGGAGTTGCTATGTCAGTATTTAGCAGGAGGAGGAATATCCATTGCAACAGAAATGTATATTGATTTTACAGCTCATTGCAGACTTTAGCATGAATACATTCTCCTGTCCTTTTCAGAGGGAAGACCTCAGAGAATTGTTATTCCATCCTAGAGCACTGCAAGTGACCTATAAGTGAGTCTATCAAAATAAATGCCATGCCAGCAATATATACCAAAAGATCCACCTGACAGCATAATTTTTATCATAGTCATTTAAAACTTTTAATAAATTTTTTTCTGTTTCTGGTGTGATGTGCCTGTTCCTCATTCTCTCTTAATTTCTAGCATTGTGTGCTAGAAATGGGTTTTGGTACATAATGTTTAAAATTTTAGTTTCAGTTTCATCAAATTTGTCTGTATTTTGTTTTCTAAAGAAATCGTTCTATAAMTTACTTCATAATCGAGGCAAATTGAATGATAGTTTAAATTTTCACAAATTTTACATTTTGGAAAAAAATAGCAGAAAGAAACCATATAGTACAATTGTGGCAGCATGGAACAAGTAGTGAATATAAAAAGTTTGAATTTAAAATGAGTTAATCACTCAGTAACTATGCTTTGGCAGTGGGGCATTTGGAACATTACTTATTTATTGTCATAATCATTTATTAATAAACAATATTACTTATTTATGAGGTATCCATGCATGTGCTAGGCAACTCGTAAAATAAGGCTGATATTTACCCAGAAGAGCTCACGTGATTAGACAGGAGATAATCCCTCACACATAAATGGCAATACTCCAAGTGACACCTCTAAGTCCAGAATTTTGATGATGGAAGACGGTGGGAAACAATATATTTTTTTTCCAAAACAACATTGTGGAATTTTATTAATTTGCTTTTGAGTCTCTGCGTCAGCTCTGCTTCAAATCTCTTTTGATATTTTTTCTGATAAAATTCTTACTTGTCATCTTTACTATATACTTTATCATCAGGGGCATATGAGAAAAGAACAGTCGTTTTTGCATTTGAAGTTAGAAGTGCTTTAAAAATTGCTACATATTAGGAAGAAAAGTGAGTTTGAATCATATCCAGTACTTAAAATTTTATGACTTTTGGGGGCAAAAAAGGGGAAGTACATTGAAGTTTTTGTTCTGTTCAAAACAAAAAAAGTTTAGAAGTTGTCAGGTTTTTCCTTTTTGTGTGCTACTATTTATTTTAGAGAAGAGACAGGAGAAGTGGAACTAAATGCATATGCTGTTAATTCTCTTGAATTTGAAACTAATATTCTATTTTGTTTAGTAGAAACATCTGTAAAAAGCCCTTCCTAAAGGCCTCCAGCCCCAGTTACCATATTTTCGCTGTTTTCTGAGTGTTTTCGTTAATATCATTTTCTTTTTTTAAGCCAAATTTGTTTCAGTGAAATGAATGCGGTGAGCGTATACATGAGCTTAATGTATCTATTGTTTTTAACTAATGAGAACATTTGGATTGCTAAAATCAGACTTCCTTTCCTGTGGCTCAAGAAATTTCCTGTAACAACAGATTTCTGCCTTGATGGGATTCATTTTTTGTCTTTCAAAAATTCCATTAGAAAATGCTACTTGAAACTAAGGTTAATAGTAGGAATATAAGACCTGCAGAGACCACAGCACAGATTAATCAGTAGCTTTCAGACATACAGTCTGGGATAAAACAATTTTATTTCTGCCTCATGTGGATATCTTTAACCCAGGTCTCCACATTCCAGGCAAATCCTACAGCTTTTGGGCTGTGAGGTCAGTTCCTCTGTAACCTATAGGATACTTATTTATAGAGGTCCTGAAAGAATAATTCATCTGACTTATTAGGTAAAGTGAATTACTCAAAAGACTTCATTGACTTTTGACTAGATTTCTATTGATTATGAGGGAAGCCTAGGGTGAATATGTCTGTAGCCTGTAACAGATGATTAAAGCTATTCTTAGAGTTTCTCACCAAAGTGTGAATTTTATTATGTAAGAAACATGACATATTTTAAACCGTAGAACTCTCCCATTCTCTCYTTCAGATGGCAACCATGTAAATATCTAGCAATGTGCATATATATCGAGAAAGCTTTAATTCAGGAGCAGCTACTTCATGACCTACTGACAGACTCAAACCTTACAGGACAGTTCATCCATCCCGTGACCTGCTTTCTGGCCTTCTTGTTCTGCAGTCCTCTCCCATTAGGTAACCAAAATTAAAGTTTCCATGCTGTGGACAAGCATGTATGTTGGTAATATAACTGGAAAGTCTTTGTTACTTCAAATGTAGGGTGATGGAGTGCTTGGTCTATTTTGATGATGTGAGCTACCACCTTTTGGTCACAAAAAGGCAGTTCCATCATCAGCTAACATGGCACCTTCACTTTATTCATGACAGCTTATGTGAGAGTATGTAGCTAGCCTGACAGGAAAAAGGCAGACATTATTTTAATATTGGCAGAGACTGGAGGATAGAGGCTGCTGAAAAGAGTCAGACTTTGTCCTTCAGTAGATAAGTGTTAATGTTATTGCAGATATTTGCCCTGTTTCTTGTCTGTCCATATTGACAATAGTTTTATTTTTTGATTTTATTCAAGTTAGGTGATAAGACAAACTGAAGTCAACAGACATACTCTTGCTTTTTTCTTTTCTTTTCCAAAGTTAAATTGATCAAGAACTACGGAGATATACAGTTAAATGAGATCTTACTCTAAATTCTAAGTGTTTTTACAAATGAGAATTCGTTTTCATGACCAAAGTGGTTGCCTGAAGCCAAAGTGAATCGCATCTGAAATGAAAGAGTAGTTAGTTCCTTTCTTATTGAAATGGAAATTCATTAACACTATTAATAGAGCTTGCTGCCTACCTTTGTTAAAATGATAAACACTTTTGAATGCTTTCTTTAACACACGAATACATGACACAATCTGATTTTAACAGCATTCAAGTGAAAGAAAATTCCTATTTACTAGATTGTTTCTTATGAACAAATGACTATAATAAACTGATGCATATGGGATGAATTTAAACATGTATGCCATTATGAAATAAGTTAGAACCCAGATGAAGGAGAAAACGATGTTAAGGGGTAAATGAGGAATAAAATCTGCAATATCAGAGAAAGAAGGAATAGCATTTTGGGTAGCTTTCTTTACATTTGATGTAGATTTTGATTATTTTCTGACACTTCTGCAGATTCTAGCCACCTCACATTATTTACAATGTAACACTCAATGGAGAACTTAAATGCTAGCTGTAATTCATTTAATCATTGATTATGCTAATACCAAAACAAATCCACCTTACAACTCTGAATCACAAACCCACTGGGATGTGTCAGTCCATCTCTACCACAAATGCTCACAGAAAGGATGGACTTTGTTAAGTGCCTGGAATATTAATGAATTATCTGAAGCTAGAGCAATTGGAACAAGCATCATCCTCAGCTGACAAGTCTGTTCAGCCCTAGAAATCCATTTATAACAATTGAGAATTTGACATCTTGAACATTGTGACCCTGTTACCTAACATCTCATTTACTGCACAAAAAATGAGTGTCTGGCCTTCCTGATGCTGGGGGCTGCCTGCTGACTTTTCCCTGGTACAGCACCATCCTTCAGGTACTTACAGGTGAGCCAAAGTCATCTCACTTAGTCTAAAGGCTTGTCTGGCAGTTACCGTAACCAGTATTGTTCTAATGTGAAACAAAAGTAGGGAAGTCAAATGGAAAGAACGGGATCAGCTGCTTTTATGTTCTACATTAAAATGTGCTTCAGGGGAGTTGGATGTAGAAGGAAAAGAGAGGAAAAACTTTTACTGCTTAGGTTTCGAGGGTACGAAAGAATGGGAAGTTGAAAGGTATTTAAGAGATTTCTGCCACTGCCTCAAAAGATGTAAAAAATCATTAAATGTCAGCGTGATTTAGGATTCTGTTTTATCAAAGCATTGTTCACTGTTGTGTTGCTTCTGTGAACAAAAGTGTTCATTATTGCCACAATGACATTAGCACTTCAGATGTGGCAGGGCTGCATGATGAGCTTGACCAGAGTATGCACAGTGTGAAGGAAACTGCATCCTTCACTACACACTGAATTTCACCTTACAGAGTTGTTTCTTGATGGTTTCTATCTTCCTTCCATCCTAACCTTAGAGGAATTTATCTATATTTAAACAGTAGTCGTAATAGTAGCATGTGATTTCTTGCTGGTACTCTTGCAGGCAATTCTTTTTTCCTTTGTTGTTCATTTTTGCTTTAGAATAGCAGTCCTGTCTGAGATGTAAATTAGATGCAAAGGAAGTACAGCATAATTTCTAAATTCCTGACTGGCAAGAAGAGAGATAATGCAGGGGGTAAGAAGTTTTGAGGGCTGTGACATTCTGGGGTGTCTGTTAGTGCTTCACAGTGTTAGCTGGTGAGAATGTGAATCTGATTGTCTGATAGCCTTTGGTCCTGAGTCTGCACAGAACTAGGTGGTACAGGAGAATAAAAACAATTGTTTTTTCTGTGCTTGAATCATGATAGGATTAAATGATCTTTGATCTTTCTGCTCTGTGCAGGCATTTATATTGCATTCATTCTTGTCCTATCTGAGTATACCAATAGACCATAGCATCAGATGTCAGAATTCTCTAATGAGAGCATGGGTACTACTGAAATGCATGTTGTAATTAGAACAAATCTGCCTGCACTGAAATCACTCAAGTGCAAAACAGAACCTAACGATACAAACACTCGTCTTTACTACGTCATTCATTCATGGCCTCAGCGCAGCGGGGTCAGGGGTAAGAGCCAGGATACAGAAACAGGGGATGTTAACAAAGACATTGTGAAAAGACTTTTCTTATCCCTTGGTCTTTCCACAGTGAACCTGAAAGGCTGGGCCTTAAGTTATGTCTTAGGCAGGTGAGAAGACATTTTGTCGATAGATGATGAGATTGTACAATTTCCCACTTACAAAATTGCAAAGTTTTCTGTCTGGAAAATCTCTGCTCATTTTTATCTGTAAGACATGTTTTGGACATTTCTGTCAGTGGTCACGATATTCTGTGAAACATGCTGTGGTAATAAGATCCTTCTGCCTCAAGGGACTTAGTTCATGGTAACGCTACCAGCATAACTCCCCTGAAGACACTTTATGGGGTCCTTTTGCCTTTTAGGCCATACACAAGGCCAGAAAGGCAAGCTGAGAAAGCACTAGTTATCTTTCCTTTTTTACCCAAATGATTAGCGTCTTTAATGTGCCAATTAAAGACAAGGCAATGCCAAAATTGTTACAATTAATCAATCATTCAATCGATGCTGAAGGAGGTAATGCAATTCAAAAACAAAAGAGGAAAACAGGATTGGAAGAGGCCTTGAATGAGGACACAGATTCACTGAGTGATCCTATCTAAGAATCATATTTTAGTGGAAATGAACAACACTGCAAGAGAAGCAGCATCTGAAATTTCCCCAATCAAGTTTACTGCACAGGGAAGCTTCAACTAGCTATTAGTTTTTATGTAATATTTTCAGCTTCCCAGCTTCGTTGTTTATTATTATTAATCATTTGTATTACTAAGAGGCTATCAAGGTGTAATTAAAGTTTGCACAAACATAGACGAATGAAAAATGTTCTCTGTTATGGAAAGAGACTACAATTAAAATGAAAGCTACAAGACAACAGATTAGAGGCCTAAAAGGAAGAGTCTTTATTAGTCAGCCTGCTACACCAGTGGTTGTAGTTCACCTGTAGCCTGTCACGCAACTTAATAAAGGCCTCTGAGCAGGTAAAGTGTTTAGGAAAAGATTAAGTAGAAAATAATGAGGTGGCTTCGTTCATGTGATGTTCATGAGAAATGTCTCTCACCAGAGGAAGTGAAAACCCTAAGGTTCTTCATTTCAAATTCAATGAGCAGTTACAGGAAGATGACATAACTTTGTGAAGGTAGAAGAGGCCTCCCAAGATGGTGAAGGCAGATGCACAGTGACACAATTAATGTGAAGGTGAGAATGCAGCAGCATCTTCAGTGCACATTGTTTTTGGCAGGGGATTCACAGAATCAGTAAGGTTGGAAGGGACCTCTGGAGATCATCTAGTCCAACCTCCCAAAGATTTCCTGGTGTTGGTTCCACTGGGGCTTGAACCCAGGACCTTCAGCATGTAAAGCAGGTGTGATAAGCACTACATTATCCCTCTACCCCTAAAAAGGCGGTGTTGCAGTACATGAGATATTGGAAAGTATTAACTTGGACAAAGAGTTTGGCTGACAAGCAGGAAATATGGGTTCTGCTAATGTTATTTAGAAATAATCTGCAAGACGGTCAAGTAACATGAAATAGTTGCATATTTCAGTAGTGATTTTCTGGGCTGAATGAATTCCTGTTGAAGTCAGTGGAATGGCCTAATTTGGCCATTTTTGTCTCAGTGCCACAGAACATTGTAACTGCACCATTATCTAAAACTAATCAGCCAGCTCTCCCTATTCTTACTGCTAAATAATTCGTCACTTCTGCCTGTGTTCTGGCCATATTCCGTGATTTCATCTCCACACTACTTCAGCAATCCCATTTGCAGTGGAATGCAACATATTGCAATTAAATCTTTTTTCAAATGCAGTGCAGAACTCACCAATTAAGAATATCCACAAACATGGCAAGCAGCAGATGTTCTCTCTTTCCTACCAAGAAATTTCATCTCAGACTTTTTCCATTTTTGGAWTTTTTTTCAGGTTTTCTAATTTTCCTCACCCCACACTTCTGTTTTCCTAAGACAGTCAACAGTCAGAAACCTTGGACAAATCCTTCCACAGTCTCAGGGCCACAGACAGCTGTGGCAACACCACAGCCCTGTCTCTGCCTGAGGCAGACAACTAAAGTAGCTGCACGTCGGCAGTGACTGCTCCTGGGACATGGGAAACCTTCTGAGGTTGTTGGATTTTTTTCCTTTACATTTGACTGTTGAGAAACAAGAAGGTTCAGACAAAATCTAAATGATAAAAGCTTATATGATTTATTTTTCTTGATTCTTAACAAGAAACATATTTTTGGAAGCTTTTCTGAGATACATGGGGTGGATTTAGCAGTGTTTCTTAGTTTCCTCTGTGTTTTCCAGAAAGAGTGCAGGGCTTGTTTTGCAATCACGCAGCCTGCGTTTTGAACTAGCCATGCCTAAACCTTCTGTTGAAACTGGAGCAGTTTCCACATTCTTAGAAGAGCAGCCTCAGTGCTTTCCAGGATAGACATCTTTTCAAGCAGCCGCAGGCAGTGGGGCTATCTCTACACTGATAGTGTAGAGATAGTTCCTGAGGTCAAATATATTCATTTCATCTTTCAAGTCTTCTTCCTGTTGCTTTCAGTACATATATGTCCCAAGAAAATCCATATGGAAGTAAAACATAGTTTCTTCCTATTGTACCTCACCAGGGAAATCCTGAAATATTCTCCAAGTTTGCCTTTCTCTGGTGACACTAGAGAGGATTCTTACATAACCAAGCAGTACAACAGAGAGGATGTTGCCTGAAGAAAGATAATTTGGAACTCTTGGATTTGTAATGTGAACTTCCATGCCGTAGTTTTGCTATTCTAACAAATACCTAGTGAAATGTAGAATTGGTTCACTCTGCCAACATTATTTACAAGCTATCTTCATAACGGTGGTTTTACTTTCATGTCTCTATATTTTGGTATACTTTAAGTGAGTTGATCAGCAAATAAACCTTATGGCAGCCTTCAGTTTTTCTGTTTTCTGTAATGTGCTTTTCCCAATCTAATCTGATCCTACTGTTAGATTTACTCTGATTCTGTTACAGTGGCAACCTGGAAACCATATATAAAAGTCTRTTTTGGAAATTAAAAGCCATAGGTCTAGAATACCATCCCTTTTCCCTTTGAACTGGATGGAGTTCTTCATTTACTTCAGAATTGGTTTGTTTTACAATATTTTTTGCTTCATACATATTTGATGCTTTCAGGTTTTGAGATTCTTCTTGAGATTGGTCTAGAAGTTTACTATCGTTGTTTGAATTCCTTTTTATTTGGAATAATCTAAGGGCACTTGCTGTGTCTAGGGAAGAAGCATCCTCCGATATCATGAATGAGATTGCTCCTTGCCAGCAATTCTTGGATGGTTTATATTGCATCACTTAGTTATCTGAATAGAATTATTTTAGGCTATAAATTCCAAAACCAAAATGTCCGGGTAACACTGCCTTTCAGGACACTAAAAAATCACTCATTTCTGAATTTAAAACATCAAGAAATGGTGTTGTACATATGGATAAATGTTACTTGCATTCTTTCTTTCAGCAAGAGCCCTAACTGTCCAAACTGGAGTTCATTAGTAGGCATAAATTCCAGCTTGCCTTATTACGGCTGCACTGTCAGCCACAATGCCTGCCCATGGCACCTGTCTTTCACATCAGAAGTTTTGTCCACTTTTAACTCTTAAATACATTATGTAGAAGTCTTCATTTAAAAGAAGAGGGAGAGAGGAATATATTCTAGGAACCCACAGATTGAACATGCAGAGCAACATGCTTCAGCTGCCTGTCCCATCTGGTGATGGAATGGCTTGGTCAAGCCTGAATAGTTGCAGAAGTCAAGGGACTAGATGATCAGCAGCAGCTGGAGATTCAACTGAATGGAAGGTCRTGTGATGGTCTCTTCTCCTGCGACAGGGAGATTGCAGCATATATATGTAGCTGAGCACAGATCCCTCCTTCTTTTATGAATTTACTCTATTCTGGACATGTTTGGTTTTCTGAGTTCATCCATTGCCTTTCTAGCCTAAATTATCTCTGTTGCTTATAACCTGGATCAGACCTACCGAGAGCTTCCCATCTCCGTCTAAGGTCAGAATGTCAAGTGGGGAGTCTTTTCTGTCCATGCATCCTTTCCTCCCACCCCTTTTATCCATTTCTGTTCAGAAATATTCCAGCTCATGGTTAGGGACAAAAAGTAAAATTAGAGGCTCTAGATAGGTAGATAGTCAGCTGGTTTACATAGCCAGTTCCTGCATTTGACATTCTAGGCTTCTTCCCTCAGCTGCTTGGAGGCTAGATGAACTCCTTTATAAACTGTTACACACTAGCAGTCCTACTGGTAAGCATTAACTGTAGTTATATCAGAAGTCATAAAGGAAGAATGTTGGCTTACTTAAATTTCACCAGAATCCTGTCAATGGCTACAGGCAGAGAAAAGATCTTAGATTTAATCTGAAATCACTTGTGACCTTGTTTGAGGGGGGGAGGGGAAGAGGAAAAAGAAGATGAGTTTTTTATTAGTTTACCAACAGTGACCTGTAGCTACATAATTAATAATATAATTTCTGAGCATCAATCAATAGAAAAAAATTGAACAGTGGCCTTTGATTTTCTAGATTTTTTTCCAGTGTGTCAGTGTCACCTTCAGTCACTGATTGCAGGAAAAACGTCAGGTGCCCAACTAGTAAATAATGTGGCTCAGGCCATGACTGTTAGTTACAATCAAGGTAAAGGAATTTGGTGGAGATGATGATCTCTTCAACCCAAGAGGAGAAAAAGAATCAATCAAAAGGGTTAGTAAAAGGATGTTCAGATAAGGAGAATAAAAAAAAAAAATCCCAAAACTCTCATCTGTGAAAAATCATTGCAATGAACTTTTTGTTATAAAACACTGAAGGGCAAGTGTTAAGGGATTATTTCCTGAATTCTAAAGTTTTTATGCAAAAGATAGTGCTAAAAGGTAAATATTAATCATTTCCACTTAAATCTTCCAGGCATTGCATGAACAAGATTTAGGTGCATAACTCCTGTGGCTAAATCCCATGCAATGTTGAAAATATGGATGATAATATCTCCATCAAAGAGCTCCATGCCATGGCAGAAATATTGGAGTCAGTCCCTGTGGAAAAATGGTAGTGATCTAATGGTTGTCAGCTGTGAGCTATCTCTCTCATTTTTGTGTCCTTGCATTACTCCCAGGTTTTGGCTACTGCAGAATGTGGTTCATACTGTCTGTTTACTGAGTAGCACTTATTAACACAGAAAAAAAATGACGCTTGTAGAAGTATGATGCACATTTGTTTGAATAGACACTTAATTACAAGGTAATATAATTRCATTAAAAAATCATGTGACCAGCTGAAAGGTTGATGTCATGTGACCTCAGAAGTGCTTACTTTGCATAATGTGAAACTGGGAACATTGCTATTTTGATAGGTAATTTTTTTCCTATTAAAGATTTTTTTCAAATTCTAAGAGATGCATGCAATTTAATATTGTGACTAAAATGTATATAAGCAATGTTCCTGATATGCTTTTGTCTGTCATCTTTACAATGACTGTATTAGAATAGTGGAATAGTGTGATGCTTCTGTTGATTGTCAGAAAATCTTACTGTGTTAGCAATTATTTCCTGCTACTGGAGCTTCACTATCCCCATGCATTCATGAGGAAGGTGGTAGCGTCTCCAGATAGAAAAAACCCAGAAGTATTGACCTGTTCTCAAAAAAAGTTTTTGAATGTTGTACTTTGTTGTTTACATGTTAACATGTTGTGTTACATGTTAACATGGAGAAGGCATTAATGTAACTTGCTACTTTTCATACTGACTTTATTCCTGGTATGGGTGCTTCTGTGGCTAGCACAACCAAGACAGTGCCTAATCTGTGGTTTATCTATTTATTTATTTATTTAAGAAGGATAATTTCAAAAGCATGGACTTTTTGTAAGGACTTTGAATGGTTCAGCTGAACATTGCTGGCAGGCAGACTAGAAGCTGCCTAGCTGCCTGTTGTGTTTCAACATAATATGAATACGTGTTTCAGAGGTCACTGATGCAAAAAAGTTAAGAACAGAGGTGCAGGTCTAGAACAGCTTTGAAACTTTCTATTCCCTGGTGAGATCTGGCAGGCAACAAGGATTAAAACAGGAGTGAGTATCACTATAGATCTAGTAAAAATTGAATATTTATATGAATGATACCTGTTTTATCTGAACATATTAGACAGCTCTAGTATCACAGGCTACCCAAAGATAGTATCAGGAGCAAATGAGGAAGTCCTGCTACCAGTCATTGGCCTCCCTTTTACAAACAGAGCTCCCATCTATATAGTCTCTAGAGCTGAGTTATGGGCCTCGATCTGGCTGCATATAAAAATGAGACTGGAGGAGTGAATACAGAAATTTGTGATTGCTGCTTTTATGCAGGATCAAAACTGCTTTTATTATTCTTTTTTTTTTGAACGTGCTGAATTCTTTTGAACATACGCCTTCCCAGCAATGAAGTTATTGTAACTATGAAATGTGGAATTTGTGCCTTGTCATGAGATGGGGACAGCCATCTGTAAATGTGGTAAGTATGTCTATGCAAGTGCATATGAGTTACAACACATGAGCTTGCTCCTATGCTCCAGCATTTGTGTTCATATACTGGATCACATCATGAGAAAGGACCTGTTGCACTGGCAGCTATTGGGGAAAATATCTTCCAGCACATGTTCCTTTTGCTGTAATTTCTTTTGTGCACTTACCTGATTCACAAGAAATCACAGAACAGCTGATTCACTAGGTTTAGCACCTACAGTCCCACAGCAGAGCTGCTCTGTAAGCAATTTGTTGTCAAAGAGTACATTCTCTGTCAAAAAGTAAATCTTGCAGTCAGTGCAGGAAACCTGGCAGGTCTATGAGACAGCGGTTGGGCTGCAAATTTCCTGAAAATTTTCTTCTTAAAATATTTGCATTTTATTCCATCAATGTTTGTCTTCTTATTCAGCCTGCATATAAAGCTGCTGTGCTTAGGATGATGCCTGAAGAATACTTTAGCTGAACTCCATGGATGGAATCCTCTCCAAGTACAATTTGTCACAGTTTCTTTCAGAAGGGTGGGATTATGCTGATTTTATGTTAACTGCAAATGCGGCCTAATTGGTGCTAGGATGGTGTGACATTGAAGCTGCAATTACAATGAAGTTCAAGTCCTCTGCATGTGTTGGATTTGGTTTGCTTAGGCTGAATTCCTGATACATTTACTGTCTTTATATTGCAGTATTACATCACCAATTTAACTAGAAAAGAAGGTCTATCTTAAAAAATACTGCAGATAGTTAATGAATTTGCAAGCTGAACTTTGGGCCAAGAGGATCCTAAAATCTCTATAAAATGTCAGCTTAATATTACTGTCTGACTGATAATTGCTTATTTAGTATTGAAATATAACCTTGATTATAGATTTCAGTATTTAAATTGACAGAACTGTAAAAGAAATAATAATGGRGCTAGCAATGGTGAATAGACCAGATAGCTCACTAAGGGTAGACACTTTATGTTGATGTGGCAGTTAAAATTCAGAACAAACTCCCTCACTACACCTCCGAGACACTTTGTTCCTCTTTAAGACAATTATTAGCTTGCTTTTGGTCATCAGTAAATTTCTAGATGTGTATTGCTTGGTTTTTCTTTTGATACAATATGGCTCATTTTTATGAAGGAAATAAATAAGGTTGTTTTTCATGGTCTTCAGGTATGCTAAGTTGTCTGACTTTAGCATATTCTTCTGCCAATGTGCTCACTTCACTTGGAATGTCTTAGAGCTTGCTGTTATGGAATAACTGATAGGCTAGTTTGGATTGAGTTTAATGGAAGGGCACTGCAGTGGCCTGATTCTACATGTTGTAGTCTGTACTACGCAAGGGCAGGTGAGAAAGAACATATTCTAAGTCGTTGTATGCATAATATTTAGAAGGTTCCTTAGCTGCCTTGAAGCACAGCTTGGCATCTCATGAAGGCTGACTGATGTTCTTAGCGGTGTGTCCTTTTCGGCTTGGGATGCTGGTTGCAGTATTTATCACTTTGCTGTTTAAGAGCTGATGGGCAGCTGGAATCAGTCCGTTTGCCATTCACTGTTTTTGGAGTTGGCACACAGCTGACTTTTTACTTCTTAAATGGTACTTTGTGTTTAATGGTCACCCAGATTTCTGCTGAGATTCTGGAAGGTCTTGGAAAGAAAGATTAAAAGGAAGCTGTTCTAGAGGCTGTTACAAAAGTGATGACTGAGCCAGGAACAGTACTGTGGTGTTCAGTCTTAAACAAGAAAGCAAGGCTTAGTCTCTAGCAGTCAGTGCTAAGGTAATTGGAGACACTCCATCCTATGCCTCACTTGCTCCTGGCTGAGTGCAGCTGCACGCTGCTCTTGACACTAAGCAGAATGCAGGGGACCAGAAGTTGGACCAAGCTTCAAAGCCTTGACTGTCACCATGGAGAGCCTTGCCCTGAGCAGACATCCATGTGCTTCTTAACTGGAAGATGCAGTCTGCAAAGTTGCATTCTGCTCTTTTTTTCCAGACTTCCAATCTTCAGACATGTTTTCTAATGAAGTGGCATGCAGTGTGATGATAGTTGATGGCTCAGCAAGAGAAGAGAGAGTTTAGATTGAAGTCATCAAGTAGAAGAAAAGAACTTAGTAGAAAAACTTTAACAGTGCTTTTTAATTCATTAGAAGGAAAACATTATGTCAGCTTTATTTAAATTGTGTTTTTGAAAGGATTGCGGGAAACAAGCTGGCATTGTTTTTGCAAGTTCTGTCAGAGTAAACTGTAGAACAGGTAAAAGAACTGTACCTCCACTGTATAAATGTTCTGAACAACATGGGTTTTATATTTTGCAATCAATTTCTCATGCAGCGCATTGAAGGGATAAGAAAGCATGCTAAAGTAAAAACAGCATGATGGATTATGACTTCAAATCTTGAGGATCTCAGAGACTAAAATGCTACTGAAGTTATTTTATGTTATGATATTGTCTGCCCTTCTGATACATCCTCCTATTTTCTTTTGGGTTCTTGAAGGACATGCACTGAATCTAAGAAATACTGTATTGATGAATTTTTAAATAAAAATTACATAGTTAATTATGCAATAAAATAATAAATAGTAAAAAAAAAAATCTGAATATTTATCTTAGGATAGATCTGCCAGGTCTTCTGTCTGACAGCTTCTCATAGTGGGCTTCAAAGACTATGTACATAAAGTGATCCATTTAAGGTTCTTTTCTGGTGATACACCGCTCCAGAAAGAAGAATCTTTGTTTTAGAGACCCTGTGACTCACTTCACAAGCTCTGCAGCGTTCAGCCTCTGTTGTTGTGCTTGAGGTTCGTGTCGTGTTTGGGCCCAATAAAATTTTGTAGAGCTGTGAAGGTTATTGTTCAATCCTGGTGCCACTGAAAGCTAGAAGTTATTACTTGCTTCAGCCATAGTCTGTTTCTTCTTGCCACCTTGCAACTTTATAAATGTAATAAAATGAGAAAAATCTCATTCTATCACTCAACTGTAGCAAGTTGAGGTTTTCTGAAAATTCAAAGGTCACGGATTTCCATTGGTAGATGGATAGCTAATTCTCATTTATTACTTTGAAAACCTCCTACAAAGACCTTAGAGCAGTTAGAATGTTCCAAAACGTTACTTCTCTTTAAAGCAGAAGATTTGGGAGATGAGGGCTGTAAACCTCTGCAAAGAGATGCATGATGGTAATTTCAACATACCCGCTGGCAGTTTGAGATTGCTTYTATCTTTAGCTGTTTACGAAATTTCATTTATTTCAAAAAAAATTAGACCTGCAATTTCCCAACTCGTAGAAACAAAACCAATCAGTTTATATAAAGTGAAATAAAAACAGAAGTCTAATTGGTAATCAGCAAAGATTATTAATTGCCAATTGCTATTGGATAAAATTTGTCAGTGCCTGAGAGACTGATGAAATCAGATTTAGGCATTCGAATCTCTCAGGTTCTTTTGAAAAGCTGGACTAAAATCAGACTATGTATATGCAAAAACCTTTAATTATTAGGAAACTCCTGTCATTGCTGATAGTAAGAGTGCAAAAGTGCTAAGGACCATATTGATTAAAAGTGAGTATCCAATAGAATGGTACCTGTGACTGAGTGATCTATATTGCACTTAAAAAAACAAAACAAACAAACAAACAAAAAAAAAAAAACCAAACAAACACACACACAACTCCCATTTCTTTAGAGAACTATTCCATTAAAATGGATGATATCAGTACGGGAAACATTAGAAAGTTCCTGTACTTGCAGAACAGTAGTTGCTGTTTCAAATGCTAGCACCATTTCTGTAGAGTTCAGCACATTTTTACTTGTGAATTGCGTTGTCGTACATTAAGAGTGCCTGCAATTGCAGAGATAAAGGCAATGAAATAAATGTTATCAAAGCGCTTTCTGAGCTCGCGGTAAACTGATTTGCATGCAGCAGCGATGGGGCAAACTGAAACAGTAATTGACCCCATTGCCCTCTTCTGGTTATTCAGGGTGGAGTAATCTCAGGGGAACACATTCATCTCTGTACCATAGTGCTAGATGACTGCAGAGTAACTACAGGGAACTCAGATTTAAACTTATAAAGATTTGTCACTAGCCGGTGGATATCATTGGGTTCAGTAAAATCAACAAGCTTATAATTAGTCTGAACTGTCTAACAATAACCTAATTTTAAAATGCAAATAATGAAAACATCTACTATAACATTAAGAAAAGTCTTAAAATATTACAGATTCTAGTCACAGAAAAGAGTGCTGATCTTGAAAAGCTTGATGCCAATTATGCGCTTCACTGAATTAAAATGAACTCGTATTATTAATAAAGACCCAGATCATCTAGTCTGCTAGTCCAACCTTTTAACATACCTTGTACTTTCATTAGAAATGAACTTTTCAATTAAGAACTGTCTTCTAAAACTAGGTATATTTCCAAAATTAAGTTTTTCAGACTGTAATTCAGTCACATCAGCTTAAGAAATACAGGACAATCTTGCAAAATTTGGCACTGTGACATGTCATTCTCTCATATTGTATCATGGATCCTTTCATATTAAGTGATCATCTTGTTCAGGCCACTGACAATGAAAAATAGATCCAGCAGAGTGGTGAATTTTAGAAGAATAAGGCTCAGAAATAAGCCAGATGTATACCAAGCATGACATCTATCAAAGGCAATATTGAAATCTAAAAATTAAAATGCAGCTGTCAGAGCTCTTCTGATAACAAGAAGCAATGAAACATATTTAAGAAAGCTCTATACCGACTTTGTTTTATTGTTCAAAGAACATTTCCTCATGCAAAGCCTTTATTCTAATAATCTTTATGGAAATCCTGTTGATTAACTTGTAAATGTTTGACACTTGTGACATTTCTGGACTTTGAGGCACTATAGCATTGTGATTATCAAGGCTAGGAATCAGGACATGAGGGTTCTGTGGCTGACTCCGTACTGGAGTTCTTGTTT
The DNA here is from genome assembly GCF_003343005.1 of Rhea americana. Lineage (NCBI taxonomy): Eukaryota > Metazoa > Chordata > Aves > Rheiformes > Rheidae > Rhea > Rhea americana. The sequence continues at coordinate 7,522,131 of NW_028186149.1, forward strand.
GACCTTGAACAAAATTTCTGGAGTTTTATATAGATATTCAAGCTAGGTTCTGTACTCCCCATGACTTTCAGTGAAGCTTTTTTTTCTTCAGAGACCTTTGATAGTATGTATCAAAGTGAGGTTTGAGTTAAAGGGGTCAGATACCACTGGTCTGGGAGTTATTTCAGATGTAACTAATTATTGAAAAAATTAAAATAAAAAAAAAAAAAAAAGATGATTAACTGGATACCCCATGTAGTGATACTTGTATCTGCTATGATGCTTAAGGAATTGTAAAATTAGAATAGAAATGCTGTTGTGCTTTGAAAGGAACTTGTTTGAGCAGAATGGTTGTACATGTTCCTGTCTCTTCTTGGCTCTGCAGCAGTAGATGCATCTATTATCCTAAATCAAGACAGGCACAGTGTTTGGGCTAAGTAGATTTACCACAAAATGAATGGTAACTTTAGAAGAGAAAAGCAAGTAGGCTGGTTTGGTTTGTGCTCGGAGGTGTCTTTTTTGAGCTGAGCTGTGCTAACTTCATATGGATGCATGGAAATAAAGCCTTTATGGAAGGCTTATTTTTTTATTTGAATGTCCTCCTTTTATTAAAATAATTATGAGGTCAAACTTTCTTAGGTCAGAAGAGTTAAAGGAAAGACTGCAAAAAATATTCAAGTATATTTCTTTTAAAGGTAAGACCAAAATGCGAATGCTTTGTGTGTAAGCGTGCTTTGTTTTTTTAAAAACATTCTTCTTTAGCCTTAGGCTTTGTTATCTGTTCATTAAAATATCATCCTGGTGAGTATTGGGCTTCAGAGATATTCAGAAAACAGTTTTGGGGAGCAGATGAAGACAGGGCTTTCTGGATACTGGAGTATGAGTACTAGGTTCGGAGGGATCCAAAGGCTGGTGGGAGTGAAGACCACAAAGCAGAAATGGCTTCACCCTTCACAGTTCTCAGTGGGATGTAAAATTCCACAATAATTTTGTTCTGCAGAAGATGAGAAGAGTGACAAAGCATAAATCCGTAGATGAGGACCAAACAAGCTCCAGTTATTTTCCATTTTAGTGAATTTTGATCAAGCACAGAAATGTAAACAACTACCCTTACAAAATGTGCCCCAGAGTAGCTAAATCTCTGAATGAGCGTTCAGGGCAAGAGTCTTCTGAAGCATCTCGATATGAATAGTGTAGCAAACTGCTTTGGATTTATTACTGGGGAGCAGCCCCTCCCCTTGTGGTGATGAAAATCCTTAGTGGTATTATAACATCATTTGTAATATGTTTGGGAGTGGATATTGTCCCATTCTTTTTTCTTAATATTTCTGTGTATAGCCTTTATTTTGTAGCATGTGATATTTAAAACTTAAATGGTTGTCTGAATATTTTCTTCTGCGGTTGCACCTGTGGCAAATGAAGCTTTTGTGAACCTTGTTAATTGTTCTTCTCCAACCCCTCTTTTTTTACAAATAAGTATCATTAAATTCTTGTCTTTTGATTCACTTATATGGTCTGCTGAACCTTTGCGTTCTCTATCCCTTACAAGCTGATATTTCAGTCCTGAAAAATCTTCAGCTGTTGTAACAACAATATTTAGCTTAATCTTCTCAGTACTACTGACACCAACAGCTTTTGGCAGATAGGAGGGAGGGCCTGTAAAAAGAAGTTGTGAAGAGTAACTGGGCTGGCATTCACTTTGATTTCTTATGTTTGAAACACAGAACACAAAGGGAAAAGCATATTATTARAGAGAGGAAGTATGTCTCTTATTTAAGATGACAAGTGCACCATGTTATAAAAAGTTGTTTTTATAAGTGGCTACTAGTGCTTTTTGCGTGTCAAATTCCAGCTGGCACTTTGAGGTTCATTTCACTGCATATACTGAAAAACTTCAACAGAGGATGACAACAGAGAAAAAAAGGATAGCAAGAGACCAACTGAATGACAGTTTCTCTGGGAATCAGACTCCAATAAAGTGCTTTTCTTCTTTGATTTATTTTCTTTTTCTATAGAAGGAGAAGCTAAACAATTCATTACCGAGTGCCACTCACTACAGCCCAGGAACAACACTAAAGAATTTACTAGGGCCCAGAGCAATGGTATCAATCAAAGTCTTGGAAAAATATTCCTGGAAAAGGGATTGAAAAATTTTGGAATATTTGCCTCCGAGGAAACTAGTAAAAATGTATAAATAATGAACGTGATGGGAAATAAGAGAAGGGCCATTATACAATGAAATTATGTTGCTAGAGAAGCAAAGCCACTTTCAAATTTTGTATTTTCAAGGATTTAGATCATTTTGCCTATAGGTTTCATAGGCATCTGTTGTCAGCAGGGATAGATGAGACCTGGAGATCTTTTGTTCCATTCTAACCTGTGACAGTAACTCCAACTTATCCAGTCCTGGATTTCCTGACCACTGGCTTATGCTTCTTGCTGATCCCGTCTCAGTCTCCATACAGCAGATTTTTCACCTGCATTTCCTTGGCAATATTCCACTAAGCTAGTTTATGTACCTGTCTGCACTATCTATCTTTCATATCTTCATTTTTATCTCTCTTTCTCTCCTCCAGGCTCACTTCCAGATCTTTCCTAATCAGGAGTCTTTCARTAGCATCCTTTCTCCCTCCACCTCTCCAGCTTCTACCCCAGTTTCTCTGCTTAGCAAGTGTACGTACTCCTGAGGCGGCTGTTCTGGACCTCGGCCTGTCTTTCTCCCACCCTCCTCTGGTCTCTTTTCTGCTCCTCAGGCTTCATGTCCCAGTCTGTCCCGTGATGAATTGGTCTTGGCTGCTTCATGTACGAGTTGGGAGCTGCCCATTCTGTGTTGCTTCAATACAGTAAGGGGAGTATAGAGACATCAGAAAAGACCTCTGGCCTCGGCTCAGGTTGTTAGGCTCAGACGTGGCACTGAGCTGCAATGGCAGAGAAAGATCTTCTCAGCCTCCATGGGCATGTGCAGGACAGACAGAACCGTTGGCAAGTACAGCAACTAAAGCCCACGGAGTACAGATTGTGTACAAACCACAGGACTTGGGGATTTATTTTCAAAGGCTTGCAGCAAGTTGGACAGTTTAGAGTGGCTTTTCAGTGGGAATGCAAAAAGCACAAAACCTACATCTTAACTTAGTTATCAGAATCCCTCTGATTGAAAGTGATACCTGGTATGGCAAGAACTCAACTTGATCTTTAGATTGCCAAGCTTAGTAAAGATTGAAAAATTCCTTATGTTTACAAAACATCAGAATTGATGTGCAACTTTGTGATATTTAACTACAGACTGTACTTTTTCAGCAAAGAATTATCCTGTTGCTTATTATTTGTTAAAAGCTGAATGATTGACAGTATTTTTTGGTTGATATTTCAGACATGTAAAACTTACATTGGAGAAGATCTTTGAGCTGAATTTTACGTTTGTTTATGAACACCTACTTTCATAATTACCATTTTCGTGTTCAGCAAGCTATTTGTTTTTCTAAAACTGCATTAGAAATATTTCTAATATGATTTTAATCTACTAAATATTCAGGGAGTGATGAGCTGCTTATTGTGGATAGAAACTTTTAGAGAAGTTGTGGAGATCTGTTAGGTATATAGAGTACACCGTGCAATAATATCCATTATTTCAGAGATGTTGCAAATACTTGAAACAACTCCCAGGCAGAGCATAGTTACAATGAAAATCAGGTCAATAATAGCACAGATGAATACATCTTCACTTTCTTACTGGAATACTATGTTTTAAACTCTGTTATATCCAATGGTGTATTTGTCTTASATGTTCTGTAGGCTGACCTGTACTCTGCGGAAAAGCCCTTAGCACGGAGAACAGGGGAACAGCCCCTTTCACTAAACTTTGTTTCGTCGACCTCTTCCCTGGCAAGCAGTTGAACTGTGGGCATGGGGCTGTGGGCTCTAGCGTAGTTCCATATTCTTGCAGCAATGGAGAAGTTTTCTCTTAACTTCATTCCTGYGTTAGAACACAGGCATGACTGTTACAAATTATTAAGAATTTACTCTACAACTGTGCTATTTCTTATCTTTAAACTATAGAATAATGCAAATCTTTTAAAGTGAACAATCTCTGGGAAAAGAKGTGTTCATGTAAATTAACGTACTTCTTTCCTTCCTCTCCCCTGCCCTCTTTTTGTCAAAGAGAAGAAAATCATTTTAATCCCATGAAAATATTTTTGTCCTGTAACTTTGAACTGTTCCCTGAGCCTGTAGAAAATGAACACATTTGTTTCTACTGTGATAAACATAACACAATTTAGCAAGCTGGTGTAGTATGTGATGCTTCTTGTGTGGCAGTGGGAAACAGTGCTTTTCTACCAATGTAAAATATATGAATCCCTTTTAGGGAAGGATATTAAATGCAACAAATTTCTAATTCCTGGTTATAACATTTTGATGTTTTTGCTATCTAAGCTTATTTTTCCTGTTATTCAAGTGCACCCCAGCACCATTTTTAATGGAAGGTGAAGACTGAAAAAGAAACATACTTTATTATAATTTTTCCAACGTTAGAGTGTGATTCTCTAAGTGGCTGTAGAGGCCTGGTAATATTTGCCACATGTAAGAGAAAAATCTGGGGAAGGATGTTAACAGAGGATGGAGAGCACATATGCATTGTAAATGGTTTCATAATTTAATGTTTGTCACTTAGAGGAGTCTATCATGTAATTTATTGTCATGCAGACTGCAACCATTGAAAATGCTACAGTTTCCTTCATTAAAGTATTTGAGCTTTAATAGCAAGTGGCTGTGTTGACAAGTTATCAACATTATTGGTAGATCCTCTTGGAAATATTTTATGATGAAATGCAATCTTCCACTCAGTGTAGTCCTGCTTATGTTCTGTTTTGTGTGGTAGGAATAACACTTGCTTGGATGGTTGTATGAATAAACTCTTAAAAAGGGACATAGTTGTATTCCATTGCTTATCTGCAGTTACTTTTTGTAGAAACATTTATTACTGGATTTGCTGTATCAAAAGTACTGAACAGGATTGTCTGGGGAAAATTTCATTATTCACAACATTTTTTTATGGAATAGTTTGTGGTCATCTGTCCTTTTTTTCCTTTGTTATTTATTTTAGGAAGTGCTTGAGTGTAAAAATGTTGGCACAGTCCGATTTTTTTCTTATTCATGGTCTTTGATGACTGTTTAACCCTATAATGACATGTTCATTCCTTCCTGAAAGACTCAGTGTCCGTGGGGAATCGATGACTTCCCATGGCTGGCAGTGTAAAAAAAAGGGTGTRTAATTGTGTGGCCTCCCCCCGCTCCCATGGAGAATTGCTTCTGTGTACGTACTTTTTCATTCTAGCATTGCATTACACTGAACTGCCAAAGTGATTGTTTAAAGCCTAACTGCTGGGTGATGGGCAGAAGAAACGAAGTTTATGTGCCCGTATGGATCATTAAATAGGATACCAGTAACACTGGAAAACATTTTGTTAAAATGCCATAATATTATAAGCAGCCTGAAAAACATATTGAAAATGGATCAACTTGCAAAATTGTTTAGACATCTATTAATGACTATTRCTGAAAATCATAATGAATAATTTACCTCATGAATTGTATCTTCTTGATAAAAAAAAAAGTCTTCTAAAACTTATAACTTTCTCAGATTCAGATTTTTTTATTTAGGAGATGTCTGTGCGATTTGAGCTAAGTGTGGGCAGTCCCGTAACGCTGTTTCTGTTACTGGGTGTTTGTAAGAGGAGTGCACGCGCTGCCGCAGATGTGTGGACTGATGTTTTGTACGGGACAGGGGGCCGAGCCTACATGGGCGCACGTGAGCACACGGGCAGGGCACTGCGGGGAATTTTTCGTTGGTTTGCACCCACATGTGTGTTCATACCCTGATGTACCCAACAGAAAAGACAAAGTAGATGACTGTATTTTTTTTCCCTGAGGGATAAGCACCTCCTCCCCTTTTCTGAGGTAAAAACATGCAGTTACCAAGGAATAGCAGATGAACTCTAGCTTACTTTGCAGTGAAGTGTACGTGCTGATAAACTTATTTCAGAATATAATGCTAATTATGGAACAACACATGGGAAGGAAAAGTTTCTTCTTAGTCTCTATCAGAGGTTATTGATAGAGTGATGGGACATGACTTCTGGATTTATTTTCTTAATGCCTTGATGCATGAGGAAGCGTACCCTTAATTCATCTCTCACTAATATAGTTGTATTTCTTCTCATTATCCATAGATGTCTAAACCTTTCTAGTTTCTGGTATGAATACTTGTAAGAAATTGAAAATTCAAATGTGTTCATTCGTGCTGGTGAAACTCAATGAAGTGAATATTCATGGCAAGCAAATACAAGAAAGAAATAAATGTAGCCAAGGCATATTTATTTAAATTTCTTTTTTTTTCTTTTGCAGTATTTGCTGTCTCTTTTAGTAATCTCARCAGAACAAATGAGTTATCAGAAAATGGATGAATGAGTTACCTCCAGAAGCAGAGTTTAGCTGGGAAAAATGCCAGGGTATGAAGAAGAGCTATCAGCAAGAGCATAAGCAATACTGCTGTGCAGAGAAGAGAATTGCAATTACTCAAGACTCACATAACTGCATACAGTAAGTACAGTGTGAAAATTAAAGGGGCTCCCCTGGACAGAAAATCTTTGAATACTATGGCTTTAAAGAAATTGCTTTTCATAAATATTGAATCTGAATCTCAAAGACTTGATCTGCATAAAATGCAGCCAGAGGATATCCTAGTAAGTTCAAACATAAGGCTTAGTGGAGCTGTACCTTGATGCAGAAGTCTTTGACATATTTTGTGACTAATAGTATTTTAGGACCTATATAGAATTTTAAAAAGTGATTGCTGAGGGGTAGGAAATGAACTGCATTAATTATGGATTTTTCTTTCTTTTATGGCCATACTGAAAAGCAGGTATGAAAAACATGTCTGAGTTAAACTAAAATAGACATTAGCCAGTGGTTTTGGATTTTTTTGATTTTAAATAAAATGTGAAACTTTTCTTTTTGAGTTATGAGAAAATCATCTCAGGTCAGTTTTGTAAGAAATGAAAATATGAGCTATTTTGTTTGGAAGAATGAAGAGATTAAAAATATATTTTATTTAGAAATGTTAGAAATTAGTATTTAGCATTCTTTTGAAATTTCCCTCATTTTAATTTTTTGGGGCTGACACATACTTTTCCAAGCAGGTCACTGTTTGAAGAGGTTTTTTTTGCCAAAATGCTCTAAATACTGAACCAGAGTCTTTGTTGAGTCTTTATAATATGAGCTAAACGTTTTGTGGCTAAGGACACCTGCAATTTTTATTTATTTATTTATTTATTTTATTTATTTGTAAATGAGGGGACAGGTATATTGTTAATTAAAGTTGTACAAACACTTTGTAATCTTTTTCTAGAGCTGATGTTCATACTTAGAAGCATGAAGATCTGTACTTTTTGGTTTGAAGAACAGTGAGCTATAAACTTGTACTTAGTCAATAAACTAAAACAAATTTATGGTCTATGGTCTTTAAAATATTAATTTATTTGAAACTCTAATGGGACAATACATTTGTTTTTGGCATCTTATAAAGAAGATATCTGTCTCTGTTCTCTTTAATGGTTTTTCATTGGAGCTGTTGTGTTATCCAACTGGTGAGAGCACAGGGAGATGTGATGATAGACTGRTGATAAAGTCATTGAGAACAGAAAATGCCAGGTTATTTGATTTCTTGCAATGCAATTTGTTTCAAAACTGTCATTTGAAGGTCTAAGGGAATATTTGTTTTCTATTAGATGTTTGAGTTCTATTTATTTCCTATTGGATGCCTGTTTGTTTTTTATAATCTATTTGCATGCCCTATAAAGAGATTGTGTATTTAGGGCCTGCCTTTTCCCTCATGCCAGAGTAAATAAGTAATTATTCTGAAGGTGTCATTGACACTGTGCTAGTGTTAAAACGGCATGCGATAAGGGTACCAGCAAAACTGTTACGATAGTTGCAGTGGATGATCTATGGGTTTTTGCTATCGAAGAACTTTCTATTTGCTTTGTACAGTGAGATAACGACACAGAACCTATCTCCTACATATGCTCTCCTCTGCAGCTACAGCCCTTACATTCCCTGGCKTAGCTCCCTGTAGGCTACAAACATAGGGAGGTACTCCAACATGCAGGTTCACTCTAGAGTCCCCACTAGCATTTCCCAAACTGGCTTGTATCCCTTCTTGTGAGGGGCACAGCTTAATTATTTAATCTTATCTTTCCCTGGGTGTTGTGGGTGCTCTTGCTGGGAGTCRCTTTGTTTTTTCTAGTTTTTCTGGGAGTCTGTAATGTTTTTCTATTTTTGATAGAGAAATCAGCACCCTGATTTCTGCCAGTCACCCAGCTGATTTTTCTAAGCTCTGTACTATGAAGTAGTCTGCAATTAGAGTTCTTAAAAGAGATTTTGATATTGCTTTATCTTGCTGCAGTAAGTCACGTAGCCTGCACAGGCTTGCCCTTGAGCTCKTCTGTATGTTAGCTGCTCTGAGAAAGGAGAGAACCTTTGTACTGCAAAGTGTGTTGTTTGCACTGGTGATCTATCTGTAGGTTTCTTAGGAAAATTCAAATGACAATATGTCAGTTTTTCAGTTTTGGAGAAATTATCCCCCATTACCTTGGCTGTCCTAATAGTTTACAATGGTCATGGTCTGTAATGGGCTGTTTGCCTTAAAGGGCTTTGACAGTTTTGTCGGACTTAACATATACTCAGCTAAGAGATGATCTTTCTTTACTACATTACTTTCTGTTTGAATAGGTCACTTTTTGATAAGATGTCTTTGATTTGGTGACTGTGAAACTGCTGTATAAATCTTCCTTCATGCTTACATATTTCTGGAAAGATCCACTCCATTATTCTGAGAGCAAATACCTAATTATTTGCTGCTGAAAGCCCTGTAAGAACAGTGCCCTGTATTTCTGAAATGCTGCAGTGACATCTGCCACAGTAAATTTTCACCCAAAATKAATAATGCAGTAGGAAGTGATTTCTTTCCATAGGCTTGTTGAACGGGAGTCTGACTTTGTACTAAGACAAAAAAAAAAAAAAAAAAAAAAAGTGAAGCTAGAGCGTGTGAGAGTTGGCTTTCAGTAGCTCTTTTAAAACTATGCTATTGTGGTGAGGTAGTGAAGATCTGGCCAATGTATTAGTTTATTTGACTACATTATAGTCTCCAGGTCTGGGACTGCGTACTTGCTTGTGTCACCGACATCAGAAGAAGCTGTACATGTACATGTACCTCTCAAACACAGGCCTCCTAAGAGTCTGCCTCTGAAACTAGTTCTCTTCATGATGTCTGTCTTCCATTGATAAACTGCTGAGCGGAGTCGTTTACTGGACTTCCAGGATGAAAGTTAATTACATAGGGGAGGAGATGTTGTCTAGAAGAAAAGCTACCTCTGGTATAATGAAAAGAGTTTGCTTATGCTCTGCTGGCTAGGAGGATCAGGAGAAGATTATACTTGTAGGGCTCTCAGGAAGGAGTGTTCTTGGTGAAATGCAGAATGAGCTGGGGTTTTCTACAGGATCTGGACTTCTTTCACAAATGTCTTCAGATAGTAGTGTACTAGTTATGACAGTGGAAACCAGTAAAATGAGCATATCGRCCACTTTGAGCATGTGACGATGCCCATAAAGTAGCTTAAGAATGTTGAGCTAATTCCATTCCACCTCTAGTTTGGATCTATGAGAAAGAAGAGTCTGAAATTGGGCTTTCAGCCATCAGTGCTCATGCTCATCAGTGCTGAAAAATGGTAACAGTTGTTCTGTTTATCACTTGTAATAYTTGCCCATATGCTGTGTGTTAGGTGTCAGGTAGAAGCTTCCTTACTTCTGCACTGAGAATTTCAACCTGGCTGTTTTTAGAATCCACTGAGTACGTTYGTTTTGGCCGGAGGGTATCCCGTTAAGCAGAGTAAAGAAAGTCTCTTGTGATCACTAACAACCCTCTTGTAATCCCTGCTGATCTTGGGGATCTGAGGTAGAAACCAAACCTAGATCTTTTTTCAGGCTTTGTATAATTCTGGACAATGTCTCCAGGGCTACTAATGAATGAGGGCTAAATTCTACCAGTCTTATTTTCACAAAGTAACATTTTCTTTCAGACATACCCTGTCTGGTTTCAATGACAATTGTGAGATAGTGTTGCAAAAACTTAGGGTAGCAGAATCCTGCTTTTTTCACAGTAACAGCTGAATAGCTTTAATTCCAGCTGTTTAGGAAAAAAGACATGAAATCAGAAAGTTTTTGTGGATGAGAGAAGCCTGTGACATTCCCTTCCTCTTCTTCCCTGACACCCCTAATGATGCGATATTTACTGTACCAGACAGGTCATCCCTGTGAGCTGATGAGTGAATTATTTATCCACATGTGCATTCACAGTTCTGCACTTGTCTCACCTTTGGAATGTATCTAGTTTTGACAGTGTCRGGTTATGAGCCCCCCCTTGGGATATTTCATTCCATATCAGTCTACCATTTCTGTAGTCATCAGGAGTAGCTGTAGCCTTGGTGGAAGACCACTTAGTTGTTCCTTGATAAATAATTAATAAATAATACATCAAGTGCTGGAATCTTACTTTATGTTTTGAATCATATTGAGAAAACTTTAAAAGTAGCAAGCATTAATTAATGGGTGACTGAGGCTTTATGATCCATTTCAGTTTCCACAGTTGTCCTGTATTCGAGTGAAGAGAGGAACATTTCTGTTCTGAAAATTAGTCCTGACATTTATGTCTTTGTTTTCTTCTGTGTTTCTAACACTGCTCACCGCTCTTTTGTGATAGAGCTGCCTCCCTCCCCCCCGCTCTCTTTTTCATGTTTCAGTTAACAGAAAGGCCGTGATGTTCAACCAAGAGAATGTGTTTGCTTTTCAGTTTGCTGAACGAAGCTACCAACATCTCCAGGTGCATAAACTTCAGTAACCCAGTCTATTGAGCATATCAGGAATGGTGTTAGAGCAGCAGAGATAACAAGATCACTTGTAACGTATTTAATGAAATGCACTTGCAAATGTGCTAACAAAAGGGCTGTTTTAAGTTCTACACCAGTTATGCTACCACTAGCCATGCTGACTGTGGGGTGATGGCTGATATAGACTCTGCAGGCAAATGCTCAAAGTGCAAGGGCAAACTGTGGTTACCTACTGCAGTGATTTACAGCTGCATCCATTGATTACCTAGTGCACAAATGAGAGATGACATCAGATGATCTTTTTGCTGGAGACTTGATTAAATTGGATGCTGCACCAGAGAGAAAGGATTACAATGATGTTAGAGGTTCTAAGAAAACATGTAGCACAAAAGACCAGACTATATCTCTGCCAGCTGAACCTGACAGCATTGCTCTGTGAGAGAAACCTTTGAAGGTAAAGAGTCGCTCTAGTTTGATGTACTTTATGTCTTTCCACTACACCAAGCCTAATTGTTTAAAATATGCTTTTCATACTGCYTAAGTTGGATAGAGGACTATAACTGACTCACACTGTTATTTTTTTGAAATTTCAGATTTTGTATTGATGTAGATTCTTATTCCATATACATAATATGCCAAGTGCACAATCTTTTCTAGGTACTGTAAATTAGCTACAGTATGTGAATCTTGGCATGTAATGTGATAACACTTTATTCTTGTTGGAAGTAATGATTGYATTATGTATTTTGTGCCCAAAGAGAAATAGCGTGACTTCAGGCAACAGAAATTAACAGTATGAAACATTATTGTTTGTGATGTTGTTGATGTTTTAATTGCTGATCATTAATCTGTGTTCTTCAACTTTAGTGTTGGTGGAATTATAATTAGTCCAGTGTGTTTTGCTGAGATGTAAAAAGCAATCAGTCTGCCATTAATGATAGGGCATGTGGGACTCCAAAACTGAGTATAAAGTCAGTACTTCTGTACCTCAGTGCATATTTTTTATACTGCTATTTCTGGAGAAAACCGTGCTTGTCAGGCAAATAACTTAATCTAGAGAAAAATTAAAGAACTTAAAAACAATTTTTCAAATTATTTTCAAAAGAAAATTTTGCATGTTGTGAGTAATTCTCATTTAAATTCTGATTACATTGTGATGTAATTACTGTATCATAGTACAGTGGAAAAAATTCCGATATGCATGCTTTCTGGAAATGTAAATAGTGTTGTTGTAGTTTATCGTAAATGTGGCCTTCACTTTCTTCTGTATCTGTTAGCCAGTTTATTAGAAGTATGTGTACTCCTTTTATTCTGTAGTTGTGTAGGGTTTTTTTTAAGTAAGGCAAGGATTCTATTCATCATAAATTGACACATGTGATAATGTGTGCCCACACGTGTGTACGTGGCATTAAAAACTGTGTGTGTGTTTCAGGATTATGCTGCAGAACAAAATCTAGTTCTGCTCTTTGACCAAACTCACTTTAAGTTACAATAATTACTGTTCCGTTTTCAGCCTTTTTATCTCAGAAAAGGACAACTAATGATCCCAGTCAAAAGAAAAAAATCACTTTCCTTTACGTCACTGCAAAAGGAGTTTAAGAATTGTGGATTAGTTGCGCAGTTTTACAACTAGTGTGGCAAATGTTCCCTAGAATAAATTTCTAAAGGATATAAAACAGCTTTTACTGCTGCTTCGTCTGTGCATGCAGGGCTCTGTCTGTATGGGCAAGATGCTCCAGCCTAACCTAAGCTATGACTGTAAATGTACAAAAATGAGTTGATGTAAATTCTTGTATGGAAGATTCTGATTTCATTTTTTCTGTTTTAGCTGAAAGTAACTGGAAATAAGTTTTAGTGAAGCCTGAAAAGAGCCCGGAAACTGACTATTGCATGTCCCACCAAGTGTTTTGCAGTCTATAACCTCAAAAGTATTTAGGTCACACTGATCTGTGATAGTTTTATAGCATCTGTAATCTAATCTGGCTCTAGATGAAGTCAGTGAGACATTGCCACTTACTACAGGAGAGAGGATGAACCATTCTTTTAATGAGGCAGGGCTAAGTTCTCATTTGGTGTAAATTAGTATTTAATTAATTTTTCCTGGCTAAGAATCTGTGCTCTTCTGTTTAAAGAATAAACTTATTTCTTGGTTAGCATCAATCTATAAATTTCTTTACTTACTCTACTAAAAACCAACAATTTGTATTCAGGTTTAGCACAGAGCAAATAGTGTTTATTTAGAAATTATTTGGTGTACTTCTAAAAACGGCTGTTTCCACACTACTCTAATCTCTGTAATCAGTGATGACATTCTTGTTACCAGCAGACATTGAATGTCTTAATGACTGGATTTTCAAGAAGGCTCCATTTCAGCCCAGTTTCAGATAGAGTGGTGCTGTGAAATGGGAAAGTTTTTTTTTTTCTCGTTTTGACTGTTGAACATTTGGAATATGCTTTTTCCTACAGGAAACTCTAATAGTGAACAAAATTTTGGATTTAATGTCACTTCACTTTTAAAAATTCCAAATCTGCTTTCATAGACTTGTGAAACTTACAGTCAGAACACTGACTGCAGAGTTTTAAGGTATATTAGTTTTATGACAAAAAGCTGATTCTAAATCCTTATGTGGAGCATATTCTAAATGGGATGATGGAATGTATCTGAYTTTTAAATAAGATCTAAAAAGAAAGACGGGCATATGCACCTATCCACAAAGAGATATACACCTAATAATAATAGCAGTAAAATAGTTGTTTTTGATAATGATTTGAAACACTTCCACTTGACAGAATATGGTAAATTTCAGAAGTAACTCTGTTGCCAAGCAATGAAAGGTTTATAGCTGTAGTAAGATGTGATGAATGAATCCAGCAAATACTTTACAAATTCTTCTATGAAGAGAGAAAAAGAAGTGCCACTTCAGGACCAACTGCGTGATGAATTTGTGTAGTACTGACAACACATAGAATGTCCCAGAAGGGATTTCATTATAGCCAAAGAATTTTACATGGGAATTTGTTCAGATTTATTCTGATATGTTCTGGTTTGAAATGTCAAAAGTAGGGAGAAATAGCATTGGCTACCATATGGCACAGGAGTTGTTAAAAGTTAACCACAGCTGGTGTTAATCCTTCCCAAGCTGCAAAGCAGACTGAGACTGGCTATTTATTAAAATGAGAATAGATATTGGAATAAACCTGAATGGCTGTATGACTAGTATTGTTAAGACAACACTCGTTTCATTGCATCCTTTGGGGTTATCATGCCAATTATAACCAATGCAACAACCTACGGAACATCTACACAAGATGATGATTCTCTCCTTCATTGTCAAGTGTGAAAAATTACATTTGGGTGAGATTACCCGGCTCCCTGAGTTCTGAGCAGTGGCATTTCTTGGCAGAACATGCCATTACTTGTAATAAGATACAGTTCAAAGCATTGTGCCACACTGCACCAAACTGTACTCCAAAACAGTACAAACCTGTTCACTTACCTTTTTCTTCTTGCTTTTGTTCTTTACACTTTATCATGGAAGCATTAAAAGCCACCGTTTTTTTTGCCTTTCATGCCTCTGTGAAGGTGTAAATACAACAAAATGACTAAAGAATCAGAATGAGAAACTCTGTCAATGGAAGAAGGGTGGGAGGGAAGCAGGAAAATGAGCAAAGGAGAAGATGAAAGAGAAGCACTGAGGAGAAAAACTATTTATTAATTATACTACAAACTTTCTTTTGCAACTCTTGGATCTTACCCTAATTAATTGGCATGTAGCAGTGTGATACAGATGGAATTCAGACACATACTGTACTGGGCAAAGAGGGTTTGAATTTGCATTTGCTAACTAGCTTGCAAAAGAGCTGATTTTCTTTTCTTTCATTGTGTGCAAAAGGAAGAGAGGGATTACATGGCTGTTGAGAAAGAGGAGGCATATGAATGCAGATCTCTAGGTGTTCCTTTTCAGGCTCTACTGCCTGAACATACATGCTCACCTTGCATTCAAAAGGAGCTTGAGCCCCTGCAGGGATGTCCATATCGTAAATCCTTAGAATATTTTAGAGGATATTATGTTGTTTGGGGAGACTTTGTCTGGCCTAGAAGCAGAAAAGAGCTATAGCTATTAGGGACTAATCTAAATTCTTCTAAAATGACTGGAGTGACACTGAAGTGAAAATCTAGTCCGTTGCTCTGCTTTACTTTGTTCTGTTCCATGAATTTGGGTCTTCTTTTTGGGTTTAAAAAATGAAAACAGGATAAAGGATAATGGCTTGTTCATGTTTACAATAGAGAATTTAGCTTCCATTGGTGGAGAAAAAGAAGCATGACAGTAACTTTTTGTGAAGACCTTGGAACATATGCCTCATCAAATGGGTTGCAGAGGYAGAACACTTTTTGCCTGGTTCCCTAGAGATCACAGCTCTCTAAGCCTGACCTTCTGGGTCTGGCAAAATGCTTCACACATTCCTTGATCTTTCAGAAAATTCCAGAATAATTCAGTTCAATTAAGAATAGGTCTCTCATAAGTTACTAGTAATGGCACTGAAGAAAACAGAAAAGCCTGCATTGTGTGACTGAGGTTGATCCAGCTCCAGCTGCCTGGAAGTGTCTGAAGACAATGGGCAGAAGATTGAAATCATGGACTAACACTTGGACGCTGATTCCAGCTGTGGCCTTGGAGAAGTCATTTGAAGTCATTTTGAGTTTTCAAATGCAGATTGCTAAGGGAGGGTCATAGCTTAAGAAGTACAAATCTTGCGCAGATCTCACTAATTTCAACATGGGCTGTGGGCTTTTGCACAACTGTGTGTCAGGACCCTCCTGAACAGCTGGCTGTGAAAGGAGGGAGGTTGGCTGCCTTTGTCCTCAGTTACCAGGCCTGTAAAACTAGGATGGTTAATAGGTCCTGACTGCAGTTTTTATATGAGAAAAATATATCGACTTCCAAGAGCCAGGAGACTGTATTAGCTCTCCTGGCTGCCTTCACAATAGAGAAGAGACTGAGGAGTCATAAACATAAATGAAATTCTTACTCAGAATGCTAAGCACACTCGTAGGGCTTACAGGTCACTAATTCTGTTCACAGTCCGAGGATCATAATGTGTGAGCCACACGAGACCATTAGGGTGGGTTGAAAATCTTGATTTTCAGTTGAGTTATCTTGACTGCATTAGGTGACTGTGTGTCCCAACGACATGTGCAAATAGTGTGCAATCAGTGGTATGTCAGTGCAGGAGTGTGCAGAGATTCCTCTGCAGGATTAGCCATACCGTCCTTCTGGTACTTGTATAGGTATCCCTGAACCGCCACTGAATAGCAGGCTGCGGTGGCTTTGAGCCTTGGTCACGTAACACGTTCTTGAGTTTTGAGGTTTGAATTTTTTATATGTACAAATAGAAGTGTTCAGAGCCTTGGAGAGCAGCCAGTGTCTGGCTGGAGCAGCGTTGTTTGGGGGTGTCTGCATTCTAGTGACAAGAGCCTGTGCTCTGTGGATCGCTGCGCCTGGCAAGCTACTGCGGCACGTCCATCCCACAAGGTTTCTTCCAGTGATYGCTGTGGTCTGCGGAGCTAGGTCAAAGAAGGCCATTGTGTTCTCAATGGACCAAGAGGTGTTTGAAGGCCTGCCTTTCCATTCAACGTTCTTCAATTCCTCTTCAGATCCTTTAGAGGAAATTGATACTTGAAGGGCAAATGTACCCAGATTCTCGCTGCCCACAGGTTAAATGCAGAAACGGATCAAAAGCACCAGAGTGTTTCCTGGTAGGAGAGGTTTACTGATCTCATGGGTGACAATATCTTTTTTTCTTCACCTTTCTAGGAGTTAAGAACAGTTGGAAGAAGGCAGTGAATCCTTTGAAATAGTAAAGAGTTTAAATATGGGTACGCTACTTCATTTCATCCTGTCACCTGAGCAGATCAGGAGATGAAACCCTAGCAAGTTTACTATTGTGTCCTTCCCGTCTCAGCTCTTGTATCTATAAAAGCAAGGAAAATGTCATCTTTTTCTTCTTCCAGTGACTCGGTGTTCCACATTAAATGTTTTACAGGCTTTTGCATGTGTTCAGGACCAATGGTGGCTAATTGTTGGAGGGCATACATGCTATGCATAACCTAGCCTATTTCATAGGTCTGTCTATTTATTACTAGAAGTGCAGATATACCTGAACTTAATTTGAGACATTGGGACACAGAGTCAACCTTGTTTTTAAATGCTTTTCTGGGATGAAGCAGTATGTATTACTCAGATTTTTGTTCTGGTCGTGCTATGCAGATTTCTGTAACCGCTTTAAGGCAATTATATCAAAACTTGTTTTGTTTTAAATAGCTTTAACTGACTTGATTTTTTTTTCTAGAGTGCCCCATGATACTTAGCTGAAGTAGCTACAGACTCTTTCAGGATATGTTATTGCTGTGTGCCTCTGCTTGGCCATCTGCAGGTGTAAGCAAAACCATGCTGGTTAAAGGGAACCATTTTTTGTTGTGTACGAAGTGACCACATAAGACTTCATAGGCTTTTTTTTTTTTTTTTTTTTTTTTTTTTTTAATTTACTCTGTTTATGGCTCTCAGAATGGCTTCTGAAGTAAGTAGAAAGCTGTAAGATGAATATATGGTGCACTCTGGGCATTGAGCTGGATTTTCCATCATTCTTTTGCCTGTGTGACAGATCTGGTATTTTATGGGGAAAAAGTTGTAATTTTTTTTTAGGTTAGGAAAGTAAGTAAGTCCAATGAATCCAGCTAAGACAGTCTCATGCTGTTGTCATTAATGGCCTCCCCTGAGAAACTGGCAAATTGATAAATTAAGCTTTCTGTCTGTGACAGCCTCTCACCCACTCAAGATGCAGTCCTACTTTAGTCTTCAGCAGCAGATAAATCAGTCTACTGTAGAAATACTTTTACCTTAGTACCTAAGTACAAAATAGATCCAGCGATTTGGTGTCTCTTCACTGTGTTTAGCCCTGAGTCAATCTTTTGACCATTGTTAGAAGTTTGAATTTTGTATTTCTGTTGCAGTGCATTTCTAATTGAGATGTCTATACTGCTTCCAGCCTCTCTTCTTGAAAACCAGTTAATATGTATCACACTAGAACATGGTCTTTTTATTAGGACTCAAGTTAGGRAGAGGCCAAACTAGCTGAAACTTGTAGTTAGTATTAAACACAATAGATCTTGAAAAATTGTTTCAAAGTCAAATCTCCCTTTGAACCTGCTTTCATCCAGTAGTAGCAATAAAAAATCCTATGTGGTGCTTGTTCTAACAAGGAGCTGAAAAACTAACCAAACTAAAACCCCTTGCCTTATGTAAGAAATGGATTTTAGTTATGTCTCTTTTGGGCAGTGGAATGTGATATTTTTCATCCAAGCTTTTTCATACAGGCTGATACCTCATTCATTGACTATTACCAGATGCTAGTAAATCATTACCATTTGTGTTTTATGTAGATACATCTAATTTTTTTTCTCTCCTCCAACTGCATACAATTTTTTATGTCATCTTGGACAGTTATTTAGCCAAATCACCTTTATATGCACCAAGAGGTAGTGCTGTTTCTCTGGACTGCATGTGATATTTTGCTTTAAAAATACAGAGGGTGATACTTTGAAAGAACTATGATACTGTATATTAATGGGTCTGATGATAACCACTGAAGAGAGATGCTAAATGAAAATCTCTTTTGTGTGAGGATAGCAATAACAGATGCTACTGGCTGGTGTTAGTAGTCTGTTGGCCAGACTAATGGAAAACATGGTAAATTTGCCTGAGCTTTTGCCAAAAATCTGAACATACACTGCAGTTTTTAAGAAAGTTGAACACAGTCAGTGTAGTTGATAATGATGTCATTAATGTTTTGCAGAATGTGGCTGAAATAAACACAAGTTTATATGTTATATTCTGTTCTTACAATATATGTTATCAACGCAGGCTATAATTAAGTAGAATAAGAAAGAAAGATGATGAAAAAMTGGAAGAAGAAGATAGGGTGGAAGGAAAATTGCATAGGTCATCCTTGCAAAAAAGCATCTTAAATTATATGATTGTTGTGGACTCAATGGATCTGACAGCATCTTTCTTGTTCAATGAAGGGCTCAATTGTTCTGTCATATTTGTAAAGGAAATTAACTTTTCTGTGTCACTTTTAAAAAGATAACTATGATCCCTCTTAAGAATTTAGAGAGTTGACTTTTTGTTCACTATTACTGTTGCTAAGTGCTATTATTCTCAAAACAAAATCCAAAGCAATTGGCAGAATGTCTTCATCTTTACTGATAATTATGATGCATAAACCCAGCAACTTATAACTAGAATAATACTGTCTCTGACAAGTGGCAGTGCCAGAGAAATTTTAGTAGTGAGATTAATCTTTTTGTTTTACTTTATATGGGGCTTTCAGGTTCTGACTAGGTAAATGTTTGATCAGTCTGGCACTCTTTGCTAATATAGAGTGACAATTTTAGTCACATATTTCAATATTTGGAGCATCCAGATACCATCAGGAAAGCAAGAGAAACTAGTCACACTCTAGCCCCTCGATCTCTATAGCTTTGTTATTGATTTTTTTTCAGTAACTTAAAACATATGAGTAACAACTGACAGCTCTCCCTTTTCTCATTTTGCTGCTTTTCATTGGTGCTGCTGGTTCACCCTCATCTTCCTTTCCTGTGAATCCGTTAGCATTTTAGAAACCATTAACACCTAAAGGATTGCTCTTTTATGTTGGTACCGTATACTTCTGTGCAGATAGATCACAACCAGTGATAATGGCCATTAATTTTCTGTTTTGTAGCCAAACTTCACGTGATATCCTACTCCTAGTATACACCCATCCTTTTTGAGCTATGTACTCCTGGCTTACCTGGTTAGGTTTCTCTGTCTTTCTCTTGTTGTGCATCCAGCCATGTTCAGAGAATATACATATTCTATTTCCAGGTTCTCAAAAGTTTTAATTGTAGGTTATATTCAAGTCATTGTTCAGAATCTGAGGTATAGAGCCTTACTTTTATTTTAGGAAGTGAAAACCTCAGATTTCGTCTGTGGTAATAAGCTATTTAGGAAAATCTCAGCACTAAATCCCATTAACAATTTATTGTACAAGCTCGTGAGTGCTGAGTTAATTCCGCGAGAGGGAAGGAATGAGTTGTGTTGGTGTGCTGCTGGAATGCTGAAGGAGCCGTTTCCACACAGAAAGAGGCAGCAGAGTGAATATTCAAGGAAAAAGGTATCAAGGTTGGGGACTACCTTCTCTCTTAGATTTAAAAAATGAATGAGTAGGTCTAATTTCTTGTTGAATGTTGCATTCTAAACTGCCAACCGTGTGGGGGTAGCTCTGGGCATGAATGAGTATAACAGTCCGGTGACTGGGCTCTTTAACATCACATGGATTCCTTGGGTCAGTGTACATACAGATATTTGTACGTATAATACGTATTTATTGAATGTGCCAATATGTGTACTGACGCAGATACATGCTCGCATATATCTATGTAAAGGTAAGCGTAGCTTTATAGAAATTCTGTATTTTGGAAGTCTAACTACAAATCATATGTAGTTGGTTCACTGATCCAACTCCCAACCACTGTGAAGTACACTGAATTTTGGAAAAAGGAAGAGGATGTTAATTTTGGAGGAATTGATTTTTGACAGAAAGCTGCTCTCTGAGAGGTGTGAAGGTACCCAGTCATTTTAATATTGTGCTCCCCGCTGAATGCAGACAGCCTGCATGGATAGACACAAGTTGAACCAGTAGGTCTGAAAAGTGTGAGTTACTGTATTAATCTTACTAGTTGTTTTTATACTGTTTGGTATGCATTGCCAACTTTTGAAAGGCCTGAGAAACATCAGATATGCCTGTCCTAAACTCCTTGACAGCTCTCTGTATGATTCCAGTTGGCCTGTTCTCGGGTCCAGTGCAGAGAAATTCAAATGCTCTTGTATCCCAGAATAACACACAGAGACAGGGAAGCTGAAAGGATGGGCTTTTCTGCCCTTCGGATTTTGCTTCTATCATAAAAGAAGTATGGTTCCTGGATACCTAGCAATCAATACGAACTATTTCCATGAGAAAGTTAGGGGAAAGTAGACATACCTTTGAAGTAAGTAAGTGAAATCAAATTTTGGTAGGATTTTCAATATTTTTTTCTATGTAATTACAAATTTATTAGAGTAAYAGTCAGTGGATGTTGGGATGGGGATAGCTTTTTTATACATAGATGTTTATCAAAATAATAAAGCTGTTCTAAATTATCAGTTTACATGTCTGTTCTGTGGAAGAAGAGAATTTTGTTCACCAGCATCTGAAAGTAGGAGACTCAGGACCTATTTGCTCAGCAAATCCTATCTTTGAACAGACAGCTATAAAGTGAGGACAGAGACTCAGAGAGAAAAAGAAAATAAAGCTTATTTATACTCAATAATTAGTACATGAAACAAAAGTTAAAATACAAAAAATACCGATTTTTTTCCTGTCTGAAGAAGTTGACACAGGAGTTCAACAGATCAGTGTTTCCTGATGATATACTCCTTAAACCTTGAACAGGTTCACATCCCAGAACATTAATCAGATCTTATTAYGTCCTTTGGAGCTAAATGAAGATAATGTCACATTAGTAATGGTGAGGACTTAGTGCCTCCAGTAGCAAGGAATGAATCTGCTTTAAATGGTCAATTAGGAAAGGGAGGGGTAATTTGTCTCTATTTTTACTGCCAACACACAACAAAATCGGTAATGTTCTGTGAGTTCAACAGTAGGGAAGACAGTAAGTGATGATTTGAAAGCAGCTTGATGTATTGGAGAAATGAAAAATGATCCCTAAAGCCAGACATTTGTGTCAAAGYGATTACTTCTACCCCCAAAGAGACCCCATGTGGTCTCTTTGGAGACATGGAGTTAATACCCCAAGCAGGTAAAAAAGGGATGACATTATCAGAAGTGTAGAAGACTGCAGTACCTCCAGTGTTTTAGGTCTCAAATCATCTGAAAATAAAGTTTCAAAATGGTTATGGATACGTATTAGTTTATTGTTCTTAGCATACAGGATGTAACAATTATATTTTTATAATAATATTAAAATTAAGGCAGATGGACACTACCAGTGATGATCACTGGACTGGATATTGCATGAGCGTAAATCCATTTTCAAAAATATAACACAAGATAATTTATTTGGAGAATTCTACTTMAAATAAACCAAATATTGGGGAATCTTCCAAAAAGTGTTAGTCAGTATAGCTAGGTGAGTTCTGTAGATAAATACTAAAAGGCTGTAGGAAGATTAGAAAAATTCAACACACCTTCTGACAATATCTGTTAATCTATTTAGCAGGATTTGAAAGTGAAGTGCATTCAGCCAAGTCCTTGATCTGCAGTTCTTTTCTCTTATTTTATAGTAGATTTCAGAAAACTCAATTAATAAGCACAGACACCAATTTGTTATTAACTTAGTGTTAGAAGTCTTGATGGCCTATCACCCCATATCACCAGATTTTTAGACAGATGGATCCAGGCTGTCATCTGAGGAGATCAACATTTTCCAACCCATTGCTTGTGGCTGCAGAGAAAGAATAAATAAGGATTTTGGGAGTTTACTGCTAAATAAACTTCCATTTCTCAAGCAGGACTCCATTCATGTGTTGGATTTAGTTAGACTATAGTCCAAAAGGAGGTCACTGGGCCTTGATCCAGCAAAGCACTTAAACACATTCATAACTTTAAACATGTGAGTAGCTGGATTGAAATCATGAGTTTTAAGTTCTTTCTTTGACTGAGCGTCCACTGATTACTTTTTGGCACCAAACTCATTCTTTCTTTGAAAGAAGTCGGTCAAGAAATTAGAAGCCTTAGTTCACTTCCTTGTTCAGAAAACAGTGGCCTATGCAGGGCTCTGCGGATGGAGCTCTGGAGGGGGTGAGTAAGACCTTTCTGATATCAGAAGAAGTGGTACCGTACATGACTTCTGTTAATTAGTGGCTGGTCGGAAGATCCTCATAGTTCTATTAGCTTGACTTGGCCCAAACCATCATCAAGTCAAGAATATAGTCAATTAGATTTTTTTATTTTCAAATTCAATACAGCAGTTACTGCTTTCTTTTTTAGTGTTTCTGAAGACAGAATGGCAGCCAATGAATGTCTCTGACTGCAGGTGTCAGTAGTTTTTTTGATAACTGGAGCCAGGAAGTCTTTTCAAGGCAGTGAGTGGCTCTTTAATGGTGTAAAAATAACAACAAGAAAGGACTCTTTTCCAGGAGAGAGTGCCATTCTGCCTCAGTCATGTTCAGGTTGTTTTGGGAGAATGTGGAGTTCCTTTTGGTCACATAAAGCAGAACTTCAGGGGGTGAGGAGCCATTTCTTGTTACAGGAATGTCCCTTTGTGCCAGAGCTCACCGTAGTGCTGAAATAGCAGGTTTCTCTCATCCTCTGAGCTTCACCCAGCTTCTACACAGATCATAACCCCCATAATGCTTTGCCTAGTGATTGTAGGAGGCATGATGTAACTGCTGTACATGTGAAGATCTGCTTGGCTTCCTTTTCTGATGTTTCCTCTTTACCTTCCTTTAAACCAACTCTGGTTAATTATTTAAATAGCCCCTGTGAATCAGACTGGAGAATTTGAGAATCTTGCCATGTGACAGAATGTCTAGATTTGTTCCTCAGCAGATTTAGACAGTCTTTCTCTCAATTCTTGATGTCAATGATGTCAATTAAAAGACAGAAATCCTTTATGCTGTGGTAGCCAAAGTCTGTTGCAGGTTTCCTTATGAAGATCTTTCTCGTTTAGAAAGGAAAGATGGTTCTACTGAAATGCTGAAGAACAACCGTAAGGAAGGTTTCCTGTGGGAAGGTCACTCTTACCTGTTTAAAATTAAACATGTTATTAAAAGATCTTGACTGAATCAAGGCTATGAGTACCCAGATCAATGACTCCACTTTCACACCTGAATACTTATGAAGCAAAATGTGTGGGACTTCCGAAGCTTTTTTCTCTGTTCAGCTAAGTGATTTGCAGATGACTAAATTCTGTTTTTCCTTTTTTTTTTTTTTAAGTGGTAGCATCCTGACTGAAAAAAAATGCTTATTAATGCAATAAAATTTGTGTTTCAATAGTGTTGRTTTTTATAGATCCAAAAATGTTTGCCAAAAGTGTTTTTCTAAACAAAGGGGAAGATACAAGGCCCAAAGAAACTGTGCTCACTGATTGCGTTTGCCAGATGAGTTAGAACAGCACATTTAGACAAAAAGTTTGATAGGAATCATTACTTTCTTGACCTGACTGGRGACTTAAGTCTCCAGACCAAAATTACAGCAGACCAAAATTACAAACTGTGAAGAAAGGGAGGTAGGGGGTACTGGGACTTTATAGAGTTTCAAAAGTTGTGCAAAATCATGGCTACAACCCTCTGTATTTCAAAATCTTACTCACGATGAGAACAGTCAAACGTTGCCACAGATTGCCCAGAGATCTCCATTCTTGGGGGTTTTCAAAACATGACTGGATAAAGCCCTGAGCAACCTGGTCTGAGCTCGTAACTGACCCTGTTCTGAGTGGGAGATTAGACTAGAGCCCCGCTGACGGCTACTGCAACCTGAATTATCCTATGTCCTATGCTTTGTGTAGCCTATGCCCATAGTGAGTAAGATTCTTGGCCATTGGTATTTTCCATAAAAAGTTAAGGTCCAGAAGGAATTCTGAAGTCTGCCAGTAAAATAGGAGCAACTACCTCTGTAGAAAGCCTAACAGTGCTTTTTCTTGAAATGGTGCATTCCACAATGTTGTTGGACCTGTTGAAACGTAGACCATAAAAAAATTGTTTGAACTGCCATAGCAATAAGCCAGCAGACTCAAATTAGGCTCTGTGCTCACTCAGTTTAACATTGCTGGCTCAGTCATGCTTATACCTCTYTCTTAAGTCAGTTCTGCAGTTTTCACTGAATTCAAGGAGAACAACTATTGTTTGATGCACAAATCTTTTTAAATCTTTAAATCTTTTTAAATATTTAATATTTAAATTTTTTTAAATATTTTGTAAAGTTTTGCAGTTGATGTAGAGGAGAAGTGGGAAACATTTTTGAGTTATGAAATCTTAAGATCCTCTCAGAGGACTTGACTAGGTAAACTAAGTTTCTCTCTAATCGTTTGCTTCCTTTTGAACATAATGAGAATCTCTACTCTGTGTGGAGAACTGGCTTAGGGAAAAAAAGGAAATAAAAATTGGTCTAAAAATCATCTTTGGGTAAGCTTGATACTTCTGGAAAGTTGGTTTTCATTTATTTATTTTTGGCTTGTGGGGGTGGAATGTAATTGCAGAAATTTTGAGAATAAGTTGCCATTTAGACTGTGGATACTGGAACAGCTGTTCAGTCCCACTTCTGCACATCAAATTGGGTGTTAGAAGGGGGCAGTCAATGTCATCAACCACTCTGGGCTCTTATGTAGAAGGAATGACAATGGGAAATATTTTTGCTTCTACCCCCTACTCCTCTTCTCTTCATGCTGACTGCTGAGAGGTTTTTAAAAGCCTATCGCCATCATGAGCACATGGTTGGTTTTTACTCTTTATCAGGCACAGAGGGGGCAGGCAGGCCTTTTGAAATTTCTCAGCAGTCAGCAGGAATAAAGTGGGCATCCTAGAGGTAGGAGTAATTTTCAGCTTCCTGACAACAATTGGCAGAATGCTGGGAAAAGCTATTAAAAATGAGGTTCGATCACCAAAGTCTATTTTGGCCTATATTTAATGAGATGTGTCAGCTAGAATTTACAATAAGTGGCTAATTGTTAATAATAGGCCTGTCCAAGAYGCTTGGTGACTTCAGCAGATCTGCACAATATGGCTTCACGTGCTTAATAGGTTTTTGTGCATTGAGTATCACAGGTCAACTTACCACTACAGTGGAGGAACAGGACATGACAGGAACAAAGGCATTGTTAACTTCATAAAAATGCATTTATKATATAGTATTGAACATATTATAGGGAAGAATGACAAGAATAAGTTAAAAATTAAGATGTGACCTCATTATAGCTGTGGCATTTCATCCCGCTACYTAATTGTATCTGCAGTGCTTGGGTGTAAGGCAACAGCTCTGTGAAGAAGAATGTTTTGTATTTAAGGCACTGTTGCAAAGGCTTTTTTGTTCCTCAGGGTGAGTTACTACATCTCTTTGTGCTTCAGTTTTATATCTTTAAAAGGAAATGATGCTTTTTTCCCTAGCAAAAGTGGAGGSTATATGTACACTAAAGTGACTAAGGGATAGTCATAAGCTCCTGTCAAAAAGATTTGTGACATAATGACTTGATATAAATAAATCTACAGCTCCCTTTACTAAACTTTTGAATACTAAGATTTTAGCCAACTATGCCTCTTAAATTAAACTGTGCTGAAGCTCCAAAACATGTTTAAGCACATGCTGTGCCCACATGTTTGTCATTTGCTTGAAACTTTAGTTTCATAACCGGAGCTCYGGTCCTCTGGGTGTGGGAGGCCACTGCTCAGTGCTCTGTCCTCCCCCTGTGAGGTGGGGGTGTAGGGGGAGCCAGGCCTGCTCTCCCGAGAAAGACCGTCGCCTGGCTGGGACGGGTGCTCACAGAAGTCACTGCCTGAAGTGCGGAATGGTTCAAATTGGCTTTCAGAAGTTATCCAGAGCTCTGCTTTGGATTTTATTTTGCCCATGTCTAGTTCAGCAAAGCTKTCAGGGAGTGGGGATATCTTTTAATGGACTAACATAGTTGAAGCAAAGAGAAAAACTTCAAGACGTAAATCTTTCTTCAGATTTGAAACAAGCCAGGCCTCACTTCCATCCTTTGACCATCCTTTGACCATCCTAGATCAAATGCTATTGTTCCTGGCCTTACTTCTTGACAATCATTTTCCCCTCATTAAAGCAAACTCTATATTTAAAGATTATCTACTTCCCCATCTTCTTTATCAGTCTTTTCAGGTTTATGATAATGAATAACAACTGAGAGCTTGTTTTCCTCATAAATTTCCAAAATGCATACTGGTACACAGTAGTGCGGTTTCTGTAGTCTTGTACATGGTCAGGAATCTCAAAGTAGGGTGTAGTATAAATGATCAAAAACAAGTAACAAGAATTGATGCGAATGATCCATTTTATTTTTCGCCTTTAAATGAATCATAACTATTTGTTGAAAGGGATGAAAAAGTGGTAGAATGTGCAGATGCTTTTTTATGGTATTTGGTGGAAAGAAGGTGACTGGTGTAGGCACCAGTCTAGCACTGCATATGTTGAATAGGCACCCAGCCGTTAGAAAAACACCAACTGTGTGAATGGGCTCGTGGTGGGTGTGCATGCTAAATAAATTGCTCAAATTAGAAAGTGAGCTTGAGAGATAGATGTCACATAGTTACAGAGACAGCTGCACGCAAGAATGAGTCTTGTTAATTGAGAATGTGTTTCAGCTGGTTTTTCCTATAGTAGTGATCTTTTTTGGTAGATGGAGCAATTTCTGAGCAGTAAGCTTTTATCCCCTCTTTCCATCTTCTCTAGATAACAGTTTCCTCTTAAAAATGAGAAAAGTTTATAAACTCACGCAATGCAGGGAAAAGGAAGAAAAACAGAAATTGAAACTGAAGGGAAGGTGTTCTGCCTTGGATGTTTTCATTTCTTCCTTGTGTCTTACATCTTCCTGACAGTAGCGATGCAGCCGACTTTGAGGTAGGAAGCAGAACTRTAGCTATAATTGCATTTCACCTGGGTGAAATTTTACAGCATTTCATTGCAAAATCCTGGGAGATTTTTAAGCCTCATTTTTCACTGTTGCATTAAAATTCTTTGTGGACTGCAATGTAGTATTCAGCAATAGTATGTGTTTCGTTTTCTGAGCTCCTTTTCACAGTTGCAGAAGTCAGACGACTCATCAGCAGACCTTCCATCTGCTTCAGAAAGGGCTGAGCTCAGAGGATACTCAGTGTGTTTCCAGCATTGTGGAATGGGGCAGTTGGCTCCGTCTCAGTGTTCCTATACATAGTTCCTTGCTAATTTTGAGTAATGCGCAGAAGAACCACCATATTTGCCTTCAGCTCTACTTATATGGCTTCCTGTGTTTTGTGTTAACTCTGCAGCATATCTTTATGAAATTACTGTATATAAATTCTTCCCTAAGGAGCAAATTGGATTTAATAAATTTGGAAGTTAGCTTAAGTCTTAGCAAGCCCTTTGTTTGTACTTTTTCTTTTCAGTCTGTACTGCTTTAGCTAAATTGGTGCAGTTTCCATACTGAAAAAAACACTCAACAAATGTATCAGGTTTCCTTATTAGGCCAGTAGGAGATGGTAGTCCTGGCAGTGTCAGAGAYGTTAGATGGTTAGTCTGAATACAACAAGTTTATAGGAACTTACTACATGACTGTATCAAACAATGAAGTTACCTCAGTGCTTCTCAATGCAGCCATTGTTTATCATCCAGATTTTTAAGAATACCACTGAAGTTTTTAGGGCAAGGTTTTCAAAGGCTTTAATGTAGAATTTTCAAAGATGCCTAATCCCACTGAGCTAGGAGCTGTGGGTGCCCATATGCTTTTAAAAAAACCTTAATAATATACCTCAGAGCATACACTGTTGCTCGTGTTGAAGTATTACCAATACTAACTACTTCATTGGTGAATGACTGAAACCTTGAATCTTGCACAAGTCTGAATCATAGAACAAATTGCTTACAGTCAGTCATTAAACTTTTGCTGTCCTTTTCCCACTCCCCTTCAAAAGGAGATCAAACCACCGTAATTAACAGACCTGTGTCCAGTTGATTTCTCAGAGCATACTGAGATAGATAGGGCACAGATGCCGTATTGTGGTTTATGGAACAAGGTAAGAGGCACAGTACYAGTGCTTCCTCCATAACTTTAACTCTCCTTGCACAAGATACACTTTCAGGAATTTTTGATACTTTATTTTCTTCCTTTATCTTCATTGATTATTTCACAGATACCACTTCTACTGTCTTCTGTTGCTGTTGTTTTAAATACTTTTCTCTAAAGAAAACAAAAAAGGAAGAATTTGAAAACATCTGAGTAAAACAATCAAGCATTCTGCAATCCAGAGAGGGTCACAATGCTGAAATTACATTTGACATCTCACTCCATCAGCTTGGGTGTGTATATTTAGCATTTAGTTTCTTATTGTGGAAACAAATGTTTAGTTCACATACCACCTGTCTTTCTTTACTTTATAATCCTAGGAGAGACTGTTTTGGGTAGAATTTTGTTAGTTTATTAATCTGATTAGAAGAAATATCCCTGAATACCTTACTATCTTTCTGAAAGCAACGTTCTCAACTTCTCAATTAGTAAATTTTTGTAAAGCAGTCTAGGTCTCATCCAAGATCTTCTAGCTTCCTGTGGCGTGGCAGGGTATATTCAACTTGCTCTCAGTAATATGTTGTGTTTCAAGAAATGGCTGGATCATTCCAAGTGGACCTCTGAAAGGTGGGATGATACTTCTACTTTCTTGGGAGAACAGGCTTGAAAGATGGAAGTGTGTGAGAGGTAAAAGAGTTCAGTGTATTGTAAAATTGCAACTCAAGTGGAAAGACTACAGTGAAGAGCAGCCAGCCGTTTCAGAGGAGACAGAGATCCTCCTGAGAATCGGAAGGGACTGGGCAGAGTTTTCTGCAAAGTAATCACTGAGTTAACTGCAGCCATGCCTGGAAGAAAAGGTCCAGTGGAGGCATAATTCTATTCTACCTTCTCTAGTTGGGTTGAGATCTCTCTGTTTAAGAAGTATTTTAGTCCAATTTCTACACTTCCTTTTTTTTTTTTTTTTTTTTTTTTTTTTTTTTTTTTTTTTTTTTTTTTTTTTTTTTTTTTCTTTTTCTTTTTCTTTTGAAGTTTAGAAGTCTCCTAGGATTCTTTGCCCATTTGCTATGAGAGAAAGGTCCACATGAAGACTCTGGCTGACATGGTGTCCTTTTGTAAATACCTTCTTAAAAAGCTAATGAACTGCTCCACTCCAAGAGTGATCATCTGAAAGAATGCCAGCAAAGACAACACTAATCCTGAAGAATTATATTTTTTGTAACCTCGCAACTCTTAATGCAGGTAGTCCTGTTAGGGGAAGTTGTTCAGCAGGAGTCTTGGTAACTTCAGATCCTGATAACGAGATTGAGACTTCAGATTACTTTTATTGTAATGGACTAGTTTATTCACCATTTTTGCAGTTAATACAGTATAACATCACATGGTGCTGAACTAAGCAAATGAGTCTGAAATTCATTTAAATGCTATTTCCATAACAAAGATTAGATTGTCAGTATTTTGGTAAATTATAATGTCTGTGATAAAAAAATTGTTAAATTTGTTTCCTGGCAACTAGTGTTGTAGAATGATGATTTTTGGTGACTAAGCCCAGGTTATTTTTTTAACTAATGGGAAAAATATTCTAATGA
This sequence comes from Rhea americana, assembly GCF_003343005.1. Classification (NCBI taxonomy): domain Eukaryota; kingdom Metazoa; phylum Chordata; class Aves; order Rheiformes; family Rheidae; genus Rhea; species Rhea americana. The sequence continues at coordinate 7,552,445 of NW_028186149.1, forward strand.
AGCATATGGAGGGTATGTCCTTATAGGATGCAATTATGTGATAGGAGTGAGGCGTGAATGATTAGTACAAGGTGATGATTTGTCTTCTGAGTTTTCCTTGTCACTGTTTTGTCTTGAAGGAGACAATAACAGAAACTAGTCATATAGAAAAATATTAGATAATTTAGATGAGTTTTCTTTTTAATTTGTCTTCATTGTAGTATGGAGAACAATTTAAACTTTACCTACTTAAAAAAAAGGATAGGGATTCTCACTGACAGTTATTTGAAAATACGTAATCCCTGTATTGTATTCAGTCCACTGTGTTCAATCCACTGTATTCAGTCATGTGAAACTGGGGTACACCTTTTGTTCTAAACTGCTGTGAAGTTGTAGAGGACATCTGGCTAATTTCCAAGTCAAGCATGATTACAATGCTGTGCCTTCAACAGATTTCACACAACTAATTTAGCCTTCAAAGGCATGAGAGGTTAAAGCTAGGTCAGCTAACATGCTTCTTGCACAACAGCATGTCTTCAGTTAATTATGTTGCATCTAAATGTGTGTTCTGTGTTGTAATACTGACTAAGCTAAGCATAAAAGCGTAAAAAAAAAAAAAAGAAAAAAATGTAATTGGTGAAGATGAATGCACAGACTGCCAGCATGGCTTATTCAATAGCTTCTTCAAATGCATTAGTGAAGGGGGTCGAGCTCAAAGCCGACTGTCCAATGTTATTGCAGATCTGTCCTACGAGCAAAATCTTACCAAGTGTTAATAAAGATAATAATGTGTTTCAGGCTAAACTCTGCTGAAACATGTATGAAACCATTAGAATGTATCAATTCAGTTTGAGTTATATTTCTAACAATAAGAAGTGCCTGCAGAATTAGATATTCATAATTTTACCATATCAAATAGATTATAGCGGGAGTCATACAGCTGTTTGTTAACAATTAATCCAATAGATAGACAACTCCACACTGTAACAGTGCCACATCATTTAAATGACACTGTTGAGGCCTCTAGAAGTAGAAGATAATTTCATAAATTGCCTCTAGGTGCTGTACTGTAAAGAGATACTATATAGATACTATAATACAATACTGTTATACATAATACTAGTGTATATATAGTATTTGTAAAGACTTGTACTCCAGACAAATCTTGTGGCTCTATCAGTTTCTACTCCTGATGAATCCTATTCATTCTCAACTTAGTCTGAAGGTTGTATAAATCACCTGCAACACAAAAGTATGTGCTGAAGAGAACTGATCGCTCCACTCCTGTCTGTAATTTAGGAAATAAGGAAATATACTTACAGCAATAGTTAGGTGCATGTTCAGGTTTGTATACTTTATTCTTTCATATCCATAAACTCAGCGTGGGCCTGTAAGCCCTGCACAATTTATGGTTATGTAATTGTGTCACTTATCACCTGCTTTTCTACCTGATCAGTTTGCAACATCACTGCAGCATAGCTATACACTGTGGGACATGACTCCAGAACTCTTACACTGTTCCACCTTTCTTTGCTTGCAGCCCTCCATATAGCTGTATCCTCCCTACTCCTCTGTCAGCAGTGCTCCTGCTAAGGACTGTTAGCTGGCTTTGCTTTTCAGTTCTGCAATGTCTTCCCAATGTCAGCCAGAAGAGCACAGCTGCATCCTGGAGAATGCCTGGAGCCAGCACTGCCAGCCATACAATTCAGTGGCTGCAGTTTTCTCACCTGCAGACACTCAGGGCTGTTGCATTGCACAGGACAAGAGGAGTATGAACCAGAGGTCTGAGGATTCTCTAGCTGTGGGGATTTCTCTGCTATGAAGAGCTGGACACTTCTGGCCAAGGCTTTAGATGCAATTGCTAGCAGCCCCAAGCGTTGAGCCRCCTGCCTGCCACAACCCTGTTTGCAAAGAAGGGGAATTTCTAGATACAAAGAGAAGGAAGAAAAAGATATCAAAGTTGAGAAGTCCTACAATACAACTGCGGTGATGATCCTTGTAAAAACCAGGACTCCAGAGAACTCCGCAGAGGATGCTGGTCGTCTGGATGTTCCAGAGAGGAGATTCAAAAGAGCTAGTTCAGTGGGTCCAGAGATGCCTCACAAGAGAAGATCTTGAGCAGCTGGAACATCAGTCCGGTAAGCATTGCTCACTATTTTTAGTGCTTTGTGGGATGCTTATGTGTAAATAACTCCTTTAGTGAATCTGTGATGTTAAGAAGAATTCTTGCTTCTTGGGGAAAAATTAGGTCTGATTCAGAGCAGAAGCCATGTGAAGCGTTTGTTCAGAGGCTTGCTCTAGCTATGCCACTGCCATGTGCTTGTCAAGGTGGCTTCCAGCTCTGGAGTATGTATGTATATATGTGAGTATATATACGTACCAATGTATTGCAGGACTGCAACGAAAGTGCATGCATACATATATGTGTATATATATATATGATGTAAGTATATGTGGTCTAAGTGAAAGATTCTGATCAAAGTAAGATTGTTAATTAGCCTGATTTTAATAAGTTATTAATATTAAGAAGCCTAACGTTATTTGAAATTTTTAGCTGAAGAAAAGCTGTTAACATGCAGAATGATTAGCTCTTTGCTAGTCGGATTCTGTGGAAGCTTCCCTAAGGCGGGAGCGACGTTGTTCTTGGTGGTGTTCTTGGTAAATGCCACATTCATGGGCCTCCAGAACATGCATTTCCTTGGTGGGTTGTTCACCACAAAAGACAGACACCAAATATTCTTAAAGTACCTTGTTCTACCAAGATGTTCTCCTCCTGCCTTCACACCCTTGTTCAGCCTGTGCTACCAAATGGCAAATTACAGCTTTTGCAGGTTGAGGACCTTTAAAAAATATCCAGGAAGAGCATTATGTCTCATACTTGCATGAATTTGCCTCCTGCTACCACAACAAACGTTCTGCTCTCTGTGGCCGGCTGTGGGAGGGAGCAGAGACGGCAGGCCTCGGTGGCAGAAGACAGAACTGGTGGCCTTGTAACGCAGGCAGGAGTGTAGAGGGAGACCAGTTCTAACGCTTCCAAATTAGTGTGCGTGTATGTCAAGGTAAGTTAATGTCAGGCTGCAGTCTCCAAAGCGCCACTGTGAGTACGTGTTATTGGACAGAAGTGCAGCCACCGCCAGTGAGGGCGGCAGAATGCTGTCGCCCCTGTGCGCTGTTTTGGGGTGTTTTGTCATGTTATCCAATGAGGCAATTGTGATATCGTGGCAGAAACCAAAGCTTGTTTTAGCAGGTGCCTAATCTATAAATAACAACCGTTGCAAGTTATTGTAATTTTGATAACTGAGCAATTTGCCAGATGCATAACTAATATGGGGGATTCTGGAATTAGTTTCATAATAAAGCACTTGACTGTGATAGATCTATTTTATTTCTAAGATAATCAACAAAAGTTGCCCTTATCTTAGTGATGTAAAATACGTGATGTTGTGTTTTTTTTAGTAGATGTTATTTGAAATTCTATATGTACAACTCATCACTATCCACAAACAGGATACCCTTGTACCTTAGCACATACTGAGCCATTTATTATTTAACAGAGGCGTAAAACCATAAAAATAACCTATAATAAAATACATGTGTAGCTYCCTGTTTAAATATTTGATTAAGGGAAAAGTCTCATACTTTTCTTAAAGTCTCATAGAGTAAAGAAGAAAAAGGTAAAATGGCTCTTTTCTGCTCCAGTGATGCTTTTAGCATCATTAGCGTTAATATGAATGAAATGTAACCCCCTGGGAGCTGGAGGTACCCATCGCCCTGGCAAGAGGAAGTGATATACAGAATGCCAGAGCCTCTCTGCAGGTCTCTCCTCGGCCCCAGTCTGTGTTTGAATTTTGTTTTGAGCTGAGGAACCCTAGCCTGTTAGCTAATCCCAGCTTAGGCTTCTCAAGGTCTTTTACAGATCTGCTCTGTGTAATGGCTTTTGGAAAATGAAGAAGCTAGAGTTTAAACTAGCTTAGCTTCCTGGGTAACTAAGAGAGCGCCTCATTTTGCACATTGTGAGTAGAAGTGGAATTTAAACCATGTTCTTCTGCCACCTTTCAGACATGCCCCCCTGGTGCTGCTGCAAATAGTGTTGTTGAATCTGTCGTAGCAGTTTAGGCTGGTTCTGTTGCTTACATTGCTGGTAGGCAACAGGTAGCTTTGCGGTGTAAATCAAGTGACCGAAACATAGATACGTGGAAGAGGGAGAAACGAGAGRAATTGTTCAAACTTAAAAGACAGGAATATATTTTAAAGAAGTGAGTGCAAAAGTAGAAGTATTGCTTATTTTTATTTGCACATGTTCTCTTTTTTCATATTTCCAGACAATAACTGAATAGAATAAGTTGTACTGCAAATTAATAAAGCAACAGGTGGAGAAAGCAAAACACAAATTATTCATGAGCAAGAAAGGAACTGCAAGACTAAGTGATACTATATTAATTTGTTCTATCTAATATATATTCTGTTAAATAGATACTTCTCTTCCTGACTGCTACACTGATTATATTATTAGGGAGTTTACTGATTGTCAGGGAGCATGTGGTATGTTTTCTGTGGTAGCCTGCAACTTTGTTTCCGCAGCTAAGAAATGTAGGTTCCTTTTCATGAATGAGACAGATGATTGTACCAATGGAAGGTGGGAAGGAAGTTAAAGCTTAATAGAATTACTTCAAGATCATAGAAGATTTATTAAGTCATTCAGACTTCTTTCCTGCTGTAGGGTATCTGCTCTGTGTCGTAGAGGTGAGGACATGTATGTTTTTGGCAGATCTTTCTACTAAAAATTCAGATTAATTTGTTTAATGCTGCAGACCACTAATATTCCTTCAGATGRGTTTAGACAAAGTAACTTTTTATTTTGACCCTTTCAGAACAGGGTTTTGTGCTTTAATTAGTTTCTCTCAAAATGTACTCTAATGTTTATTAATGCTTYAGATTTTTAAATTATTAAACTATTTTATAAATATTTAGATTTTTCAGATGAAATTAAATGGTCATTTTAATCAGAAATGTTTTAAAACAGTTTCACTGAAAAAATCTCTTTGGATGAACATGCAGATTTTTTATTAAAAAAAAAAAAAAAAAAGCACTCCAGGTTTCAGGAGTCATGCAGTTAAACAGTGTAATTAGAGTAGATCTTTAAAACCAATCTGTTCTGTAGCTTTCAACATATCTCTGGCAACCTATAGATCAGCTGCTTTACTAACTGGCCTTACGGAATTTCTTATGGCTGCCGGGACTTCTTGTGCATGAATCCTTGGCTTGAGCCTCCACCCAGAAAGTTAAAATCACAGAATCAGTAAGGTTGGAGGTGACCTGTGGAGATCATCTAGTCCAACCTCCTAAAGATTTCCTGGTGCTGGTCCACTGGGGCTTGAACCCAGGACCTTCAGCATGTAAAGCAGATGTGATAACTACTCCACTAAAATGCTGCACAGTTGTTTAGATCAAGAACCTGCTTTGCTGTTGCAGCAGGAGCCATGCTAGGAAGCTGCAGATGTGCAGCTAATGAGCGTGTTTAATAAGCGGAGGGGTGGTGGGAGGGCTCTGACTCTGTGCAGGAAGCAAACAGAGCCGTGGGGGAAGGAGGAAGCTGCAGGGCTGTGCCTGGCTACGTGGTACTGCTTGGGATGGGATAATTTATCAGCACGTGAGCTTTTTCAAGGGCTGTTTTGTTAAAATCTTATCCTTGTTTGATTTTCGTGTTGCAAAGAATATAGTTTGCAGGTGTATTTAGGATAAAATAATCTGAAACCACTAGAAAGACTCACAGTAGAAATACAAAGGACTGAACTGAGTCTGGAGCCTTAAAATTGAAATAACATATCTAATCTCATTTGAGCTTCATTCTGCAGAGAATTTGGCAGAACAGATTTCAAAGGAAAATCCTGCTGAAGAGCATAAAAAGGGAGAATACCTATTCGCTCCTGAAAGAGCACGTATTGGCTGGGAGGTGAACCTTGTTAAAGTTCTCCTAATTTCAGATGGACTTCAGTCAAGTGCTGRGTTTGAAGATGTGACTCTGGCTGCCTGTAGCCAAAATGTGGGATTCGGGAGCTGTGAGAAAGCATCTCCCTTCCTCTGACCAAGGTCCTCTATGATAAATTTGTGTGTAGCCATTTTGGGAATCTGCCTCTACAGCTGAGAAACAAGTGTKGTTGTGAAATCTCAGTATCTTGATTTCACATTGGACAGTAAAAGTTCCTAATTTTCTGCCTGTCCTCTGCCAGAACTCAGACAGATAGTAGCCCAAACATAACATTAAGTCATTAAATGGAGATAGTCTGCTGCTCAGATACAAACCGCTATCGCTATAAACTATTTTTCCTTGAGAGGAAAAAAAAAATCAGGAAAAAAGAGATTTTTCAGGAAAATAAAAGTCACCGTAAGCAGCTCTGACACTTAGCTAGGGATCGGTAACAGATTGCAGAAGCTCTTAAGAGAGATGCCTGAAAGAAATGGCACAAAATTGTTCGAAGGTGCACGCTGAGGCACTACCCATCTTGAGGCCCTTTAAGCAACTCGAGCCAGGATCCCGATGAGCTGGAGGCCGGGGCACTGGGTGGGGAGGATGCACCTCCGGTACAGGCCCGTACAGAAAGCTTGTTATGTTAATACAGCCTGTCCTTTAAGTAAAGCAATGAAAGTGCAATTTTCAGCCTATTTCATATGTCTCTTGAGGTGGTAATCCAGAGCGCTAGCACTTAAAGATCCTGGGAAAGGATATGTGTAACCATAAGGAGCCGTGGAATAGACAGCGGGGCTGGAGCCTTGGGGAAGCTGTTATGGGGGTTTGGTCTTGGAGCATCTAGGGAGTCCCTGAGCTGGAGGTTAGAGTCTGGGTTCTTGGGCAAACAACAGAAAYTTAACAGCAGCGGGGAGGACTGTCCGGTACAGCCGGGGGGACGGCCAGCAGGGCCRCGCCGCAGGGGCGAGCAGGGCGGTGAGCGCTGTGAGTGAGTGAGGGCAGCACGGCCCCTGCGGGCACCGGTGACCCCTCTCCCCCAACCTGTGCTAGCTGGTGCATTGCACTGCAGTGTAGGCGCTGATGTGGCTCAGAATGAGATCAGTTGGTGTTTTTGCTGAGTTAGATCTAACAAGAGTCATTCCTTGATCGGTCTGTGCAGCCGTGTGAAAAGTTTTGCTAGCACGTGGGAGGAAAGAAAGAACAGTGCAGGGGCAGAGCAGGTGGGAGGGGAAGGACAGAAGCACGTCTTTCAGTGGCAGCATGTTTTTATGTGTGGGATAAAATGTAAAATCTACTAGTYTTGGTAATTGTTTAAACTAACAGGAAAAAAAATGCCTTAAGAAAAAAGGAATTTCTACTAAAGCATTYGTGTTTTGCAAGCTACTTGGATTGGTACCACTTTACAAATTATTTGACTACCACAAACAATGAGTCAAGCGTGGAATAAGTAGTCTGTATTTCCTGATAAAAGTCTTTCCAAACAAGGAAAGGGCTTTCATCTGTCCTGGAGAATAAAACAAAATACTTTAACTATCAGAACTCAGAAAGTGTTTGCCTTGATTTGTATGTCACAGTCTCAAATAAAAGGCAAGGATGGGCCTTCTTCCTAGTACTGCTGCCTTGTCTCTTTATAGAGCAAATAGACTTGCAGAAGAGCAGTGATTGCACTACTGTATTTGATGCTTTGAATACGGAAAAGAAAGTCTGAGTTCTTTGATTGCCAAATGTGCAGTTAGTCATCTATCTGCTACTTTCTCCTTATTTCAGAATTGGACCATACTACTATCATATTTATGGTCTGGATAGTAACAAATATTTCTGCACATTTTCTTATTAGCTCTCAGATTAGTGAGATTCACCTGATTAAACTGAAGATGGTAGAACAGTGTATGGCTCCAGCAGCCTGAAGACAGCTGACTGAGTCTCCCATAAGAGAGAAATCTATGCCAAGAACATAGCTTTTAATGAAAAATAATCTCCTGCAACTTCCAGACTATAAAATGACATCTCTCAGATTATGTAAAACAAGTACTGCAAAATTCAGATTCTGTGAAATTCCAAGTCTGTTGTGGAGGGAGAAGTCATATGAATGGATGCTTATAAAGAAGTACGGAGATTAAGAGATTCAGGATATCATCTCTGTGACTATAATTTAGAGAGCTGCAAACTGTGTTCTGTAGTCAGTGAAATTATAGGCACACAGTTACTGTTTTCTCTATTAAAGCTTACATTTTAATGTACTGTTGAAAATTCATCTTGTTCTTCAAATAATATCAACAACCCATCCTACTCATCAATACTCATCAGGGCAGAATTCATGGGAAGGTGTGTGGAAGGGTGTGAGGGCAGGAGCCTTGCTGTGTGCCGGTGTACGCTGGATGGCAGCAGGGAGCTGAATGGCCGTACTCTTCCAGCGTGGTAAGTAAGTGTGCAGGACCAGCTGAGAAGTCACGCAAGACCCGAGGTAGTACGCAGTGTCCATTAGTTACAAATTCAAACCATCATAGTCATGCACATACAGTTACCCCCTTGAGCTCCTAGGCTGCAGATGAGCATCTTCAGCTCTACCTCAAGCAGTTGAACACAGTCGTCTTCATAGCACAGATGGATAAAGTGCCTTAATCTGCTATAATGTGTGCCAGCTAGATTAGCCCAAACCATCTTCAGTGGTTCACCCTAAAAAAAACTGGGTCGATGAGAAAGGTTACTGCACCTGGCTACCTCTCTTGTCTCCAAAATTGCCTGCAACTCTTATGTCCTTGATGTGCTTTCACCAAAATGAACTTAGCAAAGGCTAGCACTGTTACCTTTTTGAGAACCTAGTTGACTTAAASTGAAGTAAATCAGATAGCTGTCACTCAGTTTCAGACTGGAATTGCTCCAGCTACATCTAGAAGAGTATTTCTGCTCACAAGCTGAGGAACTGTATTCCWAACAAAACTTCTTACACTACAACTTCTATGTAGACCAAGCCTCAGTATCCAGCAGAAATTTGTCTTCAGACTTCTTGTAGAAGACTGAATTTTCCTATGGGTGACATTAAAAAGTACATTACCTTGGAGAAAATGTAAGAAGATTAAAGAGGGTTTGTAATCACTGTTACAGACAATCCTTTGCCATTGGTCAGTAAAGAAGGTCCTAGGCACTTCTGGAAATTAGTTACAAGATGTCCTGAGTTGAGCAATCAGTAAACAAGACACTTAAGGTTAATGAATGCTTCCAAATACTTGGCAGTTTGTATCCTCCGGAAAGACTGCGAGGCCTGCCAAAGATTGAGGCTGCTCCAGGATGCCCGGCATACACAGCAYGTGTAGTATTTCCTAAGAATGATGCACACCAGCAACTTGGACTAGTGCTGCTTTTCCCAAATGCCTGTGTGCTTCGATTTTGTTAGCCACAGTCTTTTTAAAATGCTTTTGAAATCTTGATCTACAGGAGTCAGTTAGTGCTTTCAATTTCTTCCGCATACATTAGTCGCTAGATTGTTAGTTTAAATTTCCAAACAGGGGACTTGCATTCATATGCAAACTGAATTAGGGGTTGAGGCATGAGAACATACCACTTCTTTTTGCATTGAACTTTCAGGCCTGAGAAATCCTAATGTGCACAAGAATATGTCGGAAGTGCTGCTAACGGCACCAGCTGAGAGAATGGTTAATTGGAGATTCAGTCACCAGTTGGTTCTTACGCAACCAGGTTTTGCTTTGGAAGACTCGTTTTCACAGGAAGGTGGCAGAGTTTCAAGTGCAGTTAAAATCCAGGCTAAAGCCATGTGTATTAGTTATTCCACAGGTTTAAGGAATCCTAGAAAAGATGCTGGTATGATTACTAGCTTTATTGCTGCCCTCCCTTCCACCTCCAGATAACCATTTTGCCTTTAGAAAGGTGTGTTTCGGTTATAATGCAAATGAATGTAGACGTTCGCAGCATTACGTAACATTTATCAGCTGGTGTAGTGTGAAGCTTCTAGCATTTGAGTGGCATCAGTAACAACACTTGGTGTTGCATCAAACTGATTATTGAAGGACTGCTATGATATAAATATGTTTGACATAAAAGGAAGAAGCAAAGGTAGACATGAGTAAGTAAACGGCTAGGCTTGCTGTCCCATCAATTTGTGCATAGTTGAGTACTTGTTTTGGGGTAATATTCACTTGAAAAGTGTGAACTTAGGTAAGTTTTGAAATTTTGGATGTGTTTATCAAGTGTTAGTGTCTGTTAGCTTTTCCCCAGTTGTGTAAAGACACACTTGCTTCTTTGGAGAGTGTCTGAGTCTGGCTGTTGCACCTGTGTTATCTGTTTGCCTTACAGCTGCCCCTGCTCCCCTGCCGTGCAGCTGGGGCGGTTCTCCCTGGGCTGTGGGAGGCTGCGGGTGCAATTAGTTCACACTGTTGCTTCACCTGTGGCAATGGCCTGATCCCAGCTGTCCTGTGTTCTGGAATTCCTCAGTCCCTCCCCTGGTCTGGTTCTGCACCTCAGCAGTCAGTGCTGCGCTTCCTGACAGCGTGGAGCTTTTTCTGGGATGTGTTGATTTCCAGTTATTTTGGTGCCTTGGAAAAGACCAGGCTCCTTATGCATGTGTGCTGCAGCTGCTGCGCAGTAAAGGTAGGGGTGTGATATGTGATTCTCTGACATGATGTGGTCTGTCTGAGTCTGTAGGGTTATGTCCTGAGAGCTAGGAAATTCATCCTATATAAACTTGATCTCCTCCTCAGTTAGAGAGGATTAATGCTGCCCTTTTGCATAAAGCTAGAGAGAGGATGCAGTTGTATAGCAAATGAAGGGGTAGGCCAGTGGAGTTTAGTTCTGTTTCTCTGGAATGCAATTTGATTTTTAAGGCTTTCCAAGCTTGGCCTGTTTCAATGAAAGTTTATCTGGATGGTATTTCATTCCATAAAAATGCCCTTTTCAACTTCTGATTTTCTGCTTTGAAGTAACTTTAAACTTTTCTCATCTACTTTAATGAAAATTCTCAGATGATAACATTTATAAAAGCACAATCCAGACCTGTTAAATTATATTTTTGATTAATATTAGAGGCATTTAAAAAAGTTAGCATGTGACCCATGGTAGTTGCTTTGTGGTCAAGGTAAACATCTGTGCTTTGATTGCATCCTGCAGAATCTTGTTTGTTTGATCCCAAGTCCTGAGGACATTCCCAAGGTCAAGTGAAAATGTTCAATACTAACCAGACTGCAGCCTTAATTAAACGCCCTCCTCAAGCCCTATCCCTAAAAATGCTTCTCAGGCTTTTCTTATTTTGTTCTCTGACTTGATTATCTCCTAGCATTTGCTTTGTGCCTTTGTGTTTTTCTTTAGTTGAAGCTTACTTTCTGTTTTCTTGTTTCTAAACCACTTTTCTGGTTTAACTTATGGAAACGGTTTCAGCTCGGCCGAAGCCGCAGCTGAGAAGCGCGTGTGCTCCTCCTCACTCCAAGCAAAATTATACACATAACTTGACATAATCAGTTTCCCAAATAACCAAATCTCTTGTGTAGTGCATATGTAACAGTTTAGAAACGTATGTATATAATATGATCTTTGGTTTCCTGCTTTTGTCAGAGTGGGTGTAAGTCAGGCCTCTTCCATTTTGGCTGTTTTGAGGTAGAGAGGCAAATAGAATGAGTCTCTGCCAACAGCACTGGTGACAGCAATCCCAGAAAATACGCTCAGTTCTGCCATTAGTCAAAGGTTATTGTAAAGTAGCTTTTCCTCTTCAATTAGAACAACTTCAGGAACGTAGGACATGCCATACCTTTAGAGATTTAATGCTGAGATACCTTGGTTCCAGCACATAATTTCTCCATGAGTGAAAAATTGTTTTAATCCTGCAGGGAGTGGTGAAACAGCAGGCAACTGAGCTAGCTGAAACTAGAGAAATTCAGATTGGATGCTGAATATAAATTTGTCAAGTGGGGGGCTACTACCATTGGAATAGGCTACTGCAGCTCTGGGAAGCGGTGGATTTCTCCACTGATACTTCCAAAGCTAGCCTTAAAATCTTGCTGTGAGCAAATACAAGTTATTTGGCTCAGTGTGGGCACAACTGGGTGAGATCTAATGACATCTGTGGTATGCAGGAGGTCAGCCTGTATGATCTAATGGTTCCTTCTGATTTAAATTCTGTGAATGAGAGTTTCAACAATGTATTGCTTCTAGTTTTTGTATAGAAAAATGAAGTAAGTCTTTATTTTGTGTCCACCTCAAATCTGAAATTGCTTTTTTTCTATTCCCCCTGCCACCCCCACAGGGGCAGCAACTCTCTCTGATTTATGTATCTGTAAAACTGGCTACTTCTCTGTTTAGTACACAGGGTCAGTAGCTTTTGATTTCTTTTGGGCCTTGGTGGTCTGTATAAAAAGCAACTGGGACCCTAATAGACTTAATAGGCTTGACCCCAGTGTGTAAATTCTAGTGCCAAAGGCTTTATTAGCCAGTGATCATATAATTTATAAACTTTGTAGCTCATTGTTCATCAACTCATTTTTGGGGAAAAGAATTTTTTTCAGTCTTTGTATTATCAGAAGGCCTGAAATAATAACACTGTATTTACAAACATGGAAGAGGTCTAGGTAAATGAAAAATGAAAATCCTGCAGCATGTAAACATAGCTGATCTTTCTCCATTCTTTTCACATCTGGAAACCAACCGGGAGAATTTAAATGTGAGCTCACCCCTGCTTGCTAGACATAGCACACTGTCTGTCATTGAAAGCAAAAACAAAGTGACTCAAAATACATGATCGTTCAGGTTAAAACTGCAGTGATTTGTTTTTGAGTTATTTCCCTTGCATTAGCCTACTTTGAGGTGAGAACAGCCGCAGTATGAAATAATATTTGAATTATTCTGTTTGAATAGTACTTTCTGACTCGTTAGCACAGCTTACTTGTGAGCTAACTAGATAAGAAAACATATTGGCGTTATTATTATGGCTGTATTGCTATAGGTGTGCAGCTAATGTGAACACGCTCTTCTGAATTACAAAGATGAATTCTAAACCCTTCCCAAAGGGAAACTCTGTCGRTATTAGTAATCTGGTATGATTATGCCCATATCATTATGAAAGTAACTTTTACTATGTAATGCCTACTGTATATTAGTTTTGCTGGACATCCTGCTAGCAGAGTAGTCTAATGCATCTTAGATAGGTTAGTCTTCATGTGCATGTACTAATCCATTAGAGATTAGGATCAGACATCCCAGTTTGAGAAATCCTATGGCAAGCTGAATAGCGTGATGATTTCTACTGCAGTGTGTGGACTGAGGGATCTTTTATAACAATACCTGGTAGGAGGGAGCTATTAGGATGTTAATGATGTTCTGAGATACTCACCACATTCATTCTGTGATTCGTTTGCTGATTTTTTTTTTTTTTGTTTGTTTGTTTGTCATTTTGATCTGAGGTTCTTGCACTAAAGGGTGGGAGTTCTGCATGTGGATGTAAGGTGACTTAGGGTTACATTCAAGTTAACTTTACATGTTGTAAATCTCTCATTATAACTTCTAGTAAAAAGAAAAGGTAATTACGTATGTAGTCTATTTTGGAGAATGAGATTTTGCATTTTACTACTGCGTAGTTTCCCAAGGGGCTAATTTTTGAATTGAGAAGTAGGTAGTATAATCTGTGTATTTGTATTTAGCACTTTAGTCTCGTGACTGAAACCACCAACAAGTGGCAATTACTGTGATGATTTTTTGATATGTACAGCTGACCACAGGCACCTGGCTTGTGAACTGATTTCACACAAGTCATCATAAAGTACCGGCTGGTATTTTTTTCTGTGATTAGTGTCAGGCATGGATTTGAACTAGTAATCTGGAGAGGAAAAGCTTCATATATCTTTACCAATCTCCTGAGCAATCAAGTGCCCCCTAGTAAAATGGTCTTTAGGTCTTTACTTTTAAGGTATGTTTTTTGCCACTAACTTTCTCACTGTGAATAGAATCAACGCTCTGACAAAATAATTAGTAGTAATTGTTGTAGCAGTGTCAGTTTTAATAAACCATTCAAGTAGCAAATATTTCACAGGTCCAGCCATTTCCTGTGTGTCACTGAATAAAACGTTCACATCCTTCAGCACCTGGCTCTTAAAGCTACTACTTGTATTTTTCTTTCGTGCTATATTTTTTTCTTGTTAATAATAGAGCTGTCATTTCTAATAAAATATGAAACAACCATCCAGGGAAATAACACCAGTGATAGATAGAGAAAGCTGCAGCACTAGACTGAGTGAACACAAATGCTCGCTAGCTTGGAATATAATCCTGCTGTTTAGCAGAAGCCGTGGAGGGTCGAGACCGGACTGCCCCGGCGGGGGAAGCGCTTTGCGCCCAGGAGGCTGATTCCGCTGCTTTGGGGATTGGGCAGCCTGCCGGCGTAGAACCAGGCAGCTGAAATTTGAAGGGGTCCTGTACAGTGGAGGAAGAAGGGCTATTAAAAATTAGGCTGTGGTGGTCTGTCCAGCAGAGATCTCATCAGAGGAGGCACCAAAGGTGGTGCTCTTTTATCGGCCTCTTTGCCAGAGTATTCGCCTTTTTTGTCCCCTACCTTACTGAGGAAAAGGATGTTGACTCCAGTCAGAAATCTTGCACGTAAAGGGATCACTGGGAGCCCTGTGGATCTTATTTTTGTCTTGACATTAATAGGGAGGATCCAAGGCAGAGGGAATGGTGCAGTAGAGGCACTCATCTCCCTGTGCCCCCTGAGACGGATGTGACCTGTGTTGGAAAGAATTCTTTTACGTATGAGTTGGGGAACTGTATTTTCTCGCTCCTTCAGCCTTCAGTAAGGTTTGTCCAGTAACTCAGAGATACACTGTCCACCACTGGGCAAATTACTTTTCCTCTTTGTGCCTCTGTTCTTCCTTTCTAAAGCGGGAAATAAATGTAGTTCTTTCCTATCTTTAAAAAATACCGTGACAACTCTGGATGGATGGACAGTGTTACAGGAGATTTTAGTATTGCTGTTATTGTAAACTATGTTGTTCTGTGGCCCAAATATTGAAGGCAAATATATTTGGAGGGAGGGAGAGATTCAGAGTAGATTTAAAAAAAAAAAAACAGTAAAACTGCTTATTCAAATGACAACTATGTTCTTATCCTCCTCCAAGTAACAGTTAAAATATCTGTGTTTTCTTGTTAAGCACTCTGGTTGGCTAATGGACGATGTCTATTTGCAGTTAAAGCTATTGCAGTGTTGACAGTTAAGCATATACGTGGAACAGCCTAATGGGTATGAATGCAGTTTTATCACCAACGTCAATTATCGAATATTTCCCAGCTTACGATAATGTGAAAATTCCTTAGGCATAAATGAAAATGAACCCATCAATTACAATTTTTCTCAAGATAATGGCTGACAGAACATTTGCTGCCCCAGAAAAATGGAAGCAAGAGAAAAACTAACAAAATTAACAACTTATTTGTTCAGGCTCTATAGTATATAAATATAACCTTATATTACATGGTGTATACTCTCATTCCCTTATGGGGGGAAATTTCCAAGTCTGGAATTACACATACAAATGTTCTTCTTCAAAAGGTTTGTGGCTGCAGCCACTTTTGAAATTACTAATGAAAACACCTTTAAAAGCAGTGGAGCAAACCTTGGACTTGAAGGTTAGCTGGCCAAAAGGTATTGCTTGTTGTGCTAATTCTCGCGTGTTCACTACATTAGGGTCTAGGAACCTCCGTGCTACTTTGTGCAAAAATGAGGCAAATGCTCTCTGGCATATCTCCTTCAAATTCCTGAGCAACTTACCCTTTCCATTTTATTTCTCATCAGTTCAGAACTAATCGCAGTTATAATCATTGAAATTGGACATTCTCAAATGACCTTTAAATTTTGAGGAGAGCCACCACAGATTATTTGTTAAATTCTTTCCTTCAAAGTTGAGCAAGTGACTTACGCAGGGTTCTTCCCACTCCCTGTTAAGCAACAATTTTAAGGAAAAGTAATCTTGGCAGCCTCACAATCTCTGATCGATTTTCATTTTGAAGTTTATTTTCAGATGAAAACTGGAAGATGCTAAATTACTCTCTCTTCAAAAATTAAAGTTGAGAGTAGCAATGACTTTTTAAAACAGTTCCAGAAGCCAGGGTACCCATGGCTAAGGGCTTGATGAGCTCAAAAGGGAAGTATAGGGCTTCTGACTTCCTTTTGCATAATGTAAATATTGGAGTTTTAATTATCTGTCCACAGCTAATCTTCCTTAAATATTTAGATTTCTTGAGCAAACTGCAAGAAACTAGTTTGCTCTCAGCAAAACCTCCAAGCAGTGTGCCTCTCAAAACTGGTTTTTTAAGCTAACTTATCCCCGAAATCAGTGTTAATGTGGAGTATTTCGTATAGAACATTGATAACTACTGTGATTTCTATTTGTGTTCCTTTGGAGACTTCAGAACTGTCTTTGTAACCAGGTGACCAAATAACATTACAAGAGGTACTCRGTTAGTTTAGTTGCTTAGCCAGGTTTGCCATGTGTGGACTTTGTGACTGCATTGTTCTGTCTGAACTTTTGGCAAGCTTCCTTTTCTGTGCTTTTTGGAATTAGCTGTTCTTTGYTACATGACCTTTTAATTTGAGCTAGTGCTCATAGCCCATTCGGAATTGCTCATGATAGTTGTCTTTTTTTCCTCTTTTTTTTTYCCCCATTTCCCCCTCTTTTTTGTGATAGAGATGCCTGTCACAAATTTTCAGATTTTTTCCAGGGAAGAGTACGCTATATGCAATGAGGTCTGTGCAGAGGAATCATGCTSGTGTTCCTGCTGAGCACCCAGTGTTGTAGGCCTCAGCTTCACTTGAGAAGCCCTAATTTTCATGTTTGTTCGTAGCAACAAATTGTTTCCTGCTGTGTCTCCAGTTSACGATTGCTAGCTTGTCTGAGAAAYGTTAATGAGTTAGGTCTTGCRTTCACSGTGTGATGCAAGTTGAAATATCTTTCTTCTTTCCTACCATTTCAGAAGAGAAAGTTGAGATTACCCAAATCATCTTCTTGTGGCAGAAGAGAAGTATGGCTTCTTTCTGTCTGTCTTCTGTGATAACCTGTATGTCAGACTTAGCTCCATTAATGACCTGTATAGAAATTCCAGGGCTCTGTGAGGAATTTMTAGAACAAGGAGAATCTGGTATCAGTAATAAAGCAAGTTGAAGTCACTGCCAGCTATTGACCAGCTATGACAACTGCTGACACAGGTCATTATATCACTCCTTCATGTGTGACAAAACTAAGGAATTATGTTTGCCAGGTTCATTTTATGAATCACTTAATGATTCTGAATATAAGCTTAGCTGGCTGAACAGGCTGAACACAGTGTTTCTCCCATAGTTGTAGTGTATGTATTGTTGGCGACTGTGAGAATCTGTTTTTTCAAGTAAACTCTGCGAGAGTACGTATGGACAGTGGCAACACACCGGTTCAGAGTTTGTTTGTTTGTTTGTTTTCCTCCTTCGTACCCTCACGGAAAGCACTTTAGCAGTTGTATGCTCTCTTGCTTGCTTCGGCTTTCCAAGCTCATGAAAATCACTGAATTGTGTTCTCTATTTTGTAGCTTAGGGGGCTGAGTTTCTTAAAATATTTCTTTGTGTTGACCTTTTACTGCTCAAAATAATACCAGTTTCTATTTCTTTCTATCCAAGATAGGGATGTTTATCTGTGCCTCATTTTTCTCCCAACTGATTTTGATGTAACCTAGTCTGTATGAATTTAAAGAAACATGTAACTCTTTCTCCTCTAAAGTGAGCATTAGTTAATTAGTTACCTTGTTACGGTTCTTTGTTGACTTAATTGTAAGCTCGTTTGTTCCTTAGAAGCTTTGATTTTCAGAGTGATCAGYGAGTTGAACTCATAAGCACAGTAACTCTATGGCCAATTGCCCAAACGTCGTAGCAATCTGTATACACAGCTTTCAGTGTAGTAGCAAAATAAAAATGGAGGTCAGCTTGAGAGGATGATGCTCTAACTAACGGTGCTGCAGCGCCTTCGTTGGTGTAGGCTCTGGGAGGCGAGCGCCGGCAGAGCAGGGCGMGGGCCTTACGCGTCCCCTGGGCAGCCCGGGTCTCGGGCGGGGGGCGTTCCCTCAGGCGAGGAACACCAGTGTGCGCTGAAGCTCACCGAGGAGATCTCGTTTCCTTGCCACAGAAATGGGTGCTGCAGCTTAACGCAGTTTGAGGATCCTGATTTTAATGGGGGTGCTGTCAGTGTGTTAGAGCTGCGTGGCCTTGGCAGAGCTCTGCTGCAAAGGAGGCTTGACATGTGGAGATTTGATGAAGACATTCCTTGCAGTGTCTCTCACCGTAAAGCCTGATTGCTTTAATCCTTTTAACCAGAGCTTTAACTAAGTTATCACATTGCCACTCTGTGGTTGTCATTGCACATGTGGATTTATGTGCTACATATTAAAAGTTGTACAACAAAAACAATTTAAAACCTTGCTTTTCGTGCAGTAAAATACCATACTGGACTCGGCAAAGATCTGTCTTGTCCTACTGCCTGAAGAAGGTCTGCTTTCGCTGCTGTGGCGGGTGGTGTCTTTGCAGGTGTTGCTCCAGTTTGCCATGCCATCATTGCATATGATAAAGTTATATGTGAGTAGCTCCTTGCAACAAAACACAAGCCTTCCCGGTTTCCGCCACTGTTCTGAATTGTTCACTTCCCAGTAGGTTGAATTGCCTTTCTTTACACTGTCATCTGTTTCCTTTCTGAAATATTGCTAGGCAACATGCTCAGACCTGTTAAGTCAAAAATCTTCGAACTGTTAGCTAAGTGAGATAGATATTTCCAGCGAACTTCCTGCCTCTGTTGCTTTGGAAGCTGTGTAACTAATATCACAGGTATTGGCGATCACAAAGATCGATTCCATGAATCTAAAAAATAGGAATCATAACTGCAAGTTTGAGCAGTGCCAGGTAGCTTATAGCCCCAGTTCTGATGGGGGTCTCTGGGCAATGTTTTATAAATTTTAGATTGGTTAGCATGAATTAGAATTAAACTTGTAGCGATTCTGATTTCTATCAGTGTCTCTGTTGGTTAACTGTAGGATGTAGTGGCCAAATAAAGGTAAATAAATATGATTTGCATTGATAAGTTAATATGATTTTATAAAAATAAATAATAAGCTATTAGTGCAATGAAGCAAGGTTGAATTTTTAACAGAAACCACAAAGTTCAAAGGACATTGATCCATGCCGAGTTGTTTGTAAGCAGATTGATTTTTCTTCATATGGAGACCTCTCCCCTAAAGTGCTGAATTTTTCATTACACTAGGATGTTTAAAAAAAAAAAAAAAAAAAAAACCACACACAAAACCCTGAACAAAAGTGATTTGGACCCACATTCTTTGAAAGGGTTTCTTTATCCCTTTTTGAACTTACAGCTCATGTTTTAGCAAAGCAAATAAAGCAAATACGCTGCTTGGTGTTGCAGGCAATGATAACACCAAAGTAAACACAGGAAATGCTTTTATTAATGTGATCTAAGCATTTAATTGCCTTTCTTGTAGTTTAATCTTATCTTTACATATTGAAGCAGTGCATATCGTACATTTTTGATCCTCAAAGGACAACTTCTCATGCATAGAGTAAGATGTTATTACTGGAAACCTGACAGGCCTGCAATGTTGCTTGTCAGCTCAGGGGCTAGAAAGTTTGTTATAATTATGGAGGAGATGTACAGAAGATCATGCTTTGTGAAAGGCAGTACTGAATACTGTCTTATAATTAAAGAGGGGGGGTGAAGTCAGGATGTGCCGTGAGGACTGGGATCCTCTGACAAGTGAAGTGTCAGAATTCAGTAAGCCCCGAAGCAGAGAGTTCAGTCTCCAGATGATATATTTACAATCAGGTTAAAACTAAAGCAACAAAGTTTTAAAATTAAGCAAATATAATTTTGCTTAATTAGTAAACAATAATTAAGAAGCATAATGCCATTTATAGGGGTCAGTAATTTCCTAATCTGAGGCTGGAGACCTAAAACCTGGAGGTGTAAAGTCAATCTGCTGGTAACCAGAGGGAAGATGACTGCAGAACTGCTTTAATCTCCATAAACAAGTTTTCTAGAGCAGCAGTTTTCGTGTTCTTCAATTTAAACTTTCATTTTCCTATTACAACCGTGTCTCTATTTCTACATGTATATATAAAGAAACACAAACTGAATTAAACTGGGAAGTTTTCCATACTTATTAAAACAAAAAAAAACAACCCCCCCCCCCAAAAAAAAAGAAAAGTCTAAATATGAGTGTTAGCACGTGGAGTGGGATTTGGGCTTTTCTAGAGAACTTAAACAGACAACTGATGGTTTTGGCCTTATTACTCTTTCTTTTGCCTATGCAGGTCTACAGAAATGCCTGCAGGATTGGTTTACCTCTATTTTGTCTGTATCAACAAAAATGGGTTAACGCAAAATAGATTAGTTACGCTCAGATGTTTGGCTGGCAGGGACAGGACAGGAGGCAATCAGAAGAGTGACTGAGCCATCACACCAAACACCGTATCGGCCTTTAGAAAGGGAGACGTGGGGAGAGGACAGCAAGCCCTGTACTTAAGATATGGGATGCTTAAAGGTGAACTTGCCTCTTTCTTCAAAAGAGCTGATACCAGCTTGAGTTGCAAGTTTTTCTGACCAATCTGCCTGGACTTGCTGGTTTTACCAGCCCCTTACATTACCTCAAACAAACTTCCCAGTACCAATGTTCCCCTGTAAATCTTTTTGAGCCTATAATTTGAATAGGCATTAGAGAAAGCTCTACTATAAGACAGTTTTACAATCTAAATGCTCTCACAAGAAACTTGCCAGCCTCAATGTATTCATGGCTAGTATAAAACTGTTTGCACTTGTATTATTGTTTTATATCTTAAATAGTTCTTCCCTGATATTTCCCATTATTTTCTTCCCACTTCCCCTCTATTATATACAAGAGTCTATCATATTTCCTTTCATGCTTTTTACCAACTGTTTCAGTTTCCTCTCTGAAGACAGGAGCAGACTGGAGCTCCTTCTCTGGTCCAGTTCTGTGTTCAGTTGTTCTTGCTTAAATGCAAGTAGCTGGGATTGCATGCAGTCTAATATGTCGGATCTGGTTTCACCAGTGCTTGGTATGATAACCTCAATATTTTTCCATCTGTTTTGGTATATTCTGAGTCTGTTTGTATTTTTCATGGTAACACCATGCTAATAGCTAATTTCAAATGTCAAATGTGAAAGCCCAGTGTGAGAGTCTCCCTAATCTATAGAATCAATTCCATTAATAAAGAATCTGTTGGGACCATCTCATTCATATGATCTCTCTCCATAGATGTATTATCCTATTTTTCCTTTCCTTTTAATGCTTGTATTCCTTCTTTTAAAATGTGCTGTAAAGCACTGTAGGGTGTAGAAGCCCTGGAACAAGACACAAAAGAGTGAGTAGGCATAAATTGTCACTCTGCCACTAGGCTCTACAGCTTGCTTAAAGATGTGCTTTTATTCAGGCTGGTAAATCTGAGAAGCCAGGCTAACTTGTTACACCCTGGTATAAACGCTCTCAAAAGAGTTTTCAGTTTCAATCTGTATGCTAGATGGCATTGTAGTAGGCGATATGAATATAATTACATACATAATAAGTTCCAAATTAATAATCACTTTATGCAGGAAAGTAGTTGCTAAGTAGAAATTCTATCCCTCCTTGAAACTTTGAAGAAATAAAATATAAACATTCAGTTTAAATATTGTGAGCATATTTCTTTCAAAACAGACTGCCTTTCCTAATCCTCTAAAGACCATTTTGAGGGCTGTCTTAGAAATACTGTATTAAGCAGCTAAAAAATCTTTAAATAGATTGTGAATTATGTATGTCCTGGCCTTTTCATGCATAATTTTCTTGCAGAAGCAAATTGTGTAGCACATTTGTTGTAACTAAAATCTGCTACAGGCCAATATCCTAAATTTAGACCACTGACCTAGTATAGTTTGACTCTGTATAACTAATTAATTTGATGTAATGATAAACTTGCATTGTCTCAGTACTGGAGCATGTCAGAGAAATTTCTGCAGGGCCTGTGATTTATGGCACTGAATTCAAAGGGAATCTTGTTTTATCCTTTTGCTATTTTCAACAACTATTTAAGAATAGGGATCATCTTTTCCTGCTTGAATTTTCCAGGGAGTATAGGCTCTAAAGCCTATAATATAAAGCCTAAAATATAATCAACTGCATAGACATCATTTAAATATTACATAGTGTTTCTGTAGCTGTTTCCTCAAATTGTATTTCCTCATTTGTAAGACAAACAATTTATCAATGTGTATTGGAGAACTGTCTAAATGGTGTTCTGTATTACATTTTACCAGCAGATCTGTATGGGGACTCTCCTTGATTATTGCAAAAGCTAATTATATGAAAGGAGGCAATTTTAGTACCGTGCATGTATGTATCCACTTTAACTTCTTCAAAGCCAGAAGTCCTATTTCTCCAGCTTCACTTTCACATAAGCATGGCAATGTCTCTTTCAATGGAATTACTTCTGATTTACAGTGGTTGAAACCAGGCTCTAGGGTAGAATAATTGATCTGGTAACAATGTAAAACAATAACCATCCAGCCAGTCCAATCTGTATAGATTTATATATGATAAGGGTGAGCACTTGAGAAAGATGAAGACAGTATTAATATTATTCTGTGTATTTTTCTATGAGCCTTCTGCTTGGTTTTTGAACTTGAGGGGTCTGTTGGGAAATTTAAGAACTTTTATCAATTACTCTAATAATAAATTCGTCAGGACACAGCTCTTGTAATACTTTGTTCTTGGTTTTCATTCAATTATTTTGACATTAACTGAAATGAACCTAGAAATGTCTCTCCACTGGGGAATACAAAGGCAAAAAGAACAACATAATAAAGAAGTCATGAAGAAAGCTTTGTGAAGAGCCAAGTGATTCAAGAAACAGACAGGTGGAACGTTTCTCATTTTCTGCTGTCCCATCTCAATATACTTCAACAAGTGAACCGTATTTTACCATCAGCATCTTCCATATGACTACAATGGTTTTGCTCTGAGCGGTGATCCTTTCCCTTTTACTGAGCTGAGCATAAAGGATTTTGAAAAAGGGATGCGGGAGGGAGGAAAGCTAAGGATTTCTTCAGGGACAAATCATCTTAAAATGCTGCAGCTCTGAACTGGCTGGGTTACGAGAAAGGTCTGTTCAATTTTTCTGCTTTTCATACAATTTGGAATGTATAGAAATGATATTGAAATGAAGTAGGGTTAATAAAACCATTAAGAGAAGATGTAGATGTTTAGTTCCCTCTAGATATGAGATTGAAAAGCTTTGTAGTTGATAATAAATAATGTACACTATTAATACAATTAAAATCCCAGTTGTTAATTATCAGTTCCTTATATTTTATCTTCTGCTATACCTCACAGTCTCATTTCAAAAGTTGAATATCTTAACAGATAAAAAGAACAGCTGTGAATACAATTTTGTTATGCACAGTAATTCCCATACAAGTTTCAATCTCAGTGGAGAGCTCTTAAGCTTTTACAAATGATCTGAATGAGTCCATGGATGTATAGGTCACATTCTAATTTTTAGTGCAAGGTCCATTACAACTTGCCTCCTTGAGAAAGAGGAGGTCTCTGTTCAATCCAGCTCAAATGTGTTTCCCATCTTTAGATTGTTGCATGCTAACGGGGTGTGATGGTTCTCAGATAATCTGTGATTATCTTTTTTTTTATGTTAACAAAAAAGCTGCCTGAATTATTCTGGTTTTGGATTTCTTGTTCCATGTTTTCAGTTGTCTTACATTGTCATTTTTTAAATTCATTATTCACTAGCTCTGAAAAACAAGCCTCAATTGTTTTGGGCAGGATTACTGTGCTGCTAGCTTTCCCAGACACGTCATCTTTCTTGACCTAAGAAATTCTACTAACATGAGATTTTCAGTTTTAAGATACTTATCCAAGATTTTTGAGCATATTGCAGCCCAGTTTGTTCTTTTTTTTTTCTGTGGCTATAGGTTGTGCAAGTCTGGGAATCTTGGATGTGTCCAGCTTCTGGTCAAATATCTTCTGCTGTTCATGGACAATAGCTGGGCTGCTCTGAGTTGCCGTTGAGCGCRCACACCGAAGCTGTTGCTTTGGTGGTGAGGTGCGCTAACTGGTCTGCCTGTGCTGCATGCCTCAGATTCACAGGTTTTACTGAGCATGTCCTGCACAGTGCATGAGCATATGTTTGTCTGGGGAATATTGGACTACTTTGTTAACAGGAATTTTTTGTTCTAATGTGCTTTGTGTTGCATAGTGTCATGTATTATATAAAGCTGAAGACTTGCTGCATCTTTTAGTGCATGAATCGGCATATAGAAGGACCTGCTCTCTTTACAGACAAGTTTGCTGTTAAAATTAGATTACTACATTTAATACAGTTATTTTATGCCTGTAGATAAATATTTAATGAGCATACTTTTGTTTTCAGTTTCTCAAATGAAATAAGTGTGTATTGGCAAAAAATGTGATTTCCTCTCCTGCCATCCTGACTGCACCTCTGCAAGTAAGTTGATCAGGAGAGAAATATGTTTAAAAAAGCAACACCTTAATTGAAAAGACTAGACTGTCAGGAATCTCTAGCATAGCCAAGATCACAAAATTAAGGATAAATCTATCTCCCTTGTGAAAATGCTTCCAATCACAGTCATATATATGTATATATATATATATATATATATATATATATATACATATATATAGCTCAGTATTGTCTGGCACTGCTGCCAGGCTGTTCGTTTTTTCTTAAACAGAGTTCAAGAACTGAGCTATCAAGGAGATAGAATTCTTTCTCCTTTCTATACATGTTGCCTCTACATGAGGTTAAGGTCTTGAAAGACAGCCCAGGGGAGCAGCATTGAGGCTCTGTGCACRCATAGCTGACTTACTGATAAATAGGAGTTTGGCTTACAGTCTGTGGTGGTACAATTATTTACTCAGAAGTGGAAATCAAAAATAATACATGAAGACTGAATTTTCATTTCTTTTGTGACTTTATTCTTTTCTTTCTTTTGGAAAATTATTAAAAGCTTTTCTTCCAAAAAGGATATTGATGATGTGGTGGATGAGCTAGATTTGAGTGTGCTTCTAACAGCTGGAAGAAAAAACTACTTTGGCTAACAGTTGAGAATTTTTATAGTGATAGATACAGTAAGTGTCGTAACAAACCTTAAGATCATCTACAGTAGACATAAATACGTTTTGGAAGCTGTTATTTCTTTGCGTAGGTATTGTAAGAGGCGGGCTTGGCTCTCCAGCCGTGTGGAGTGTATGAATATAACAGAAATCACTACCAATGGATACCAATGATCTGCTTTTCAGATGGGCAAAGAGCCTGCATTTTCTGCTCAGTTTAAGTGTAGTTACCCAATGCCCCTGTAGTTTAGATCACTAATACCTCAGTCTAGTCATGTTCTGCAGTATTACATCAGTGGCTTTGAGTGAATATTAATTATATATTTWAGGTTTGTCCTAATTTCTTGCAAAGTAGCTTCATTCCATATCATTAGGTATTTGTTATTAGTGCTGATTTAATAATATTCTTTATTTTTTTGAATAAAATACAAATGAAGATTTTCACATATTGATTTTTTTTTTCTTTGATTTCCTTGAACCATACCCTTTCTCCAAACCAAATCCTGGGTAGCAGTTTCCTAATAAGCTATAATGACTCTAGATCTATCCATGCAACTGTTGTTCATTTTCCTCAAGATAAGCAGAGTTCTTTTCTTCAAGCAGGACACACTGGGGAAAAAAAAAAAAAAAAAAAAAAAAAAAAGACCAGTCTATGTTGTACTTTTATGAGATCTATCAAGCCTGTTTTGTTGAGGATTTCATAGATAATATCTGACCCTCAGACCTGTAAGATCTGTATAGCAAAACTGATGACGTTCTTTACACATCCCACTGGCTAAATACTCTCTCATTTGCCCTCATGCCCTGTTATGCTTGGAAAAAGTAGGATGTTATACAGTCAGAATGGTGTAGTCAATTCTCTGACAGGTTGTTATTTAATGCCAGGTAGCCGTGTGTGTAGGAGGAGGGTATCCTTTTTCTCACTGTCTTGCTTCTACCAGTGATTTTGACAAAGAGAGTAATTGTGGACAACACTAAAGAATCTGTAAATTGTTCCAAAGTCAAATCTTAYTGTATACCAGCTCCTAAGAAATCAGGAGTTTTGTAGATTATTTCTGTCCTTAGATGTTTGGCTTAATGACTTGTTTCTGATGGACCGTTAGTTGTGCCTCTGGACTTCCCATAGAGGAAATTCTCTGTTATATTTTAAGCAGAATTGCTGTTTCTTCATTTTTCACCTGCAATGTTAGTTGCAATTTTCAGTTTGCTTCCAGTGAGAATGGAAAAATCAGGTTAAAATAGAAAAAAAGTTAAACATGCAACAAAGTGTCACAGTTCAACACTCAGAAGAACTGCCTGGAACTGAAGCTGGGGATAGTTATGTCAGAACTGGAGCCTGTACTCCAAGAAATAGGATGCAGTCTGCCTCCCCACACACATCCAGCAGTTCCCTGCCAGGTCTGCGTTGGTGGCGTTGCGAGACCAGGCAGTGACCCTCGCTGGAAGACTAGGCGTAGTGGTGCGGTAAATAGAGATTGCTTGAGTCCATGGAACATCTAGATTCACACTCTGCCCGGGAGACTGTGAGACCATTTGACGCACTGATTTATCTTAAAATCAGCTCAGGTCTTAAGATAAGCTTTTTGGCTCTTTTCTGTTTGTGTGTTTCTTTCTTTATTAGGTGCTGGAGAAGTGACTGCACAAGAGGAAATCCATCTGAAGATGGTAGAGCATTAGATGTTCTGTTTAGAAAAAGATTTGGCTATTCTCTTTCATATTGCTCAAATTTCTGGGAGATTTGGGAAATCTGTAGTCGAAGTGAGCTATGTTCATACCTTGGCTGTTTATTTTAATATGCATGTCATGTTTGAAAAATGTCAGCAGAAAGGACTGAATAATACTTGCTGCGTATTCATCTGAAGTACATAATTGCTCCAGCTGACATGTATGAATGCACTTTCATTATCGTGTCAAGAGGACACTTTGTGCTTGCAAACGAACAATGTTTAGGGATGGCAATAAAATGGGAAGCACTTGCTTAAATAAAGTTTATTACAGCTTTTTAGAAAAATGTAATTATGAAGTGTTCGTGCTGATGAGAACACTGTTTTTGAAGTGTTAACTTTAATATGAAAATGGAGTTATGACTTAAAGGGGAAGACTGCATGGTGTTCAGGACTTACTCAAGTGATCACTGTATGAACGCTAAGTAATGCTATTTGATTTGCCTATCTACATGGTATTTAGTGGCTGTGTGAGGTGGTCTCATGAACTGGCAACCCTCTACATTTCCTTGAATCAGGCCACCATAGTGACTACCCCAGTGGTCACAGTAGCCACAGGTGTAAAGTAGCAGTCTAAGTGTAGAGATTTGATTTGAGGATCCAAGGCAAACATATCCAAGGCTGCAGTTAAATCACCCTGGGAGCTAAAGGCAAGTCTAACTAGAAACACTAGCCTTTACTTACAGAAAAGATTTCCTGATTAAAAAAAAAAGAAAGAAAGAAAACTTGTTTATTTAATGAATAATAATGAAATGCATTAGGACTTGAAGTTTCATTCAGTATCCATACAACGGTTTGTTCTAAAACCACGGAAACTGAGGAAGAGAGARTATGACCAGGATTATCATACTTGGATGCTCACTGTTCAAAGCCCTTAGCAAACATCTAGTGTTCACTGGTGCTAATCAWCCTCTGGCCTGCTGTTTGGCTCTAAGTAGATATGTCACGTACAGAGTACTGTGTGGGGATTTATGTGTCTAAACATAGGTACCCAGCTTGCATGGGGTATAAATATCCAGACCTTCCAAAATTCGGCAGCTTCCAAGGTGTCATGGCTAGGACTCAGACTTATGAGCTGCTGGCTCTCGGCCTTGTGCTTGGCCTATTTATTATACGCCACACGGGGGTTAGGTTATGATTCTGGCTCGTGTATTGCTCTTGGTTTAAATCAAGGACTGTTGTATTAGGGTCTGCAGTCT
Source organism: Rhea americana (assembly GCF_003343005.1). NCBI lineage: Eukaryota > Metazoa > Chordata > Aves > Rheiformes > Rheidae > Rhea > Rhea americana. Next base: position 7,580,470 of record NW_028186149.1, read on the forward strand.
CTAGAGAAGCATTTGATGTCTCCTRTGTAGTCTGTTAATGTCACCTCCACTGCAGAGATAGACAGTGTAGGGAAATGTAGGAAATGAAACACCAGCTGGATGCAGCAGGTAGGAGAAGTGCCGGAGCCTTGTGGTGGACAGAGCAGTCAGCAGGAGCTGGGAGGACCTGGCGATAGAGATGAAGTTTACCCTGGAAAGATACCCTCTACCAGGCAGACTGCGAAGAGCCTCTGGCATCAAATAGAAGCTGAAGCCCCAAGGGAGTCCAGATGGCAGTATTATTTCCCTCCTGTAGGTACTTCTGCACACCCCTGTGATAGCAACAGTGAGTCTGATCCATACTGCGTTCAGGAGTTAGCAGGAACTTGTTTAACTCATAGTGTCTTTTGTGATTATTCAGTATTTCTATTGCTAATGCTCTCCAAATAAGAGAGATTCTCAGTTCCATATTTTCCTTTGTTCTTCAAGAGCTGAGCTGCTGTGTTTAAAAGAACAGTCACTGTCCCAGCAGCGAGRCAGATTTTGTACAAGGAAAGTGATGGTTCAAGTCCTATGAAAGCTTCACTGCCCATGTGCAAAGAGAGTTTGGAAGTATTGCACTGTAGCTCCTTTATTTTTGTCTGCATTTAAAAAAACACTGCAACTTCAGTGTGTTTCCTGCTTGTCTATAGCTCTGTAAATGTGTGGGKTTTATGTTTTTTGGAGGGAGATTGTTTTTTGAGGGAAAAGGAAATAAGAAAAGTAAAATAAAGCCAGTTTAAAAGCTGACTTCCTCTTCCGGACAGTGACCTTTTCCTGCTCCAAAATGTCTGCTTAGTGCATTTTTCTCTTCTCTTGATAAYCTCTTGGAGATACACAGGTGCTCCTACAAGTCTTTCTCAGCAGTCCTCATCCCTGTCGAGTGGTGCTTGTAAATATGAGTGCTGCCATTCAGTGAATATTCTCATAGGAGTGCTGGTTTCTTGTGATGTCCGCAGAGTCGTTCCTCCCAGAGGCCTGGAAGCTGCGGGCTGCTGAGCAGCTCTAGAAGGGTGAGGCACAGTGCTAGATAGGGTCACCCTCTCATTTCCTAGCTGTTAGCGTATCAAARGAGAACTCTGGTTTCTGTCGGTGGTTCCCTGTCTGCTCTTTCTTTCTGGCACGCCACTGCTTCCCTCTTAGTGATACAGCTGATGGTAGCCAAACTGAAATTTAAAACCTAATATACTCATTCTTTTTTCTTTTTTATGTAATTAGCAGTGCAACTAAAGAGAGGCAATCCTCTCAGAGCTAATTTTATTTCCCTTGCTAATGCCAAGCAGTTGATGCAGAGATATAAAATACAATAATCCCTTTAATGAAAGTTGGGTTTTACTACTAAATATAAAATCTTTTCAAAGATCATATGTTAAGTATCTAACTTAAACTAGTTAAAGCAGAGCTACATAGCATTAAAGCTCTCTCTCCATCCTTAACTCCCTCTGTGCATAAGCAATACATTGTTCTTGGAATCTTCTGTAGTTTTTAAACTGTGGATTTCAAGCATAATGATGAGAAGTAATGATGGAGTGCTAGACTTAGCTCTCAGTATCATTGGTCTTGTTGGATTAAATTAGATAGCACTTCTGTGAACATCTGGATTTTGTATGCATTCCTGTATAGCCAAATATTGCATATTAATTTAAATTAAAATAAAACAGACCAACAGACAAGCCTCTATTGATATAGTAATACTAGGCATGATATTGTAATGCAAAGGAGATGGTGAAAAAATTCTATTGAAATTGTAGTATTTCCTACAGTTTGAAAGGAAAGCCTCCTCTCCCCTCAAAAAGCCACTCTATTTTAACCTGCTGGGCTATCTCTGTTGGTGTTTTAATGGATGCTGTGGATAATAAACCTTTAGAAATAATAAAAAAAAATCTTCTGTACATGTTGGAGACATACCTTCCCTTTCCATTCTAATGTTTCACTGGGATTTGCCATGGTGTTAGTGTGACTGCTGGAGGAGTTATTTCCATCTCTCTCACAAGGGGAGACTCTTGCTGGCATTACATGCTGGCTCAGTCGGCATAGTGCGTCTTACTCGTGATGCAACGTCACTGGAAGTAAAACGCTTCCAGTGAAACAGGTTTCAGAGACATGATGCAAACTAACCATTGCAGTTCCAAGCTTGAGATAGTGGACTTGTATAAGCAGTCTGATAGCATATATTATGCTAAAGAGTGCTTACATCTGATTTTAAAATTAAGTAACAGACAACTGAGTTTTATTTTAATGTGAATCAGAATATATTTAAAAGTTGATTAAAAAAAATTGTCAGCAGCAGATCAAATGTGTTCATGGATCTAATGAGATGAGTAGTAAACAGTTCTAATGATTTCACTGAACTACAGGTTCTTTCATGCTATGTGGAGAATTCTTGCAGTGCCAGAGAAGAGGGTGTTATTTTCCAATAGCTATGAAACAGCTATGTTTTATTGCATTTCTGGACACACCACAGAACAGGAAAGAATATAAGACACACCACAGAACAGGAAAGAATATAATGCATTGTTGATTCTTTTGAGATAGTTATTTTGAACCACACTCTTAGGTTTCTTTCCATTTCTAGCAAAGTAGAATGAAATACTATTAGATGTGTCTTGGAGATGAGAAGTTCAAATTCACTTTGCAGAGCACTTGCGTGTGGAACTGAGTAGTGCATCATAGCACAATCATAGAAKGGTAAGGTTGGAAGGGACCCCTGGAGGTCATCTAGTTCAGCCCTCAGCATAGTCCACATGGGGACTGAACCCACGACCTTGGCATTAGCAGCACCACRCTCTAACCAACTGAGCTAAACTTCCCCCTTTGATTTTATCTGCAACTTGAACATAAATTCCTAACTCTTGAGGCCACAGGAAACCATTATGATCATCTAGTCTAGCATCTTCCACAATGCTAGAGAAAATTTATCCATTGAAACTTGCAGCTAGCTCAGTGGTTGAGCTCAAAAATACCTTTTAGAGAGGTCTGAGCTAAAATCTTTAGATAAAGGCTCTGAATGATAAAAAGTCACCCCATACTTTGCGAAGGAAGACTAATGTCTAATTATATTCCTGTGAAAATTTTGTATTTTATTTTTAACTTAAGCTCTRCTGACTTTATTTTGCCTTCACACGGGCTTGTTATGCCATTGTCTGTAACTTTAGAAAGTGTCACTACAGACTCAGCAGTTCAGCATTTCTGATGATGTCATTTTTGAAATTCCCACTTTTTGACCTTRTGACAGCAAATTACAGTGAAGTTTTAGCACCAGACATGTGACAGACTTGGGGCTAGGTGTCTGGACTTCAACCTTTGTGGAAAACCCACAGTGTTTTTAGGTCCTGCCATTCTTCATTTCTTAACAGTTTGAGGAAAAACAAATATATATTCTTATACCATATGTATTTTTATCAAAAGACATGAAAGAACATTAGCATACAGTGGATATGAGGTTACTCTGGTGTTGACAGGAGAGATCCAAGACTACTTTATTAGAAATGTAAGAGTCATGAAAAAAGAATGGCTGCAACACTAACTGTTAGCTTAATGACTGTATGTATGTTTAATTATTTCATTATTAGTCCCTACAGTGCATTCTCCTTTTATGAAAAGAGTGAAAGGTCCATGGCCACATTCTTTTGCTCCTGCTAATGAAGAAAGATAGCACTTCTCACAAGTTAGTTTCCTGCACGTAGACTCTTGTGGAAAATGAAAGGCGTTAGATAWAATTCTCCATTGGCAGAAAAGGGAATAGCCCTATTTTGCTTTGCTAGAGAAGAAACTGGAAGCACAAAATCTCTGCAGACATATAAATAACCTGTTTATTTTACTTGCAAGAACACATAGGAAAGGAAATAACTAAATTATAGCTGGTATGCTGTGTGGATTTGATTATGAGTTGGTTAGAGGTTTGCAAAAGAGTTATTTAATTCTTTGTTCCTTTAAAATGTTAATTTACATTATTTTAATAACTTCTGTCATGACAAAAGCAAATATGAAAATGCCAGTCATAGCCCAGCTTCTTGCATTTTCAGATGTCTCTTCAGYGTTTYGAACGAGAATCCRGCACATTCTTATGGTTAATCTCATCAATAATATAATAATGTTATTTTAGGTAAATCTAAGGGTGATAACAAAAGGTTAAACTTAAAGGAACCAAATGCTTGCTGTGGTTTCTCCTTAATTCTGTTTTACATAAAATTCAAGAGAGAATGAGGGGGAGGARACCCTCATTTCATGCATCCAAGTCAACCCTGGTCATTTTGTGCCTGAGTAGGTTGCATCCAGTAGCATTGTAGAGTTTCTGCAAAGGGGGATATCTTACTTTCCAAAATGGGTTAAGAAGTGGAATGAGTCTTTTCTGATATTTTGGGGCATTATTCAAGTATTATGATAGTTACTTTTCTTTCTTTTTCTTTTTTTTCTTTTTTTTTGGGGGGGGGGAGGTGCTGAAAACTGAAGAAATAGAACAAGCTTTTGTTCTATCAGGAATGTGAAAGCATTTCATCTTCAGTCCAGCTTGTCACCTATTCCATAGCAATCACAGATTTAAAAAGTGCAGACATATTTTGATTTCTAAGTATATTTGCCCAGCTGGCTTGACTCTCTTCACCAAAAGACACCCAAGTGGGTTATAATGTGACATCAGTGACAGCACTGCCAAGTTAGAGGGCATTTTCTTTTTCCCTTGCCTTTAAGTATCAAGTGCCTAAAGGTTGCACRGAGAACTCGAGCTCTGTGTAGATTATTCTCCAGCTCCCTGACTGTAATTATCAATGGCAACAGAACAATTCCTGATGCTAAAGATGTCATGCAGGAAGCAAAAATTACAGACTGTAGTTTCGAAGTCAAAGGAAATAAAGATTCTATTTTTCGTTGTATTGCCAGTTCCTGTCACTGTCTGTGAGGCCACCTGGAACGCTGAGAAGAAGGTAAAGGAACTTGGGGCATGTCTAAAATTGTGAGTGTCCTCTGCTCAGGAAGACGGTGATGATGAKGTCTGATGCAATCTTCATTTCCCATTGTGTCTTAGCTTTTAGAGGATGCAGTGACAGTACAAATCTGTGTTGAGCAGTTTGTCTCAGTAATTTACAGAGCATTTGTGGACACTGACTAATTGCTTTTCTGGTAACCTAATAAAGAGAAACATCAGAGGGAAAGGAAGATGTAGGACCAAATACTCTGGGAAGTGTCTTTGCTGATGGGACAGAAACCTTCACAGCACAGAGCTCAAGATTCAGATAACTCCAGTATGTCTGAAATTAAAAGACTTATAGTTTATAGTTTATTAAAAAATTCAGAACAATCCTTTTCATTTTGAATGAGGATGAGAGCAAATTCCAACTGTTAAATCATGTTGTGAATCAGAAAATCATAGGGATGAGACTTTTGTCCTGCTTATGCGTAGGCAGAACAGATAGTCTCTGACTTCTGAACTCCATATCGTTTTCCTAACATTGATTCRTATGATAGTTTCTGTGTCATTCGGGCTGCTCAGCTGTTCTCTGCTGACCTGGTTGGACTGGTGATTTGAATATAGTGTATTGTATTCATTATTTCTGACTAGCTGAGRTATAATTGCTTGTTGAGTAAACCTCATCAAGTGAATCAAGACTGAGCTGTAGTTAACTTGAAAAAACAGAAATAAATCTGTATCTCAGATTTCATTTATTTATTGGATCACCCTGTTCACCGAATGCAGTACCGGTTTGCCAGACATCCGAGTAGTATTCTTTCATTTGTGAGTCAAAGACTGCTTAGTTCATATGTGCTGGAATGAAAGTGCCAGTCTGAGGTGGCTGYGGGTAGGAATTCGGTATTTGTTCACCCCTGCAGTCCCAGAGGTTAGGAAAACATTTAAACTTAGCTGAAGTTGGGTTTTTTGCCCTCTATGTGTAGAGATCCGAAACTGTGATTTCAAGCTCCTGTCAGATTTATCGCTAGGAACCAGGCCTCTGACGCTTGATATGTGATTCAGCTTGGTGCTCCGCAGTACGTAGAGAGCTTTATTAATCCCTGTGAAGGCTTTAATTTCTAGTGTCCCTTCCTCAGTCAGCAATATTTCTTCCTGTTTTCCTTRCTGTGTAGTCACAGCCAAGTGCTTCCTGGTAGTAACACTATTGGCTATAACCAAGTATGAAAAAATAGTTGAAAATTGCCAAGTAATCTTGGCTTACCCAGTATGTTGTACTGATGATAGTGCGCAGGGGCACAAACCTGTTAGTGTTTGACTTGCGTTGCTAGATCCTTTCAGCACCGTGAAGGTCTTGTCCCATGGAGCATGCGTTTGTTTTAAAAGCGCTTTGAAGCGCTAACTGTACAGTGATGTTTATCGGTACTAAGGCTTTTGTGTATGAGACTGATTTGTTTGTTCTAACTGAATGAATGAACAATTATGTTCTCAGAAGAGGATTTAGAAAGAGATACAGTATTAGACAAGACTGGAAATAACACATCAGTAGTGAATGATATTGAATTATACAGGTTTACTCCCAGAGTGTATTTCTGTGTAATGATTTTGGCCATTACAATGAAATCATACATSGAGGGAACAAAAGATTGTCAATAAGATATTTAAACCTCTGCTGCTGAACCCAGAATACTTATATGTTAACTTTTAATGGCAAATAAGATACTTCACCTTCTCAGACTGCAATTGTTTAGGAGAATAACTCTGTTCCTTTGGTGTTGTATATCAGCCTTGGGTGAAGGTGGGGCTRTATTCCTCTGCATAAGGCACATTTGTTCTTATCGCAAAGCTAATCTGGTAATTTTTCGGAAGACTGGCAATCTTGGGAGAAATGAACTAGCATAGAGGTTAAATTACCTCTCACCCTAAAGGAAGCAAAGGATATTCCTGGATGAATGGCTCAGCATGATACACATTATAGATAACCAAGGTGTTGCATAATACAATTCTTGGCTTTTAGCTAGGGAAAGAACTTTAGTCCTATATCTAATAGCATAACTGTCTGGGAAATAATTTGAGACTTTTTGGAATAATTCAATTTTACTGGAAATCTTTAAACCCATTCTGTCCCATTTTATGTTGTCTGTTGACTGTCTATCTCAGAATTTTTAGTAATGCCTGGAGCCATAATACATTGGTTTTCTAGCTTAAGAATGTACGCTGTTGATTTTTTTGCTGAAATGTGTGGGATATTTGCTGAAATGTGTGGGAATTTACGTACTGTTTTTGGACGTATACAACAATAAGTAATATATAAAATATATATAATATAAAATATGAAATAAATTATAAGCAATAAGTTGGAAAGGCTGTGAGAGCTGGGCCTGTTTAGCCCTGAGAAGACTGGGAGGGGATCTTATCAATGTCTWCAGCTACCTTAAGGGAGGGTGTCAAAAGGATGGGGCTGGACTCTTTTCAGTGGTGCCCAGCAACGGGAGAAGAGGCRAAGGGCGCAAGCTGAAACACAAGAATTTCCACCTAAATATAAGAAGAACTTCTTTGCTGTGAGAGTCACAGAGCACTGGCACAGGCTGCCCAGAGAGGTTGTGGAGTCTCCTTCCCTGGAGATATTCCGGACCTGCCTGGATGGGATCCTGTGCAACGTGCTCTAGGTGACCCTGCTGAAGCAGSTGCGCTGGACTCAATCCCCAAATCCCCGAGGTCCTTTCCAACCTTAACTGTTCTGTGATTCTGTCATAAGTGATTAAATTCCTTTTTTCAACAGAGCAATGAATCTAAAGTTTCTAAATCTCTCACATGGATGCTTATGAATTTAAAGAAAACAAACAGTGAAATACTGTCAATGGTTATTTAAAATTAAATTATTGAAGTGAATGAAGGTAAGAAAAATTATCTAAAAGTTAGAAAAGTTCGTTGAAAACAGATTTTGCAGTCTGTTTCTTTATTACTGAGAGTACCGATTCTTCTTTTCTGAAATAGAATAAATCATAAGTGATAGAAGTAGTTGGATGATACTCCTTGGATTACCTATTTAATGCTTATTACACAATTACTTTTATCTAGTAGTAGATCATTTTTCATTATTTTCACTGTCCGAGAATAACAAGAAATTGCTAGTTCAGCAGAAAGTAATGGTATTAGAGTRTATGAATGGTTCTTAAAAACCTTTAAGAAAGGACAGTATTTCAAGGGAAAGTCTGTACTGAAAGAAATTAGAGTGCCTCTTAAAATTGTTAAGATAACATAACTGTGGTTAAAGGTTCAAAAAATTGAGTGTTCCTTGTGAGTGAAATCTTTCTTCCTTTACCAGTAGTGAGGACTTCTGTGGAGAGATCCACTTCACTCTCTTTGATGTGTCTGTGGAAAAGCTGGGTGAATTCATCTGCTTTTTTTTGTACATGTTGATATTTTGGTTGGTAGTGGAAGATACAGTAATCAAAATGGCAGAGAATTTAATACAGTGGCAAGATAAATGGGATGTTTAACCAGTGAGGTTTTAACTTGATGAAATGAGTGGTAGACCAATAAGAACATCTACAACAAGCTTACACAGTATTTTGCATTAACAGTATAAAAAACCCTTTATATAAATGTGTAGCAACATTAATTTAAAATAATGATTTGGTGAGGGACTAGGTAAATTAAGATATTGGAATACTCTGATGTTGGAATAATTGGAATAATACTGGAATGTTGGAAAATATTGGAATAATACTCTGATGTTGATTTTGATCTCTTGAGGGTTTTTTTAGCAGATATATGACTGTAGATCGTACAGTCATATGTTGATGTGAGACTTTGATACTTACCAAGAAGTTATAAAAAGAGCAAATCCATTGTAAAATGTAGTGTTGAGGTGAATTTTGGGACAAGTAAGGCTCCATATAAAAATAAGAGTAATAAAGAACTGAATATAATAAATGGATTGAAATGGCAGCAATTCAAAGAACAAGGCAAAGGCTAGACTTATGGAAGATCGCTCTGAGACTGAACCTTACAGCTGGGCAGGGAGAAGTCAGAATAACTCACCTTAGACGAGAGGAGCGCTCCCAGTATGAATTTTCAGCAGTAGGAAAGAAATGCTTTTGACAGAAAGATGGCCAGCAAGTGAATGATCGAGTGTATGAGGAAGGAATGTAATAGGACAAAAAGATTAATAAATAGAAAGGAGAGAAAACCAAATGCTTTTCTGTACCCTCTCCCTTGGTGATTTTTTTTTCCACTGAGGAGAAAGGGGGGGGGGGAAGACAGGGAAGGTAAAGATGAACAACAAATGCATGATTTATTTCTTATTAATAAAGTCTTTAATAACCAATGTAGGATTTTTTTTCCATGTTTCACGATGTAACAATCTCCTATGTATTAGTGATACTATAATAGTAAATGTTACTATTTTGTAACAGCAAGTTACAAATATCATTTGGATTTCCATAATAGGATTATCAGCATATAGTTTTCCAATAATATTCTGAGATGGAATTAGGTTGAAATAGAAACAGAAATAGCTGAAGGACATCTCTGCTAATGTATGGACAAAAATAAATAGTCATAGTGGGGTGATCTTAAAGGATGCTAATCACAATGACCATAAATCAGGCAAGATCAAGAAATGCTTACTAGTGACAAGAATGGCTCAAGAAATGCTTACTAGTGACGAGAATGGCTCTTATAGGGGTGCTTGTTGGCGTGTCGTTCTTGTTCTGGCTGTGGTTTGTATCGTTACGTGTTGCTGGTACAAGGAGGTCAAAGCCTGGAGCAGAGTTTCTGGCTGCTCTGGGTCTGCTGTGTGCAGCAGTAGCCTCTGAGCCATGAATGAGTTGCCCAGGTTYGACCAATGTCAGACTAATAATAGATCAATTCTAGATCACTCAGTGAGCRTCTCTCCATATAATTCACCAGCCTCATCATGCTAGTCAAAGACTTTCTTCCTCCTCCAGTTTTTGGTAATTTGAGYGATGTTTCTGATTTCCTTTCTTGCACCTGCTTAAACAGCCTTAACAGCCCAGGGAGGTTGCAGGGGGCCCCATTGCCATGCTTGTGCCTTCAGAGACAAGAGGGACCCTTAAAACTCCTCCACACCCGCTTTGGATCTGTGGTTCTTTAAACTCACTGATCTGCTGGTTGTGTGGGCAGCCCAAATAGCTGTCTTACCCCAAGAAAGCCAGCCGGCAAGCCTGCTTGTGGGGAGCCGTGTTTTCAGAACAGCTCCACTTGCTCTGTACAAATCTTTCTTGCTTGCTCTGTAATTTTTGAAAGAGATTCTTTGTGTCTGTCACCCCCTGCTACATGTAGATTGTATGTGTYGGGGGACTGACACACAAAAGGCCTCAATTTCTTCAGATGCTGCCACCTGATCACCGAATAGGCTGCCAGTTTGAATGCTCAAATGAGACACGGAGGGAGGGAGCGATGCTTTCAACAAGCGGCTGGTGGGAAGGCTACGAAGAGGCGCGCTTCCGCTGACAAGGCAACCGCGGATGCGGTCCGTGCGGCAGAAGGAAGATTCTGATGAAGGCATCAATCCTGGGAAGACTGCTGCTCAGATACGCTGCGTTAGCAGGACGCGGCAAGCATTTGTGACAGCAAAATGAAGCACGTAAGGACTCAGGCGAGGAGGATTAGAATTACCTTAAGCGTACAGTCTCCTTTGGAGGATACGATGTTTAAGGCTTGTCTCGTCTTGTGATGATTGTTGTTTGAGACGTATTATAAAGCTACACACAGCTGTTTGGGTGTTACAGATGTGCTCCAGACTGAGCCCTGGAAAATAGTGTTTGTACGTCTGGCAGGTGTTTTATGCCACTAGAGGAAGGTGCATCTTCAAAGCTGCGCATGCGGTTACTTGGTTAGCTCTTCAGATCTTAAATCGTGTATGTCCGCAGCCTCCCAGAACCAATAGAACAGGCAAGGTTAGAAAATTTGGGAAAAGTTTAAATCTCTTTGGTGGAAGTGATATATTTGAACACTGCCAATATGAAAGCATATTTACTCTGGTACTCATAGTAAGACCCATTTGTTTAAAGCTGTAGAATCGTAATTTGGTGATCGCTGTTCACTTGCTGCTTGTGGCACTTCTTCCTGCCCAGGAATTGTAAGCAAATACTCATTGCTTTTTATGAATGTAGCTGTAATTACTTAGCACACATTCTGTGCAAAGGCAGTTTCTCAGAGTGGTGGATTTCTCTTGGACCATGGAGTTGACTGTTGTTCGATGGTACTGAGAGATTGGTTACGTAAATTGTGTGTTGTCATTCTAACTCTGCTGCCTGACTGACATGTTACAGGCAGTGAAAAAGCATTTCTGCCATGAGTAGAAAAACACTGCTGTTCACTAACAAAAGAAGTAGTTGTGTAAGGAAAAGATATTCTGTGCATTTGTTCATATGCTTATTTATGGAAAAGTGTATGCAAAAGAGCATACACAGGTTAGAACTACTTGCATCTATCGYGATGTTGAGAATGTGCCACAATTGTATCGTATATGGCCTAGTCTTTATACTTACCCTCCCTGTCTGATATAGATTTAACACCAGGAACTTCAATCCCATTCATAACCAAATGATCTTTGCATCTCCCAATATTGTAGTTCAGCATCCAGTTCCAGTTCATTCTTAGTGTGGGACAGTTTAAAACATTTCCAGATTCCATTTTACAGGGAAGAGTGCTATATAGATGACCACTTATTGTGTAGAAAACACAAGATTTAATCTGTGTTTTATAGAAAAGAAAATGTCACTAGAAGTTTCTAGAGAGTGGCAGTTCCAGAGTTGCGGCCTTATGTCTATCTCCTGGTATTTGTAGCAGACTTCAAAGTCTGGTGAGTTGGTGTGTGCTCCCCATAAGAAAATGCTTTGTGCAGTGTGACTGAAAATGTATCTGAAGCTCGTTTTCCTTCTTTGCTGCTCTGTTTCATGTGAAGGAGAGAGAATTCTAAAATAATCCGTTCTTTGATGTGTGTTCTTCAGTCTGAAATACGAAATAGTTCAGAGCAAGGACTAGAGAACATTCCATGTCTGGGAAACTCCAGGAGGGTGGAGTTGCAGCCCTCTGTAGCCCCATCTGAGTTTACTCCCCTTGTTTAACTCTACTAGGAAAATCAGGGTCTTCTGCACCTGTGCTGCTTCTGTAGTGCCAGTCATCCATGGAGATGAAGCTCTGGTATCTCACCATGCTGTCATCTGTCCTGGCTAAGATGGGAGGTAGATGCTGTGGTAGTAAGTGTCTGCGCCTGGTCTATGCTTGAATTGCTTGTTGCTAACGCCAGTGGGTCTGCATTGGCTCTAGAGAAAAGTTTTGTCTCCAAGAATAGGTGCATTGYCTGAGCTGATGTAATCCGGTGCGGCTTTGTCCAAACGAGTACAGGACTTCAAGAGAGGTGCTGGAATGCTTTCACTGTGGCCGGGTCTGCTGTTAGTAGGCAAGAAGACAAGTCTGGATACAGTAATGTTGTCCTTTTTACTGCTGTTTGATGTTTATATGATTTGCTTTTAGAGTTTAAAGACTGAAGTGRCATGATGGGAGCATAGACAGAAGCTGTTGGTTGGCATGTTCTCTAGCAGCTTAAACTCTTCTTTCAAATGAAACCTTAAAATCCTGGCAGGGTTTCTTTTGCTAACCGCATTACCTGCAGAATTTCTGTCCACATGCATCATGTATTAGATTCTGAATATCCATTTATCAAATGGAAAATCCAGWTCATACTGTTCTGCGCTACATGCCTTTTCCTAGCCATCTAGTTCTGGAAAAGAGATTTCTGTGCTGGAACAGTGTTTGGGGTCTGTGAGCAGACAGCATGAATCATCCACTTGAAAGGATTGTTTTCAGATGTGTTTACTGCAAGGAGGCCATTTCAGAAAGCATTTGGCCTTAAGGGAAAAATTTCTAGAAGGATAATTAGCATTCACATGCCACCGCATGGAGCAGCTCTAAACTGTCAGGTTTTTTTGAGTGTCTCTTTATATTGTCAGAGACTGAGGAAGAGCCACCCCTGCTCTCACTAAATGGCATTGCTGGTAGGTCTGAGGAGCCTGCAGTAAATCAAAGCTTTAGGCATTTATCGTGATTTCATTTTGGAAACTTTAACCAGACACTCTGCTGCTTTCTTCAAGAAAGATGGAAAGGAGAGGTCTRTTTCTCACTGAGCCAGTAAAATAATCACCTTTCTGGTGCTTGGATTTATTCCATGATTATTTCCCATAGAAACTGGACTGTCTTTTGCAAAAATGAATGGCCCAGAAAGAAGCCATTATAAGCCGTGGTCACTGTTTCTTCCTCCCTACCCSTGCATGCTGGGCCACTCATGCCTTTGGCTACCTATTTTGCGATAACTTGCCAATTACTGGATATCATAAGGTGGCAAGTTCCATGTGTCTGAATGTTATTAAATAAGCAGTTTACCAGATGGCCATAATTTTACATCTTTAAATAAAAGTACACAAGTTTTGTGTCAGTATCTTATTTATGGAATGCTTTTGGCTCCTGAACTGCTTGTTGAAATTGTTGTGAGCCATTTGGTCACTGAGAAGTAATTGTGTATTACTGTAGACAGCAAGCTGTTTGCATTAATTAGCAATCAAAGCATATTGCCAAATGGTGAATAACATGTCTTTGACATCTCTGCAGATCTGGTAGTTGAAGCAGTGCAAAACCATGGATTTTCTTTTGCTGCATGTTTATAGCATGAACTTCCAGTCCATCTGCCCACATAGCCGTCTACAAAATCACTAGGGCAACAGCTGAGAGAAATAAAATCCARGGTTGGAGAAGCAGCACATGAAGATACAAGGGAGTTTGGAAAAGGCACTGTCTTTTGCAGTACAGATAGCTTTTAGGAACATCTCATGTAGTTCCCCAAAGGAAAAGCTGTGAATGTTTTGTTGTCCATAAGCATTCTTTTTCACCAGTTAAGACATGTAGTAAGTGTCATTTTAAGTAACTTGAACTAGCTTTAGGGAAAAACAGCAGAGTATGACAGAAGGGCAAAAAAAAGATGGCACGTAGACCAACACTGGAGATAAGGCAATATACAGATAAGAGCTGTTATTCATGACATAGAATTAATTGCAAAGAGGATTAAAATCTTACTATTCTCCCTCCCACCAGGGTCTTTTTGAAGGCATTGGAGTTGAAGGGGTTTGCCTCTAGACAGCATTGCTTCGACAGAGGCATATTTGCACAAAAAAGGTGCCTTTAGCTTGTTCTTGGAAATAGTTAGTTGTGATTTTTTTCTTGCTAAAAATAGTTGAAAGAGTATTAAAAGACTAGGAAAGATTTTAGAAAGGATCAGAAACTTACTATTCCACATGGACTCAAGAGAGCGAAGATAAATTATCTTCTAGAACTGATACTATGAATGACGTTATGGAGCTTTCTTCCTTTAGACTATTAACTTTCCCCTTTCCTTCAAAATATGAATGTTACGTGACATCAGGTGCATTCTAAGCAGCAAATGTTTATGACGTGCACTCAGAAAATCCCAATTTTTTATTCTTAATCCCAATATTCTTAATACTTTGCATGTAGAGCGGCTTTTCYTCTTGAAACTCTCTTTTGAAAATGTTCTTCCTAGTAGGAAAGTTTCATGTGAAAAATGAGGATTAGAGAACACAGAATAGTCTGGACCCTGTGAGAAAGGCATCAAGGTGGGGGTGATAGATGTGGATCTCCAACTCTGGAGTCTCCCGTGCCTGCTTACTTGCTAGTCCCAGGTGTGATTTTGTTTCCACTCCTGAAGCAGTGCAGCTAGGCACACTTTCTCCAGGAGCAGGAGGCACTATATGAACTACATTCATTTGTCTTTTAAAATGAAATGAATCAACTAAGCTTAAGGTGACTTTAAGAACCATCTTCCTGGATCCATGCGAAAGAAATATTTGTGCACTGGGAACAGTTGTGCGATTGTAGTGGGTTGGAGTAATTTTCTGTATGTGTCCTGAAGTACTTGATTCTGACTCTGATACTCTTAAGTATTGTGGCATTTTATATTACTGAATGAATGGGAATTGAGTACTATGTTTTAAAACAGTTTGGGACACTTTTAAATAGTTTGAGAGCCCTGTTTTGTTGCAGTAGCTCCCAGAAGCCTGCCAGAACAGCAGTACRCATATGGAACTAGGTGTGCATATTTGTACATAGCTAGCAAACGTGGTTATCTGAAATCCAGCTGTGTCTGTGTGGCTTCTGCCTCTTCTTTTGTGTTGGGTGAAAAGCAAAGGCACAGTGGGAGAGAAGAAGGAAAAATACATTCAAGTGCAGATCAGTGCTTTGCATTTAGACTTTTTGGAGGGAATGCATTTATTCATTTATGCTATACTTAAGAATTAAAAGTATTTGCTACTAAAATTGCTAGGTTCTCTGAGTTATTAAGCACAGCATAATGAACCCTTTGCAGAAAATAACTAGAATGTGATCTATGTCTGCAGAGGAAGCAAAGGAGCAAAACACATTAAMAAATAAATTAATATAATGCAAAGTAACCTTAGTTCCACTGCATAGTAATTTATAATTGCATCGATCTTATTAAGCTGCTCTTCCGGAAGATGCTGCATGTTCCTTGCAAAAGTACAGTATGATGATCAATGTCATTCAGAATTAGTATTTTTCCTATTCAATGTTTTGCACATGTATTTAGCCTGTGCAGATAGGGGGTACTTCTATGAAGTAAGGTATTTTCTAGACTGGAACGCTTAGCAGACAACTCCAGGGTTTTGAGTTGTTTTCTTTTCCTTTTTTCCTGAAATGTATTGCTTGTTTAAATTCGAAGGGCAGTGCACTGACATAATCTTTTGGGATCGTGATCAAACCTCCAAAGTTGTGTTGCAGACCAAGGTTGCATTCTTGGCTCTTAGTGGCTCACAGGGGAGGAATTTGAATATTCATGTGCAGATCAGCTTTGGGATGATTGAAAAACTTACTGTGAAAGGATGAGCAAAGCTAAAGCATCTTCTTTAAAAGGCACAAATTTAAATGGACAATAAATAAATAACAAAAATTCTCCCTTGCTGTGCTGTCTTTCAGGGTAGCAGCTCTTCTGGAGGGTCTCTTGCACATTCAGAGAATTCCCAGGCTTACCTGAACGTGGCCTTGGTTACAGATCCAAGACTTATTTCTCTCTCTCTCTCTCTCTTTTTTTTTTTTTTTTTAAAAAAAAAAAACTTCCTGGGGCAAGTGGATGCCCTGTGTACTCCTAGGGGAAATGCAACTGTGAGCAAAGAAACAGAGTATATGATACTGAAGGCCATTTGATAGGAGACCACATTTTCTACCGATAGTGAAAGATGATCATAGCTTCAGACAGGTTTCTTGCCTGCTCAGGGAGATATACAAAGCAAAGCAAACACATGTGAGGTTTGACCAAAATATAAGTATGTGTGCAAGAGATGATAGAGTAGCTCATCACCATATTGGTTGTAAGATGAGAGTAGCAGCTTGCAGAAGTGGAGAGCACCGAGAGGAGACTGGCRTGCGAAGGATGGGCAAGCCCCATGTGAGCCCTCGCTGGGCTCGTTGTGGCGGGGCGCTGGGTGCTGGCAGGCTCTCCTGGCACGGGGAGCAGCACTGAGGTATTCACTTGCTTGCATAGATAGTTAATCAAATTAGCAGTCCTACCATGACACTACAGAGTGTCTACTCATAAATACAGTTTGAATGACGGTGCTTGGAAAAGAACACCTAGACCTACGGTGTAAAAAAGAAAGGGGTTTTTTGTTTCCTTTTTTTTTTCTTTCCTCCCATGAAAAAAGTGTAGTTTACCTTTTGTCATTTTGGAAGATTTGTTGGGCATTTTTGGAATGACTTTTTATTTACTCTTTGTCTTGTGTGTTAACGTTGACCTAAATTGAAAGGGAAAAAAGTGAAACAAATAGATTTTTTTTTAAAAAAAAATCTCCCAAGTTAAACAAACTACACTTTTCATTTTGATCGAAGTGAAATATTAAGGCTTTTTCTTAGAAGTGTGTTTGTTTGCCAGAAGGTTGAGTTTTTATAAGGGAGTAAGGTCTGTCTTGAGAGTAAAGTTCAGAAAGATGCTTTCGGCTTGCCCAGCTTTGCTTGTTTTTCAGGACCAAGTGTTGCGTGCTGTTGAACATGTTAATCTCACTGTCATGCAGTTCTGTTTTTCCTCAGGACAGTCCATCAGATATGTTTAGATGTCGTCTTGGATGAAAAGCCACAGAAGTAGACAGGAATGCCACCACTAGCACTTGCACTGTGGAGCAGATGCAATTTGGATCTTGAACCTAGTATGATATTTTACTCTTACATTGGTGTGATGTTTTAACCTTATGCCTTACATTAATCTTCATTATGTTTTTTCTCAGATATGAAGAATTTAGTTTTAAATAACTTATTCAATAGTTGAGATATTTCATAAACTTAATGCTTGTTTACTTTTGTTACTTTCTAGTTTTTCCTTGTCTTATTTCATTGTGGTAAAAAGTTTACTGCCCTTGCTAGGGTAGGWAGGTCTGGTGTTGAAAATCGAGATGTCATTTTCAGTGTCTCTTTTGAATTTCAACATCAACAACTATCAACAAAATATTTACTCTTTTCAGTGATGATTATGGATAAAGATGCATATATCAAGGATGCTTTATATTTTGTATATAAAATATAAACCAAACTGAAAAACAGTAATTGAATTTGGAGTTTCACTGGGATTATAGTGATATAGTGACTGCCAGATGGAGTCTGTGAGCTCTCAGCATGATCATAACCTTTGGAAATAGTCAAAATCAAGACTTTGACCCCAAAGGTAAATTATTTTTACTACTTTTCAGTTCATTCCTACCAGTACTCTTCTTGATGGAGTGGAGTGGGAGAAGATAAA
Source organism: Rhea americana (assembly GCF_003343005.1). Taxonomy (NCBI): domain Eukaryota; kingdom Metazoa; phylum Chordata; class Aves; order Rheiformes; family Rheidae; genus Rhea; species Rhea americana. The sequence continues at coordinate 7,598,235 of NW_028186149.1, forward strand.
GTGCACCAGTTATCTAGACTCTCAAAATTCTACATACTCCAGTATTTTTCAAAAATTATTAAAACAAATCATTAAAATAGCGATGATCTCTACTGTTTGAGGGCCAAAATATATTTGGAGTTGGTTCCAACGTCTTTTTAGTTAACTTTCTAGATTGAGCATATTATCAGAAACTCTCTAGTGGGCAAAGTTAAATTTACTTTTAGTTCCACAGCATTGCCTTTTTTTTTTTTTTTTTTTTTTTTAAAAAAAAAGCTGGTTTAGATAATTGGCTACAGTTTGACATATCTGTATAACTTCCAGTAAGTTAGATCATATTCTGAATTCTTTCATGTGAGGTCTTCTTCCCTCCTAACATCTTTAAAATCTTTGTTTTAAGACCAAATATCTGCTTAGATATATACTGTAGCCCAATCAGATGTTATGAGCATGATGAAAAAGTCATCCCAAGGCTTCTGAGAAGTTTGGTGATTGTAATGATATCTACTGCCTTTAAAATACTTATAAACACTTTTGCAGTTATTTATGACATACTGTGACATATTAGTCTGAAAAATTCCTTAGGGATTGGTGATTCAGCTGCTGTCTCTCATTTGGCAACCCCATGCATATGGAAACAAACCACCTAACTGCCTTTCGGAGGCAGCTCATGTTTTCATTTTAGTGATGGAAATACTGCCCCACAATAGCAAAGCAAAGTTTGAAAGTACAGATGTTTGTCTGATTGTGATACAGCGCACTAAATAGAGGCAGCGTGGAGTGGCCATCCATCGTTTGTCACACCAATCTGTTGGTCTTCTGAGAGGTACAGAAAGCATAAAACCTAGCTGAGTAAAACTATCTAATTTTTTTTCACGATTAGAAGTGTTGATTTTAAAAATTTTCCTTGTATTGTTGTTTTTACCTATATTTTTATGCCTACATACACAGTGCTGCGTAGAGACCTGGCTAAAATATAGTAACAGCTGCTACTTGCTTCTGCTCCTGGGAAAGCCCAGCTAACACAGTTATGCCAGAGGCAATATGTGATGTTGATACAAGATGGGTCTTGCTCCAGCATGACATACTCTAATAATTCTACTCAAGCACTCTGCCACCTTTAATTTATACGGCTATACTGTGTTGACGGTGGTGCGGCTTTGGAAGAGCTTCGCTGAGGCAGATGTCCAGGTACGTGAGCGGATCCCAGCCCTGTATGCTTGAATTGTGGTAGCGCGTGTCAAGAAAGGACATTGACCCTCTGCTCTCGGAGGCTCTGAAGGTTATGCTTAAAGACAGTGTYGTTTTAACCCCCCTGTTCCTACGCTGGAACCTTGGCAGGGAACTACCTGGGTCGGCAATTTCCTGRTAATGGCCGAGAAAATAGTGACACACAGGGCACAGGAAAATGCAAGTTTCTGAGCGTGGCAGGCTTGGGCACTCTGTGGAATAAAGTTTTGAACTTTTTTCAGACTGATGGACCCTTTTGGTTAGGGGAGGAAGGAAATGAGATTTTCCTCTGATAATCTTTCCTAAGAATAAAAAAAAAAAACTTACTCAGATAAGGAGGAATGTTTGTGGCTGGTTGGTTGGTTGTTTTTTTATGGAACATGCTGCATTTGTTTGTACATGACTAACTTAGAAAAATTCGTGAGAGAGAATGCTGGACTTTATCTAGAAACTATGTAGAGTTAGATTCAAAAAAATTTTTTTAAAATAAGAGTTCACATAAAACTTTCACTGTCAAAGTTATTCCTCATTGCTGGTAATTTTGCCTGATAATTATTGTCAGGGAGATGAAATGCCCCAGGGCTTTGTAGCCACAACTGTGTATTCAAATATGTCCTCATAATACCTTCTGCTCTTTTTTGGTCAAAGTTGTATTCAGCATGGAAACGCTATACACAATGTGCTCAACACGCATGAGTTTTATAAAGTATCTGTACCACTAGTGGGCCACACTAAAAGCAGAATTGCTGAAGCATATGATTGCACAGAGAGTTAATATTCTTTAAATGAAAATAAAATAATTTTGGTATAAAACACAACTTTTGACAGGTTACCTTCTGTCCTTCCTGCAGTAAAATAGTGGCTTTTGTAGTTTTTTCTTTCTTTCTTTCTAACTAGTGTGCTTGAAGTATCCATTTCAAAGAGTAAAGAAAAGAAAGACAAAAAGAGATTGTTACTTTCCTCATCAAGTCAGTTTGATTTCTGTCATTGCCAAGCGATACCTTTTACTGAAGATGCCTTTCAAAACCAGCCAGCACTGTGACAGATAAGTTATAGCGGGTCTGATTATTCATGCAGATACCAGCAGGTTGTTCCAAAAGGGCTTTATTTCATATTGTTAAAGCTATTCTCTAAAAGAAACAGTAATCCTTTTGATGAGCATGGGGAACAATTTCTTCAATACCAATCCAATTTATTTGGAACCTCTGATTGGTGCTTTCAGCTAGATCTCTAAGCATAATATTAATTATTCATCAAGGTACTTGAAGGGAGAATATTTGCATAGCCATACTGTCAAAATTGATGGGGCTTTGCATATGCACCATAGGAATAGCTTTCAGCCTAGTGCTAAAACTAGAGATGATCCTAATAAAATTTTTAAAAAAGTCTAAAAAGCCAAAAATAATTTGAACTTTCTCATAACCACAGCACATTTATTTTTATAGCACCCACATGTCCTATAGAGAGGCCATGAATATATTCTTTGTACAGCTGGTCATGTGGGTATAGAGTAAAGAAAAAAAAAAGTTGAAGAACATTTGTATAATAAAAGGTCATAATGGGATAATAGTAAAAAGGAAGAAAGAGACTTTGTGTGAGTGGGAGGAAAGAGAAACCTTAATGTACTTGTATCCACTTGGAAGCACACAGCTGGAGTTTGTAGCAAGTTGTGTTTGTCAATGCACACGTAGATGAGCGGGAGCTTCAGCCAGCACTTGGATGCAAAACAGCCTGCTAAAAGATTGAGGTCTTCKCTTTGCTTGTGCATAGTAAGGTGCAGTTACCTCTGAAACGGTTTCATCTTGGTGATCTGGACAACYGCACTTCTGGCTGCGCTTGATCTTGGCTGCAGTCCCCACAGCTGGTTTTTAGATGAGGGAATAGGACTGAGCTTTTAATCTCAATTTATTCTGTTATCCCAGACCTTGAGCTGTGCAGCTTCACGCCTCACTGAATTAGGCAGGAGCGAGTCCAGGAGCCTTTGCCCAAGCCACCAGGTATTTTCACTCCCTTTCTGTGTATCCAGTCGCAGTAGCGAGGCCCGGCTGCTGGGTCTGCAACTCTGCTCTGTGTTTTYTGTTGCAGAGAAGGAAATGAAGTGCTGAGGTATGAGTTCAGGGAGTGGTGTCATAACTTTTAGTAAGCACAGAACTAAAAGTGGTTGGTTCATCAAAAAGCAGATTTAGCAGCCCCTGGAATAGGGGGGTAARAACTCCTGGTAGGAGAGGTGAATTTTTGCACCCAGGAGTATAATAAATAACATCTATATCATATTCTTTTGAAAGATACTGAGGGACATAGGGGCTGACTGACCTATTGCTCACTACTAGTCCAATTATTCTTTTTGTGAAAGTGAGGTGAGATTTTAATTTTGTTGCTGAATTTCTACCTTTATGGTTATTCTAAAGGGACTGTGCTGCATGTACCTTCTTGGGCTGTAACAGCTCACGGTGTTCCAGCATGACCTCAGTAGTAAAAGAGAGTATCATAATGGAGATGTGTGCTTTACRTGGCTTATTTCTGCATAAAGCTTTATCTTGCATAGAGCCTTTTTCAATATTGATATGAACGGAAGTGGAGGTCTTGTGTGCATGGCAGGTCTGAGCCTCAAAGGTTATATAGCTTTCCTAGATCAGAATGAAATTACTGGAAATGTCAACAGTGGATCGAGAACAGCATAGACCCTTCATGATTTATTATATATGTACAGCAGCTGGTTTCTGTGATTTTATTGAGAGTCTTGAGATACTATGCTTTTATTTAAAACTAAAGGTGTGGACTGTGGAGTCATGTGAATATGTGGCTTGCTTGCTTCTCTAAGCAAAATAAGCTTCAGGCTTCATGATAAACTTCCGTCATAGTCATTCAAAACAAGAAGGCAAGAAGATTGTTGTAAACGTAATGTTTTTTAAGCCTATGTAAATGAATTTTAAAGGAAGATTCACCATTTGTGGACTTTGCGGATTGGCTATATTGCATAACATACTTGTAGAAAGATTCTATTACCTTCTTTTATGTGAATTTATGTCTCTGTTTATAAAGTGTAAACTTTTTCTTACTATAAATATAAATTAATGGCAAGACTTTCTAAATATGAAGGAGGAAAAGTTAGGAAATACTTACACAACAACATCTCTGTTTATGCACTATTAATTTGTCTTAATATTTGTCATAATATACTTCAGTAGCTGTTGAGAAAAATAAGTTTGTAATCCTAAAATAAAACTGAAAACTAGCGTGTGGCATCACAACAATCTCAGGATGGAGTGCAGTTCTATTGAGTCAAAATGGATGATTATACCAGAAAACTGATTTGGATTCAGGTCTATGGAGAACATAGATAATGTTCTCCAAACAACATAAACTGAAATATTGCCAGATAAATTGTGCTATCATTATAAAAATGAATTAATGAAGTACAAAATAATATGCTTAACTAATGCTATAGTTCAGAAGAAGGAAAACCAGAAGTGAAAGTCATTCCTAGTTGAGTGCCACAGAGGTTTTTTATATTCAGCTTTGTTATATCTCAGGAATTGCAGAGCAAATATATTTGATGATGCAAGATTTGGAAATTTCTTAATATGACAAGATAAGAAAAATCAAAGGCCAAATGCTACTCTAAGTCAACTTGTGTGTTTCGTGTGATTGTTTCAGAGAATTTGGATATTAAATCTGTGTTACAATTAAAGGGAATCAAACATCCTAATCTTTTGAGAGTCTTTGAGAATATGATAACCTTAGATAAGTCTCATTTACTTTATTTTTACCTTTAACAATTCTATACATTACCTCAGTATTATTAAAATATTCTTTAAAGTGAGCCTGATAATATTGTGCTTCCATTTCCAAACAAGGACTAAAAAAATTGAAGACGTTGAGAGAGAGAAAGGCTGACTGTTAGAAGTAATGAAGGTTAAAAAAGGCTCAAATATGAATCCTGTGCTAGACTGAGATGGTACCTAACAATGGAATTGGAAGATATAGTGCTACAGTATAAGAGAATATGAATTTCATCAGTATTCATAATGTATGCTGATATTCAATCAGTGAAACACTGCTGTAACCATCAGCCCATTTGCATGCACAGCAATGCTCTTTTAAATAGGAAAATAAATGAGGAGTTTGTCCTGATATAGGAAATGTTTCAGACTATTTTCTTGCATTCAAAAATCAGCATCCTTGGCATGATTGCTGATTTTCATTTTTTTAAAGAAATAACCATGGGATGAAGTAACCAACCACAAGTGAAATCAAAATAAATAATTCAAAAGAGTTTGGATAATCATTTGGGGGTTTATTTGAATGCAATATTAGACTTCAAAGTTGTTCCACTGCAGGAATTTTTCTTTCTTTCCCTCTTTAAAGAGGTGGTAATACTAGTGCATAATAAGCTACGGTACATGGAAAATCTCACAGAATACTACTGCATGTTCAACAGACTTAGTAGCATTCAAAGCTTGTGTTTAATGGCAAAAGGGAATGATTACAATGATCTCTACTTGGCAAAATGACATTGCTCTTACATTGTTGATATGAGCAATTTTGGGGGCAGCTGGCAAATGAGATGAATGTAAAATCAATGCTTGATACCATTTCTAGAATGGAAATCTCTTTTGGTGGTTAGACAGCTTCATTCCCACAGTATACCAATACCGCGAAAATCGTATCTTCAAAGCCCCCCAAAACAGAGGAAGTTAATTCTCACTGCCTTCTAAAATGGCTTAATCTCTTACTGCCTACATTATTTTTGGAAGTTGGCCTTACGTTTCTAAGTCACATATGGGATTTTAAGATCATGGAAATRTATTTTCTCATTGTCTCTGTCCTGGTCTGTGGATCACAAAAACTGTGGTTCAAGTCCTTGTGATAGGCTTCATGTGTCACCAGTTCCGCGTACTTGGRGACTGCATCTCTCCCAGGAAGTAATGGCTGTACTTGGGATGAGCACAAAATGATAAGTATTTTTTAGCTGAAAAAGGCGTTTCCTAGGACTATGAGAAAAGGGAGATGGGAACTAAACCCAACTTACTCCTGAGARTTTCTGTGTTGTAGTAAGAGAGACTGGCTGTGTATGCAAGATGTGAGGGGGTTGTGAAGAAGGGAGCAAAATGGTAAGAAGCAAACATCTGCAGAAATGGATAGGACTAAGGGAGGTTTCAGGATGAGGTAGGTGTTTACATACTGGGAGTGGCTATTTGCTCATTTAGACTGAAGTAAACAATACAAAGCCTTTGGTAAGCATGATCCTTAGAGATTTTCATCTTGCAAACAGCCTCAAGTTGCCAAATCTCTTGAATTACCCCTGCTTGCTTTGGACAATTCAAGCATTTACCCCTCTGCTGCACATTGAGTATAAGGTCCAAAACATCTGTATTTCTATTGCTTGTGCAGATCCGCTGGCTCCATGTCTATGCGTCTCTAAAAAGAAACAGCTTTCTCACTGTTCTTTAATTTATTTATCTGTGGATTTTTTATGTCTGAAATTTACAGATATTTTGGACTACGTGTAGAAACATCAGGGTAGAGACACCTTTAGCTTTTGCTCTGTCGACACAGCAAGGTTAACTCCCTGTAGTTCAAGGCTGTGCTGATTAGGCTATGGTTGCTAAGACTGTCTAATAGCATACTTTGAAATTCAAGTGAGCTTAGCCTGCATGGTTGATTTCACCTGCTGAAAGAGTTACATCAGCTGCAGTTGAAATTGAATGTGACATCGAAAGTCACCCAGGTGCCCATCAGGATAATAGGAAGGTGTGAACCAAGTTTACCAGCGAGTGGAAGACATGCTTATGTACAAGATGCTACAGACCTGTCTTTTAGCATTGATAAAACATTATCTTAGAACAAAATTCACTGCTAAGGCCTAAAGACCCAGGCATCTGTAATAGTAGTGAGTGGCAATTTCAATGTTGCCCGTTTACTGTGTGATAGGAACACTTATAAAGTCGATGTAAACTGGTGAAAAGGAATCACTAAGCTTATGCTTATTGTTCATTCCCTTTAGAGTGGAATAGAGTGCCCCCAAAGGGTAGTAGATGAATTGAGAATATCAATGTTATCCTTTGCCAACATATTTTACTGGAAATTATTTAGATTATATTGAGATTATGTTTATTTGGTTTAGTATGCTTTTTTTCTTAGGAAGATTAAATAGATTTTTAAAATGATTTAAGTTAACAACTGTGTACATGGAGTCAAGGAGCTTTAAATTTTTTTTGTATATTTTGCCTAAAATAATATGATTGGATATGCAATAGTTTAGATATTTCTAAATAACTCTATACTGTATATCTGAAGCCTACACTCAAAACGGGAACCTGAGATGTGGAACTCTTCACAGTTCTGGAAGTACTGAGAAGGCTGGAACCTCCAGCTGTTTTCTTGTTGTCATTTGGTAAAACATCAGTATCACAGAAAGCAAATATCTTAGGTGAAGAGCTGGCCTTGGGAGATTACTACTGCTTCAATTTGTCATTAATTTTACTGCTGCCAAATGTGAATATAAACTTTCACTCCAGATCTGCTTCAAATGTAAATTCTTGTTTAAATTTAACTTTTTCTGGATCAATACTGCCTCCTTGAATGATCTGACTTAATTAGCGAGTGTAGTTCCAATGTTTAGTGCTGAGAAATACTTTGATTTCAGAAACATATGAGATTTTTATGAGGAAACACCTGCGCTGAGCAGATTTTGTCTTTAAAATGGGATTTGCATTAAAAGAGACTTGGAAGAAGATATGTTTGGGCAGTCAGTATCTTGCAATTTCTGCCAGGGGCATAGTAGCAACTGTAATTAACAAATATCTAGTAACCAAAGATGAAGTTGTTAACCTCTGCAAATAGAACAATGTATTTTCAGGTAAGTGCTGGTGTCTCACTGGAAAAGAATGCAAGGTACTACATCTAGAACCTGCACTTCCAAAACTATCTCATTTTTCTTTTTTCATATCAGAAGCCAAAGAAAAACACCATTATTTAATAGAAAGTTCAAGGGGATCTGGTCAGGATTTTTTAAATGAGTTTCTTCCTCAGAAGCAGCTGATTGAGGTTCCATCCTGGAAGGATGTTCCCCCTAGTTACTGAATAATGGTGCTAGATTTTTGGTCTCTGTTGCTGTCCCACTCATCTATCTTGATGTTGTTTCTGAAGCCAGCACTGCTTTGGAGTTTTCAGATCACATTTCCATGGCCAATTGATTTTATGACATGATGCAGTGTCAAGTTAAACAGGTTAATTATTTTCTGCATTTATTGTTACTGCCTTAGAACAAGTACTTATCCGTATTTGAACAGCATACAGTAAACATAAAAGGCAAATGCAACTAAGAGGCAGAATGATAGCTGTGAATGGGAAGACCTTCAAGAAGTACTTCAAGAAGCACAAGTAAGTGCTTTTGCTATTGACTAGTACAAATCAAAATAATCTAAAAATTCTTAATGAATGCTGCTGACTTGAAAACAGTCTCTTCAGTTTGGTCCAGCTCAGTTCACAGGCAGTGTGACGGTGTTTCAAGTGACTTCTCTATTCTGCTGGTGCCCTGCAATAGTTAAGGCAATGTCAAGCACTTCTACTATGTATTTTTCCCTCCATGCTGCCTTTACAGGAATGCTACTAGGTAGCCCTTTGCTGTCAGGATCRTTGTAACCTCCAACGGATTGGAGTGCTTCCCTAGGTAACGGGACACTCATGTTTTATAGATCTCTATAGGTCACTAGTGCTGATTTGAGCTGATTTTTGAGCTGCCATGGGAGATTATCTGCTATTCCTTAAATCCATTTTACTCAAGTGAAGTAGCCATGATTATGATCTTCCTGAGCTGCTGTAAATTAGAAGGTATTGCCTTCAGAAACAGATAGGAATGCAGGAACAGTTTTACAAGTTTAACAATATCAGCTTAATTACTGTTAAAATAGTAAAATCCAAATGGGAATCATGTATGCTGTGCATTTTATTTTATATATATATATATATATATATATATATATATATATATATATCCTCTTCCATAATTATGTGAGTTAAAATTAATGAATAATCAGAAAGAGAGAGAAATTTTTCAGTATGCTTGTAGCTCGTTGGCATTTATCATTAAATGTCTCCCCATGAAAAGCTTTCAGGTTGATCTCCCCCAGCCTTCTCTGCTGAATCTATTCAACGTTCTGTGAATAGTAATCCCAGGACATAGTTCTCTGCTCACCTGCAGCGCAGTTGAACTTTCTAACAGTCTCCTCTGAGAAATGGGAGATTTGAGCTCAGTTTTTCTCTCCAATGTTAAAAGACAGGAACCTTTATTCTATGGGTTTTAGAAAGCTTCAAAATTCAGAAAGCAGGTCACAAAGGAAACAACCTTTCTCATATTCAGTTTCCTCTTTTTTTCCAGACAGGTCTACCTATGTTTGGTATGGGGTTTGGTATGTCCTTTGGCTGCTTAATGGACCTACAGGCAAGTTGGATGTTGGACAACCTGACCTGTGAATCCTGCTCTCATCCTTAGTGGGAGAGAAATGTGAAGCAGCTTAGTGCTGACCAGCCTTGGGCGCTCTGTGCCTGCTTCGTGGCTGAAATCTAAAGGATTGGCAGACACTAAAGGAGTGTAAGCATGCCTCCAGGGCTTAGCAGGGATGTCAAGGCACTAAGTTCTGCTTTTGCACCTAAGTGCTATCAATGCTGATGATACAGAATGCCTCTTCTATAAGGTAAGGTGTTTAGGTGGTAGTAGAAACTTTTTCTAGGTTTACAGCACTTTGTGTGAATTCAGTGGAATTCATTTTTTTTTTTTCCCCTCCAGTGTGTCCTAAAGTGTCACTTTTGAGTGTGGTATCTGAAAATGCTGTTGTGGTACCAGGAGACATTTTATTTCCTGATTCTGTGATAACACTTCTGGAAATACATTCTGCCAAAGGCAGTGATTAACATACTCGGGTAATCTACTGCATGCAGCAGCAAGCTCAAATAGTTCACTGTGTTCATCTCTCTGATTTAATAGATCTGGGCTTCCTGCACCCTGTTGAGGGTGGCAAAAGTAGCTGCCTTCCAACTGTGGCTCTCAGGATTACTCCTTAATAGATTGCCTTGCGTAGCTCTCCTACCTCCTCCTCAACAAAATTGATCTGAGGTGGCGTGAGGGCATGGGGACAAACAAGTGACCGTGGGAGAAGCCGTGATGTGGCTGCGTGTGATAATGCGGCGAGGGGATGCAGTGCGTTGCGTCCTCTCTCACCAAATGTAGAGAAGCTTTCCTGCTAATTTGRTGTATGTAAGACCCGACTCTCAGGCCATTAGAAAATAGTGGATGTGCTTTAAGTCCACTCCTAGCTTGATCTGCAGCATGTTGTTCAAATATCCACCCTGCTAAGTGCATATTGATTTCTGATGGTCTAAGAACTATCTAGAGAAAAGAAATCATATAGTATTTATAAATACAAACTTCATAGAAAGGATTTTGGTTTGGTTTTGRGGCCTTTTTGCTAAAACTGTGAAAATATCTTTATCTGCAGCAGGGTCCTGGGGGTCAGTTTCTTGTGCTGCATAGCATGAAATAAATTCTGTAATTGCTCTTAATACAAAATACATCCTGCACCTGTGAATTGTGAATAAAGTAATGGGATCTAAACTGGGTACAGGAAACTTAGGTACAAACCTAACGAAAGAGCATATAGCTAAAGCATAACCACGTTCCCAGCCTGTTTCTGTTCCAAACAAATGTGGTAACTTCATTTCTGAGTACCTGACTTTGCAGCCTCACTAATGTTCATTTTTGTGCATAACTGAGTATGTTTTCTTTGCCTAGAAAAACATTGTGAAAGATGTTTGTTCATGTAGTGAAGAATATGGGGACACAGTGCCAAATTTTTGCATTAATCATGTAACTTAATGTTCCCCTCTCTGATCCTACATTAGTCAATTTAAGACTGTGGTGTGAGGACAGAAATGCTGTCCTGTCCTCTTCCTGCCTGCTTACCTTGCACTAGCATTGGTACTTGTATCGCTGCTCAGAAAGTCAGATCGGCTCTCTGAGAGATGTTGACTTGTGTGGTTTTGCAGTGACTGAAGTCAATTGTCAACCTTCCCCTGCTTCCTTGGTGGGCAGGTTTTAAAGGACRTGACTCAAGAAGAGCAATTGGAAGGAGAGGTGGAAGTCTAGCCTGGGTGAGACCTGTAGTGTTTTTTTAATGGAAGATTCTGGCTGGAAGGACAGCTTGGTTACTGAGTTACAGCTGATGAATYCTTCTCTGAGACTTCATGACTGAGATTGGTGACAAAGCTGCATTGTCGGTTCCTCAAGGTAGTTGCTACAGTTAACGTCCTTAGAAAAAAGCACAGTAAACTCTGTGAAGTGCTCATGGTGCTGTGAGAGCTGGGCCCAGTCTGCTAGTCAGAAAGCATACGAAGCAATCTCATCCAGAAATATGTGTGTGCTTGGCTAGCTGAGGGGGTGATTCATCAGTGCTTGGGAAGCAGCCAGCCTTCATGAGGAGGAAAACGCCTGTGGCACACTAACCTGTGACAGCTTTGCAGAGTCAGTCATTCTGGAAGTAGCAAGAAGGGAGATCTTCCTTGCATGGTGCCTTGAATTCTTCATCCTTTAAATTCAAAACAATGTCAGTAGTGTAACCTCTGGCGCGGTCTGAGCTTTGAGAGCTTTGGCGTCAATGTGCTGAAACAGCATTCTGAATACATCAGCACAAATAAATATATTTGACAGTACAAAAGCCATGAACTGCAACTGACCTTAGAATTTGTATCTTAAATATACACTGTTGAGCTCTTCARTGGCATATGCTTCCTTGTCAAGAGGTTCCACTGTTTGTCAGCCTGCGATACGGGCAGATGCAACCAGCAAAATCACGTTGGCCTAAACCATAGAGGGGGAGGCTTTTGTCGGAGGGCAGTCACTTAGTATTCTCACTTCTGGCTTGGTGAGTATAAGGAATGTTTTCACTCTTTTAGGAGAACTATGCTTAATAAGTCCTTACAATAAATGAAAAAATAATTTTTATTCTCTGTTTCTTAGTAAAACAGGTGCATTAAAGGATGATCTGTGTGATTAACAAACAGTGCAAGATACCGAGAGTAACATAAATTAAGCCAAACTTTTAGCACTTTTAATTCTATATGGGAGGAAACCTTGCTACAGAAGTACAGGGCTGTTAAGGAAGTTTGGAGAAATAGTTCTCTTGCAGTCAAATTGAAACTTTTGAGAAATCTGTTYTTTCAAAAGAAATGCAAAGGTTAAAATTGAAACCAAAAAGGACTTTGTGACTTAGGAGATAATCTTGTAATTTGGTAGATCAAACAGAGACTCTGACAAGACACTGTACTGCAATAAAAGTCAGAGACTAGCAACACTCTCTGAAGGAAAGCAGAATTACCWTTTGTTACATAAATTAGAAGAAAGCAGGGAAAGACAGACTCCTGAGTGAAGACACGGATCACAGGGATCTAAAATACTACAGAAAGAGAGTGGGATAAGTAGAGTTTATGATCAAACCCTCCTAACTTCTTAGCCTCAGAAGACAAACTCAAAATATGCCAATTGATGGAGCTGCCTATTCTCTGGAAGCAGTCTTTGATGAGGCAATGTTCAGCAGTTAGAAAAAAAMTGAAGATCTACAATAGATTACATTACTTGGCAAGAGCTCACAGATGTTTGTAGAGTGTGAACAGGTTGGTTAAAGGTGATGATGACAACTCCCTTAGCTCAGAGGAATGTCTTCATTAAAGCAATGGATGCCGTTGCAGCAGGGGATGGATGGATTACCAGTCTGAACACAAATAGGACAATTACTAAATTTAAATTGGACATAGGTGCCAGAGTCAAATATTATGCCAGAAATTATATCGTTGGAATTAGGAAGGGAAATATATATTGAAAGTTGAATGAATGAGCCCTGAGATTGGGGTCTTGTGTTTCTAAGACTGCAATCAAAGAACTATGCAGGAAAATATAAAAATGAGAAAGAAGATACCATAATAGTGCCATATTGGCTAAACATATATATTGAAATCATTGGTGCCATCATAATGGCACGCCCTTTGAAGCAGAAGGGGACAAGACAACTGAGGAAGAATTTGTGGACAATTTCAGGGGATAGGGAAGCTTCCACAAGAATACAGGAGTGAGCTGGAGGAGCTCATTCCATGTCTCACACTTTTAGCAGAAGTGAAAAAGGGAGCTTGAAAAGCTCATTGTTTGGGATTCAAAGAGACACTAAAATAAAAGTCTAACTGAGTAGGAAGGCTGTTGTGGAAAGTACACCCTATCAGTGCTGACTGATTAATGAACATGATGGATGTCACTTCTGTCTCCAAACCACATTGTCCTGGATAAATGAAAGAGTAAAGGGCAACCTGCAGTGCTATAGACTAAGACGTCTCAGGCTTTTTGAGCAGAGAATTTTGCTATCTGCCTTAGCATCCAGTCTTTTTGGAAAGCAGCCATCGGTGCCATAAACTCCTCGTTACCAGCAGTGTTTTGGGGAAGGTCCTCTCAATAACCTCCATCTCTGCCAAATACTACCAAGATCCCAGTTCCTTTTCAGTCAAGCTACAGGACATAAAATAAAAAATAAAATACAAAGGTGGAAGATTAAATGTTTATCYCTGCAAAAGAGAGGCTGAAAAATGATTTAGCCTTAGATATTTTGGCAAGATTTGGCAAATCTCAGCAAGATTTGATAGGGGCAGCCAGGGATTCCCACTGCGCCATCTCAGACACGTGACAGGAAAATGCATTTTTTTTTTGTGTTGAATATGAGTCCTTATAACAGACACCCTGCCAAGGCATCTTAATGTTTAGTCTCGGATCTTATGTTTCCAGCAATAGTGTTCAACTCTTGCTTAACTACAGCTAAAAGATTGGATATTGTTTATGAAGCTCAGTCTTCCCCTGCAGGATGATCTGGCTTCCTGAGTGATACGTTCTTCTAGTGTGAGCTTCAGACTGAGAAATGGATTTGAGTAGAATGAGTTAAGAGAAGAGGGAGAAGTATCCTTTCATCCTGTGGCTGGAACAATGGCTTTTCATTACCTTAGATGTCTTGCTGTCATAGGAAAAAGTGGTATTACAGATGGACTGCTGATGTCTTCACCCACGTATATCCACACAGAAAAATATATCTTTGTTAATCGTAACTTTGAAGAATGGTCTTGGCTATTAAGATATACAAACCTAATGTTTCTCTATATATGCAAAGAAACCAGTGTGTGTACATATACATATATATATATATATATGTGTGTGTGTGTGTGTGAAATTTATATTTAAGGTAAATTTAAGATGAACATCTCTGAACATCTCTTTCAACACATCCTTTGGTATTTTTTTCATCCATATTAGGGAGCTGTTTTTGTTGTGATCAAAATTTGCTGAACTGTGGTTTATAGCAGACAWTTAACAGCTGTTAAATAGGATTATTGCTGGCTGTTATCTTCACGTAGCATCAATTCAAATGCTAATTTCACTCAATTTACTGCTTATAAGCTCACCCTACTTCCAGGTACTCTGTGCTCATGATGAATGACAAAATGCAACTGAAATGAAGGTAGCCTATTTAAAATATGTATTAGTAGATTTCAAGCCTTGTTCTCAGCTCATTGATACAGGTCAAAATTATGGAGTTGGGTTATACCAGTGTAAGGGAGAACAGACTTAGGCCTTGCCCAACAGAACTGTGAGAGAAACACTTCTCTTGTATTTCTTTGGCTGTGATTACAAATACAACTTTAATAATGAAAACACACTATGCTTTTCACTTTTCATTCTTTTCACCTGTGGAAGAATGCCATTCAATGTGGGACATGGTAGAAGACGGATATTTTTGGTAAGTGATGTGCTCTGTCTAAAYGATGCACTCTTGAAGAGCTGTAATTTAAGATTCATATTATACTTCTTTGTATAACGTTGACCATCATTTTCTTCTTTCTGACAATCTCCTCCTCCTGCCCTCGCTCAGATATGGCCAACAGTAGATGCTCCAAGGTGCAGCAGTTCTCTAGACTGTGCTGTTGGGAGGGTGTTGTCATGGGAAGGCATGGTCTCATCTTCCTCTTCCTGCTCTTAACCATGTCTTTCCATTATCTGTTTTCTGCTGGCAATAGCACTCATACAGACTGATCTAATCTGATAGAAAAATAGTTTCTTAGAAAATCTCAAATTTAAGGTAACAAACCCCCTTCCCTAGCTCTCTATGTGACCACAAGGCAGTCAGCATGAATGGATGGTGGCTGGAAAGTGAGATTGCCATTTTGGGAATAGTACATGTTTAGATTGGCCCCTTGAAACCAYCTGGAAAGCTATGCCCTTAAGCTGTGATTTCTCATTAAGTTTTGGCTCATCTTTATAGATAGTACATGAGGTCTCTTGGTATCCACACTAAGGTTTTGGTAATTGTTCTTTGAATGCTTTTATTCAAAGTAGTATTGGGTATACATTAAGGAAGAGTTTGCAAAGTTTATGCAGAAATCTTCTGTATAAACAAGTCTTATTTCTAATGGTTACTAAGGCAGCAAGAGACCTTTATACAGTATTTCTGAAGTTTGACTTCTGTGCTTTTGTCCCTACTGTTAGRTACCTTCCTACACTTAGAGTTCAATTAACAGTCAGGTGTTGTAGGAAGAGAATTTTAATTACTTTCTGCTTGAGAAAGAAAGGAAGAAATAAAGAAAGAGGATTGCCTTGCACTTTCAGATTTACTGTTGTCTTACATTCACAGTGACTCTGGGAAAATGATCTTTTATATATAAACAAAAATATAATTCCTACATATAATGTAATAGGYCTTCTGCTACTGCAGTGAAAGGTCATGTAATAAAAAGGATATATTGTGTATTTTATCAATTCTAATTCTTCTTCTGTATTCTTGTATACATTAGATATTCTATGGTTTAAGTTTAGATTTTGCTTTCCAACAAAATCTTAGACAATAGTTGTAGCAGGTGAAAATATTAAACCCAACTGTATTTTCAATGGTATTATATAGCCTAGTGATTTCCAAACTGTAGCAGTCTACTTTGTGTAAGGCTTCTCCTGTTATCTGTAACATTCTGTCTAAGTTTTATTCAAACAGATCACAAGAGGGGAAATTAAAAGTTTATCTGGATGCATAAAATGGTAATAAAATTTGAATGAAGTATCACTGGCAAGTGTCAGCCATCTACAGTTTAAATAAACATAATCAATCACATCAGCATGACATTTCTTCAACACAAGGGCAGCAATACATTTTTCTTAATTACATCCAGATTTGTAGCATGGGAGAATTAATGACAAAAGGATTAGGRTTGCTATTAGTGCTCAGAAAGTCTTATTAGGATAAAATGTTTAAGATCTTCCTACTTTCATATGGGTCAAGATTAATTGTAGTCCTGTGCCAGTGTTTCACACTTGCATAACAAACAGTGTGCATCTGTTTTCAGTATGATAGTGAAGTAAAATATATATTTTTGGCAGCTTTCAACAATTCAAATCTGAAACATAAAAAGAGGATTGATAGATGTGTGGTTCTCTGATTATAACCAGTATAAAAGGAATATATCCAATGCTTTGTGCAAATATGTTTTATTTCTCTTTTGCTCAGTAGAGTAACAAATAGCTGTGTTAAATAAAAGAAATTAAGTAGTCTGTCCTTTAGAGGACACAAATAATTATCTGTTTTAGAACTGTGCCCCTCCGTAGACATATGAGCTAGGGAAATTATTAAACCAACAAATTTCTGATAAATTAAACCTTTTTCTATTYATGAACTATCCACAAGCAGACTTCGATTTTGATTGTTTGTAATCATTTGATTACAATCATTTAATGCAAACGTTTTTCACTTTGTGGATTATTTGTTAAGTATTTTTCTAGCACCTACCTTTTATTTATAACAAGTGACTGACTGGTCATGTAAGCCACACTTTTTTTTCTCTGCTTGTGGAAGAAAAGTTTTTAAACTGTAGGAGGATAGGATTGTTATAAATGACAGGTAACCATATCCATCTCTAAATCCTCCTTTCATGTCTGAAGTATGAAATGAGGCATAGCTGCTCTCCAGTGCCTTTTGAACAATAACTCATTCACATCTGCACTCCTGAAGAAGCAAACAAATCAAGGTTCAAGCAGAGATGAAGAAAAAATGTCTGGGAACTGACCAAAAGACTTGCAGATAATTATTCCTTGTATTTATCTCAGTCTTGCTGTTAACTCTACAGGATCTGTTAATGTTCCCRTTGAAGTCATCTGGACTTTCTTTTAACAAAATTCCTCATGGGAGTGGCTCATAGCCTGACCAAGTGTCCCTTGAAGGTGCTGAAAGCCCCACAGAGGTCTTTGGAAAAGGCTGTGTATACATGAGTAGTATGTGGCATTTAGCCTACCTTGACACAGGCAGAAATAGCTGTCTTGTAATTTAATTTATATTTTTGTGCCTTCTAGAGTGAAATCCTCCCCAGAGCTGTTTTTGGAACTCCATGCAAAATTCTAATGAAAACTTCAAGGGCCTCAAACCTGCCTTCAGATATTTGTATTTGTATTCTTTGAAATTCTAGCTCTTCTTAATATGCAAGTCAGACTTTATTAATGGGGTAGGCAGATACGCTCTAGCAGCAAAGGCTTTTACAGAAAATACGTATGCTTTGATACCATAAAAAGCTCTAAAACCATATTGAGCCAATGGTAATAAATGTGATTCCACAAGACTCTAGCTGCCTCTTCAATTTGAAAGTAAAACAACAAATACACCCAAAGATGCATTTCTCTCAAATGAGTAATATAGGGACACTGCAAATAAGCTTATACTTGCTAGCAGATTGCATGATTACTGAGAGCTATGCCATAGGCAAAACTGGTGGGGGTGAGGACGACGTCTTTTGAGCTTAGCACTAATCAGTACTGCAGCAATATGATTCTGTCAGCCTTGACCATAAGCATAATTAGGAACATTATCTCCTGCACGTGTGTGGACTAGGTGATATGTAGCACAGAATGTTGTGTGAAAATATTTTAAGAATATACAGCCAGAGTAGAGAAACAGGTCTTAGAGTTAAAGGCATGAAACAAAGCTGCTAAAGTCTGGATTCATGTTCCATCTCTGGCTCATGTGTCACRGAGAGATCTTTTTAGATTACAACTATGGGGAATGCCTCCTTTACTTGGAAATGTCTATTTGAAATGTGTCAGAACAGTGATTATTTCCATTATATGTTTGTGCAAAACCTAGAAAGATAGGGTCACGCTACCATCATTTCAGTAAAATTATAAGACATTCTTTGTCAGAGACACTAGAAAGAATTCCTGGAAAATGCATGCTGTAGGTTTTATTGACAGCTGGCACTAAAGGATTAAGAATGAAATTCTGATTTAGTTGACCTCATTTTCAGAAGTCCCAGTGATTTCAAGGTGGCCAAGATTTGCAGTTTGCATATGCAGTAGAGTTCTGAACAACACCTTAGACTGTTATCACAAAATAAATTTTCATATTCACGTGTCCTAYTGATGAAGGAATGAGAGAGAGACCATCACTTATAGTTATGTGATAAAGTGCATGCTGTATAGATGAGGAATTATCTTTATTTCCTATATAAACAGTTCTTTTCCTGTGCATGGGAGGGTGTGTGGAATTCAAAATARAAGTGAAATGAAATGGTTTGACTGCAATCACAGGAAAAGCACATTGTAATTTATGAGCAAAGGATCTCTGTGCCAAGTTCTGATCCATTTGTRTTGATACTCATGAGTAAGGTGGAATTGGTAAGGTAGTATAACAGTCATAGTACGTCATGCTTGTTTTGGAAAAAAAAACAATAAAAATAATGGAGTAGTAAAAACCTAATTTTTCTTAGTTAAAGAATTACAGAATAAGAATACTTGTAAGTGGCTATGTCTGGTTGTTGTAAGGAGTCTAGGATGAAGGATAAGGTGGAGAGAGGGTGTATTTTATTTAGGAAGAGTTTTATCTTTACCAGAAATGACTCTAAAGAGCCAAATAATAGGCATCCGGCACCAGCATGTCCAGGAGGTCTTATCTTCCTCATCTGAGATCTAGGCTGTAGTCATGCCTTGTACAAATGCATAGGCAGAAGTCTATGTTTATRTTCAATAATCTGATTGATTGTTGATTCACACTGAATGTCCACAATCTGTGGCCGTCGCTGCGCTGTGTGCCAGTATGTTGTCAAAATGCAGTGTTCATGCCCATATCCATTCTTCAGACGTTACAATACGTATTCAGGATTGCTGCATGCTAAAACCGTGTAGTGTTTGTGGGTACTGCAAAACCACTCAAGTGGAACATGAAATTCCAAATTTCTCTCTCTCCATCTGTTTTTCAGAAGCTGCTTAATGGAAAGCAGCAAGCTTTTAAATTGCTGTAATTTTTAAATATTGCTCACAGGGGTGTCCAAGTGATCTCTGACCAGCCCTTAAACTGATGTTTGAAAAACTAAGTGGAACCCAGGATGGAATTTGAACCACTAGCTATCATCTCATTAGTACTTAGTATTGGTGTCATAGCATTGAGAAAGAGAAATGATAGAAGAACAAGAATGGAAATAAAAAGAACATAATGAGACAAAGGAAACATAATTTGTAAGTAGTACTGTGGATTTTCTCCTTTCTGGATCCACTCACCCTCAATAAAGCAAATGGCATGTGAAAGGATCCGCGGTGATTCATATGCCGTTGTGCGTAGCTGGTTTGAGAGCGCTGGATGATGTATTTGCTATTTATGTAGTCAACAGACAGAGTTCTAGGAAGCTTCGAAAGTGGTTAAGAGACCTGGAATGATTTGTCTCTGCACTAATGACAGGCAGCTTCTTCTGCAGCAGCTTCAGAGCTCAGGCAAAAGGACTAATCTTTTTCAATACTTTCAGAGCTTTAATATTAGCTTGTCTAGAAAGTATAAATTATTCTTATGCAACAAGAGTCTGAAAATCAATACTGAAATAAGCATTAAAATAACTCTATTAATGTTAGATACAGGCAGAAAAAAAAAAGCTAACCTAGCGAGGTTAGCAGTTCAGATGTCAGCACAAAAGGACTGAACAAAAATCTCAGCTCCAAATTCTTTCAAACTTTCAAAAGGTTTAGATCCAAATATTATGATTTGAACAAATCTTCAGCTATCTCCATAATTGCTCAGATAACCAAGGTCAATCTAGAAATGAATATAATTGAAAAAACTTTTATGTAAATCGATTAGTTTTATAGTCAGTGAAGTAGAAGTACATGATTATCACTTCTGTAAAATTTTAAATTTGAACTTTCAATGTTTATGAATTTAAGATTTGCAGATTTTTAGTGTATCAAATGATATTAAATATTCGTTTTAATCTTCATTTTTGCAGTTTTATAGAACGTCGAAGCTAATTCAGTTTTTAGAGAAATAATAATAGGCAACAGAATTACAGGGTTATTTTCCTGAAGGTGAAGAAGTTTTGAAAAATTGCACAGTAAGGAAATRGGAGAAAAAGTAAAGATACCTTTTAGTTTTCAGTATGCCCTGTGAAACTTTTTGGCCAGTTCTAGCCAGATCATGACTCTTTGCCAGTTATTAATTTTAAGCACCAGAATTAAAGAAGCTTGGCCTTACCTCTTGTGAGAAAAATTACCCTTAAGTTATTTTCTATCTATAACTCTTGTTCTTATAGGTGAAATAGYTTTTATTTGTGCTTTCACATGCTTGTGTTTTTTTTGTCTTTTCAAGAGGTCTTATGAGAGGCAGAACGTGTTACTGGTAATAGGCTAGTAAAAAAAAAACAAGAAAAGAAAGACCTTTTTAATGCAGTCTGCTCTAAACCTAAAAGACTTAGAGATTTCTCTGTTGTGAAATGGTCTATGTGAAAACAGAGATACTTCACTTTGCAGGTAACACTGCACTACAGACCTCTACTGATCTTCTAAAAGCTAACAAAAAGTTGGGAGATAAGGAAAGTTCACATGTTTATTGAAAAGCCATTTTAGTAACTGAAACTTTCTCAAAATTCCTACAAATTCAAACTCAGTTTGAAAGCTTATTCGAAACAAATAGTTTCGGTAAAAATTGAGATATGCCATTTTCTAAATGGGAAGTTATATTTTGGAAAATTCAAAAGAATTGCAAGTTTGGTAGAGACTTCACAAATCTTTTTTGTAGTGAAAGAGGTCTAAATCTTCCCCGAAGCGGCATGGGGCGGGGGAGGAAAGGGCAGGGAGGCTTTCGCTGTCTGCCGCCCCCGGGCAGGGCTCGCAGCCCACGAAGCACGCGAGTGCGGCCCCCCGGGAACGGCTGTGGTTCGCAGAGCTGCCAGCCTCCTTGCTGCTGTGGGCTGAGCTGAGTTACCCGTCTGCACGCGTGGAGGGGAGGGATTCCTCCCCGAACCTGCAAACTCATCCTAATTGTAAAGTTTGCTCCTTTGTGTACCCTTGTGCTTCGCGAGGCCGCTCGTTTGTATGTCTGCGGTCACAGGTGAGCTCCTCAAGAGCACGTGAGGCCTGGGTTGTTCAGTGCTGTTTTTTCCTTTGAGAAATTAATTATCCTCAAAGCTTCTTGATATGTTGCCCCGTTCTGTTGGACTGGGAAAACACAGAACGTAATCTGACAACTGATTTCCACAGCAAATTATGCGTGTGCTGGTCTACATTACATATTGGAAGGAGGTTGCATGAGATCCTGCCCTTTAAGTGGATTGAACTTGTCTTTAATTTGTTGGGTTTTTCCTTTGCTGCGCTGTAGTGATCGACCTTGCCTAAAATGATGAAATACTGGTTCCTGGCCAAATATTTAAAGTGACATGTGTATTTTCTGCTAGGAAAGTTGATATTAGCTCATTAGCATCTTTCACAGCTGAAATAACACAGTGAGCCAATGCGAATCAAACATTCCCGGGGGGTCGATTTCCTCCCGCTGATCGGAGAGAGACGAAAACGGAACAAGAGGTCAGCCTGCGCCTGGTTTCCGTAAGTGCCCTGTTGATGGAGAAAACACCCGAGATCAAACAGCTATCATCCCAATGTAATCCATACTGACCTGATCTGTGAGAAATGGTGAAATTATCCATTATAATATTATTATATTTCATGATTGTAAGGCATTTGATAATTTTCCCGTACAGTCTTTTTTTTGCACTCTACACAAAATCTATATTTGTGTTGTTACCGTTCTGTTGAAAATTGAGTTGATTAACATGGTACTTGGCAGCTGGACTGACRATACCCACCACGACCAGTGCGAAGTCGCAGCTCTTTGGTTACCCGGCCGGTAAACGTGGAGAGCGGCTTCACGTTTAGGGGGCCGGAGGAGCTTTCTCCTGCCTAAAGCCCAGACCCGCGAGCTCACTGCGTCGTTGGGACAGATCCTCAGCTGCTCGGGCGTCTCTGAAATCAGCAGTTGAAAATAGAAAGAAAGAAAATAACATCAAAGACAGAAGCTCAGCGCGCAGCAGGCGCGCGAAGGAGCGCGGMGACGAGTGCGGCGCGGGCTCGGGAGTTGGCTGTCGTCGCTCCCCGGCCGCGCGCCCGCGGCTCGCCGGCAGCGTGCCTGCCTGCGCCCCGGAAAGCTGGCAGGCAGCGTGCRGCCGCCGCCTGCCGGTGTGCCTTCGCTCCCTCCTGCGAGCTTTCTACGTCGTTTTCTCCCCGCCCCCCGTTTTTTTTATTTTTACGTTACCTCTGCGTAGTCTTTAAATTATTATATTGGTACCTTTTGCTGCTGTTTTTGAGATACTCTAAATGTAGCAAAGGGAAAAAAAAAATAGTACATGTAGCTAAGTGAGGGCGTTGTGGGCTCTAGATAAAAGAAAATCGATGTTCAGCCGTCTCTGAGGAACGTGGCAGTAGGACTGGTGCTGCAGTGACTTGAGACCCCCAAGCAGTGGAAGTGAGTAGAAGTGACAGCAGACTGTCCCCTCCCCCAAAATGCCAGCATCAAAATTAGCTGAACACCTGCACTAAATAAAACTGAGCTGAGCCACCGTGAATATTAAATTCTGAGCCTGATTTACTGCTATGTTACCCCGGTTTTATGCTGGCATAAATTCCCTTTAAAGCAATAAGACCAGCACTGTTATGAATTGGGAGTAATGCGGCTGTGAATCAAGTTGTTCAGGCGCTTTCCTGCGATGTCAGGTCCTTCTTTGCTGCGGAGCATCAGTAGAAGTGCTCTTTTATGTCCTTTCCGGTAGAACCTAGTGCTAGAGACGCGCTGAGGACTCTGATTCATGAAAAGTACAGTCCTTGTAACGCTTTGCATCGCCGGTTACGCCTCGTTTCACGGTGCTCCCGGGTTTCGTGGCGGCCGGTGCGGTGCCGGAGGAGCGGAGGTTCCCCGCCGGCAGCCCTCTCCGAGGGCCTCGCGCAGCGGGCCGGCGCCGCCGCGGCCTCGGGGCCCCTTGCC
>NW_028186149.1:7621915-7728524 GCF_003343005.1 Rhea americana
GGCGGGCGCAGCTCTCCTGCAGCTCCGGCAGCCCGGGGGGACGAGGCTCCTCTTAGACTCGTGCGGTCTGTTTGGGTTTGCTAGCAACCGTTTGGGCTAATTCTTGTATTGGAACTATTTTGCCCTTCCTAATGAGGAATTGTTCAGCTTTCCAAGATGTCACGGGCAGCTAGCCTTGATCTGTGGTACCATCCTGTTTGCCTGTATTTTCCTTTCCATTAGAGAGTCAGACGTATTAAGGAAACAAGTGATAAAACCAGTAGGGCTGCGCATAAGATGCGAGCGGATGTAGAAAGAGACATGCAGCTGCAAGTAGAAATGTTACAGGACAGAAATATTTTGAAACCTTAACCTCTGTTAAGGCTCAATCTAAGATCTTCTAGAGCTAGTTGAAAAATTTCAACTGACTTCAGTAGGTTTTGGATTAAGCCCTTAATCCTTTATTTTAAACTTAAATTGACCCAGATGGTTGTTTAGTTTTTCCAGGAAATAAGTATTTTTTTTTTGTTTTGTTTTTTTTTCTTTTTTTCCTCCAGGTGTTGGGTAAATAATTTCACCTTTCCAGGAGTTGCCAGACGGGCTTATCCTCTCATTCAGACATATATTGTTAATTCCTCTCTTTGAGTTTCCAGCTATCCTGGGCAATTTATAGAAGATACTTCAGTTCTCGGAGAARTATTTGCAATGCAAAATCATCCTAAGAGAAACCTTCATTTCCTTTTACAGTAACAGTTTGCATTCCAAATTTATCTTCATGGAAAATTTTCACATCTTATACTTTTTGGATCATTGAGCTAACTGCCCATATTATTAATTYAAAATGACTTGACAAAAACATTTCCACTTTCTTATTGTACAAGTCTGGTGAAAATGATATTAAGCCATCCTTGAGTTTTCTATTGATGTTTCAGGTGATAGCAGGCAGCAAAATGTTGCAATAGTCACCCTTCCATGTTTCTGTAATCTTCTACTCAATATTCCTTTTGTTCACACACRTTATATTGACTCTATCTTAAGGCCTTTTTTTGGTGACCACTGTTGTATGAGGCAAATAAACTTGTAAGGGGGAAGGTGGCTTTTCCATAGATGTTATCCTCAGTCCTCTATGCCCCAAATGTGCTTTCCTTGTCTCAAAGGCCTTGGAGTTCTTGATTTGACATACTGCAGGAGCCTTATTGAGATCAAAGTAAGGGATTGTGTCTTTTTATGCGAGTCATTTATTTGCTGAAAAATACAGTGTGAGATGACAAAAACAATTTGCAAATTAAAATGGAAAGTGGAAACCAGCTTCAGCTCAATATGAAGTGTCAAAGAATCAAAGAAATTTGTTTTGAAACATGATCTTTTTAATACTTGGAAACAAATTTGTTTTTGCTTGAAATTGAGATTTTTTTTTTCAAAACTGGGCATCATGAAAAAAAGAAAGTATTTGAAAATAAAATATTCCTTTTATATTTGTTTTGTTTCAGCACAGAACAAAAATATTTAAGATATTCCAAAATCTGGCTCTTAAGCTGTTCAAACAGTTTCTCTGATAGTTCAGTGGGCAATCTGGGTAGATCACCGTTAGCTAGTCCTGCTAGAGACTGTTCTAGCTGTATAGCAAGGGGTGAAGAAGTGTAAGTGTTGCATCCAGACTTGCTCAAAGTGGCAAGTAGAAGTGTGGCAGAGACTGTGTTAAGCCAGAGGACTGTTTATTTTCTAAATGCGAACATGTTAGCAAAGCTATAAATCTGAGCAGCAAGCAATATGTAGATAATCCAAGCTCTCACGGAATATTTTTATTGGGTACATAAATAACTAAAAAAAAAAAAAGCTAAGCTATACTCCCTGCTCACGAGATTGCTGTAGGCCAGATGTCCTGGGAGCTGTGGGACCCAAGAGGGCCGTGCACATCAAAGAGAGCTCTTCTCTCCAGGTGGGCACAGGCTCTGCGCGCCGGCCACCTTCTGTCATTTGGCTGTGTTTGTGGCCAGTGGCTCTTCTGTTTACTTCAGCACAGTCTCGCTGAGTCTTACGGCTATAGGAAGAAGCAAAGGGAAAATGATCTCCGTATCCAAGTTAGGATCTGTGGCAGGAATATGTGTGCCYGGATCACTCCTTAAATTTGTGCATTCATGCCAGTATGGGATAAGTCTGAGTTTGTGTCCTGATACTTCATTTATGTGGGAGATTTGGAAATAGTATTAGATTCTGGAGTTTTATAATTTTAATAGTTAAACAAAGATACAGAGTATAACACCCACATATATCAAATTTCTGTTCTTGCAAAATCGGTGTTTGCCTGCAGAAGGGTGGGAAGTAGTTATAGAGTTCCTTCATGCATTAACAGAAATATAATTGGGGTCATCTGTGTATCAGCAGTATTCTTTCATCTAGTGAATAATTAGCTGAAAGTGAATTTGAAATGACCTAATTCTCTACAAATACTTATTTTTTGCATATACAGTTCTGTGCTCGTGTGTGCACTGGAAGTTTATCCTGGTTCAGTATCATCAGATAACTGCTAATAGGGACTACAGTAGTCTGCTGCAAAGGCTGGCATTTGTGCCTAAAACTTCACCTGAAACCAGGGTATGGTCAGGCTTAGAGCAGTGGCTGAAGGTTGGAGGTGGCCCAGCCCGTGGGGCTGTAATTGCGAAGTAGTAGTGGGGAGCTTTTGTTGCTGCTGTTCATGCAGTATCTTTCTTGTCTGCAAATAAAGGATTTTACTCTTCGGAGCTGCCAATCCTGAACTTCTTCTAAGCACTTCTTATATTTCTTTCACCTAAAGAAAGACAAGTAGTGAACATAATGGGAATGTCGTCTTTGTATAGCAAGTATTTAGTATTTTAATTGCAGCAACACTGATGTGATGAAAATTAGCTTATGCTGCTGGGAACTTTTTAAGAGACCTTCTTCCTTGATTGCAGATGGGTTTTAACTTGCTGCTCTCAAAGCAGACACTTATACTGAATGTCACTTTCTAGTTAAAGGGACTTGTTATCGGCCCCCTTGATACTTGCAGCCTGACAACTAAACTGCTTCCTCAAAGAGGTTAGACGTACTTAACTAGGCAGTAAATACCCCAGTGACATATCATTATGGTTTACAAAAGGAAAAGAAAAAAAGGAAAGGGAGGGAAAAGCAAAAGCCTACACCATGTTGAAAAAATTTATTAATTTAGATATAATGAATTTCAGCCAATTTCCTGAAGTCCGAATGCACGTTAGAGATTAAAAATGCTCCAGCCTGCAGCTTCCCCTGACTTCCATTTCAGCGAGACTGGGCTCTGATTACGTAGCAGTGCACTCTACAGGAGCTTTTTGCTTTGGAGAGCTGTTCAAGACTTTCTATGCCATTTAATATCACTCTATGTTTTATGCCAGGTGTTAGAGGCCGAGCAGCTGGGCTGGAGTGCTCTTCGCCCGCTGGCTGCTACCCATTCAACAGAGGAGGCCTCTCTCCTGGGCTGCCATTGCAGGTCGCATGGAGACCAACCAGGCAGTGGAGATGATGCAGCTGATGTGCTATTGCCCTGGTAATCGTTGTAAATGCTGCGAAAGAGCTGCAGGCAGCGTACTAGCAGGAAGGCTGTTCCTTGTTGTTACTCTGATACTCTCCTGCTGTCTTGGAGAAATCAGTGCGGCCCTTGGGGCTACACAAGCTGTCGAAGGGCTTTAGATCGAATTCATGAATACCAACCTGTAAAGCTAYAGGTGGGTAAAATAGGCTTTATCTTACTGGAGGATATTCCTAATAAAGGCAGGCACTCTGCACTAAGATCAAAACTGAAGTGAGTTTTCACASTTTTGCTTTCACACCAAGCAAAATCAGCTATGATCTTTAGGATGGCTTGCTTGTATAGTGTCAGATGATGCATGTGAACAGGAGACACTGAAGTAAGTATTGACAATAATTTGAGGGTAGTATCTAAGAGTAAAGAAAAATCAGTCAGGAAGGTGTAAAGCTGTGCTACAGAACAAGTTGGAGACCTGTCTTTTGACAACATAAGTTTTAAAGACAAGTAAATCCATTGTGGAAATGAAATGTAAAGAAAATTATTAAATGCATAGACTCCTGGCTGTGGTTAACTTCACAGGAGCAGCTATGGAAGGCACTGAAATTTATTTTAAAAAAGTTTGTGAAGCTTTTATGTAACTTTTTGAACTGTTTTATATCCTGGATTTTAAATCTTCACTGTAAAAGCATGCTGTAGAAAATTCAACATTCTTCTCTCTCTTTTTTGTTTTTCTCTTGTGGTGAGTTAATTTATCTAGGCTTCTTTCTCAGAATTAGAGGTAAGGGGGGTAAATTCACTCCCAGTTAACCTTGCTGACAATACACTACAACTGAACTTGGTTGCATGGCTTATAGTTTTCAAAAGTATGCGATTGGAAAACACGGTCACTGTGAAATAGGTACTTCATGTGCGTATGGATAAACCATGGTCTTGCATAGGCAAATTAGGTTTACAGATCATGCCTGGTTTTTAAATGCCAGCTCTTGCAAGGAAGTATGTTTTAGAAAGTGTCTACAGATCTGATGTTTTCCTATGATGTGTAACAAATACCTAAAATAGTCTGCATGGATCATCTGTGCAACYAGATATGCAACTCAGGAAGAGACATACCACTTTTGATAATAAACCAGCATTTTTCCAGGATTTTTTATATATTCTCAAGTATTTTAAATATATTTATTTATTCAAATAGTGCATATTTATTCAAATAGACTAACAGCTTCTAGAAACCCATAGCAATCTGGAGGCAATGGCAAAGGATTCTGGATCTGTCATTAAGTTCTGTAGCTCAGCTGTGTTAAACATGTTCTTCCATGAGGCTGCTGTACATCTTTGACATGTTATTTAAATGTGTCCTTGACAATAAAAGAAAGTAAGAGTAGCAAAGTAGGAATTAATACTTGAAGGGCTTTTTGAGATCTATTAAGTATTTTATCAGAATTAAATCTCCTAGCTTAATGGCATACTACTATAAAAGTATCTTGAAAGACATTGAAGAACAGAATTTTATCCAAACCAAAACACTAGGTTATTTGTAAAATGTATAATGTAACCTTACACTTTTATAGATAAAATACGTAATAAATAGTTGAAGCCTAGAACAAATCTTTTCCCTAAATTAACAGATAACAGTCTTCTAGTGATGGAGCACTATCAGTAGTCGATGGGAGTGCTATCCATTCCAGGGAGTGATTAGGCTTAGATCGTTAAGCATTTGATGTAATTGGAATAGAATGTAGACACAGGACGAATGTCTTCTGCTCTGAAAATAAGGATCTTGGCTTCTTATTCGTGTTTATTGAAACTGGTGCTTATAATTACAAAATGACTGAACAGACTTTTTTACACATTTTAAACATTATTCTGTAAATCAAAAAAGAAYCTTTTGCTCAGAAGGCAGTTTTGCCAAAGTTAGTATAGTTTGAGAATAAATATTCCTCTGTCCTTAAATAAATGTGACAGAAACAGCTGTTTGGCTGTAACTGATTACAGTGGTGGCATGGTTATTGGTTGGTGATGTTCTCACTGTCTTTATATAGTTCTGCTGTGTCAGCTATGACCGGTCCAGAAATGACTCTCAAGATTCAGGTCTTAGCATGTCTCCAGCTGGGGAAGTTGGTCATACTCAGTTCCATACTTAGTTTATGTGTACATACCATAACTGCAGGGAGCACCGCAAGGAAAAAAAAAATCACAATTATTTTCTTGCTTAGGATATTAGCCAGTGCTTATCCTTGATCTTCACAGGTTAACCTACTGGGTTTTTTTTCTTACTCAATTTCATGGTSTAAGTAAATAGTTATTAGGTTATTTAAGATCATGTGGGTCCTTTAAAGAATGGCTTTTAATCTGCCTATCTAATTTTGTCTCAAGTGGCTTTTTGCAAGGTCACAGTATTCTCGAGGGATTCAAGTTTTAAATTAATATCTATGTTTTTCATAATCATGCCACACTGTTATATGCACTTCTGGTGAAAGGTTGTAATTATATGGACAAATTTCCAATTAGCAGAATTTAAGTTCAAAAAAAAAAAAATGTGAGTCATCCTCATCACCACTTTATATTAGATTGTTACCATGGTGTGCACACGCCCCTTACCCATCTGACTGCTACCTGGTGTCACCTGCTTGTAGTTTTCTAATATCCTGTGATATTAGGAAGATACTGTGTTGGAACGGAATCTAAGCAATATTCCTCTCTACTAGTGTAAGGAAAAAAAAAAAAAACACCTAGAGGAAGGGATATTGGGAAATTACATGCCCCTATCTAAGGCAGGAATATGTTTAAAGCATTCCTCTCAGATTCCTGCCTGGCATTCTCATAAAAATTTCTGCTGACAGGGATTCCACCGACTCCACGTACAAGACTCCTGCACTTCACTGTCACTCAGCATGAGAAAGTTTTCTAAAGTTTAAATCTGACTTGCTGCAATGTAGGTTAATTGCTTCTTGTCCTAGTCCCAGTGGACATGGAGCTTCTGTATTAGCTTCTGTCTTATGATGGGCTCTAATTATACTGAAGATTATTATTACCTCCTCAATCTTCTCTTTTCTGGACAAAGGTATACTGTTCTTTCAGTCTTTCTTCGAGACTCAATTTTTCCAGATTTCTGGTCCTCTTGTTTGGTCTCTTATAGATTCCTTTCTTTTGCTCCATGTCTTTCTGCGGAAATATGACAAAACAGAAAATGACATTGCAGCTGAKATCTTAGAATAAATGTTGCTGTTACTACCTATCATCATAATCAGTATTATGCAAGAGAACAGCAAGATTTTAAACTATGTAAGAATTTCTAAAAATATGTGCTTAGGTATGTTCATAGGACAGTCAAGTTTCAGAGAGTGAATCTGTATAGTGTTATAGATTTGGCTAAGAATTTGCATAACTAGGGTGAAATACTCCCTGTGCTCTGAACTATAAACTGCAACTTCAAAATGAACTCTTTTTCAAAAGAAATGATTTTCATTGAGAGAGGTAGCCTATTTTTAAGCACAAAGCTCTCTCTTCTCTGAATTAACTTTTTATATCGGAACAAATGATAGTTTTCAAATTTCAAATGTGAAAGTAGCATTTTAATCAAATTTCCAAATAATATATGGTTTGGAGGTACAAAGTCATATGAGACCAAATAGGAAAAAATATTCCTGAGAAATCCTGTGCTCTGCGCTGTGAATTTTGTACCACTTGGTTGCAAGCACTTGCTGATTGCTTGGTCCGTGGAAAATGAGTTTGTGGTCTCCGTTCAGTTCCCAGCAGAAAGATCTGTATCTCCGAAGCTGTCACTTCAGTTAACACCACAGCTGGCAGCCTTAGCTGAGGTCTTTAGGAGTAGATGGGCCATGCAAACTGAACTGCTCTCTTGCTCCCGGGAGCAGTACTTCTTGGTGAGTATAGCTATCGATTGGCAGGGGACAGGGGAAAAGTAAATGTACTTTGGATGAACATAACCTTTTTTTCAMCAGGACCTGTGATTTGGGGGTGTTTGAGTACAGAAGGTTGTCCCAGGCAGCCACAATGTTGCAGTCATATAAATGACTTCAGTGTTACCAAAGTCCTTAGGTTCTTTGTGATTTGTATCAGCAGAAGGATCCATTGAAATATCTATGTTTTTGAAGACTACCTTTAAGAAATGACTGTATGAACTTCTCTGAACAGAAATTGTATATATCATGGTAGCAGCTAGACATGATTCTGGGACCCTGTGAAGCAACGCACCRTACACAGCATAGCAGTCGTCTTTGCAAAATACTAATAGTCTAAACAGTCCTTGAAAGCTGAAAGGGGCAATGATTTGAAGCATAATAAAAGACTAGATCTGCAGTGGAACTTGCATGAAGCCCTCACCTCAAGACAGTAGTAGTTCTAGGATTCATACATACAAGCAGATGGAGGATAAAGTTTTAGGGAATGTAGGGAGAGGAGCAGTCCTGAACTGCTTGATGGTAGATCAGTGCTTGGCTCTGGGCAGGGCAGAAGTGTCTAGCTCTTCTCAGTACTCCCAAACATTATCTTTTTTCTAGAGTTAGGTGTATAGATTAAGTCATCTCTCACTCATTAAAATACAAACCACACACACTAAGAAGGAAATTTCTTTTTTGGGGTGTTACCCTTCAGTACYTTCCTTTGAAACCAAAATTATGTTAATAATTCAATGTTGTTTGGGTTGGGAGGAGAGGAATGGAAAGAGAGAGGCTGAATTTATTGATTAGAAYTGTCAGCTGGATATTAAGAAAGTCACATTCAAGTCCTTACTCCAATTAATGTGTGTGTGCATGCATATGTACATATAAATCTATGTATATAAAGTATTTCTTATAAAACRTATATAACTGTGTATACATTATATATAAATGATGTGTACACACAACAAAACAGGATTGAATGGTACCCATCCAAATGCCAATAGTCTGGTGTTCTGGGCATGTTTTTGTTAAGATCGCAAAAAAATGTAGGTGTYGCAGTTGCTTGTTTTTCTCCTGGGGCAATAGTCTGTGTAGTCTGTGACAGGCAGCCTTCATGGCATTCGCTGGGAAGCAGCTGATGAATCACAGTGTGTCCTGCCTCCTCCGTGCCGGTTTTCTTTTTAAATCTGATGATAGAAGGGTAGAGTAACTTGATAATCACAGAAKCACGGAATAGCTGAGGTTGGAGGAGACCTCTGGAGATCATCTAGTCCAATCTCCCTCTGCTCAAGCAGGGTTACCTAGAGCACATTGCACAGGATCGTGTTCAGGTGGGTTTTGACTATCTCCAGAGAAGGAGACTCCACAACCTCTCTGGGCAACCTGTGCCAGTGCTCTGTCGCTCTCACAGTAAAGATGTTTTTCCTTATATTCAGACAGAACTTCCTGTGGTTTAGTTTGTGCCTRTTGCCTCTTGTCCTGTTGCTGGGCACCACTGAAAWGAGCCCGGCCCCATCCTCTTGACACTCTCCCTGAAGGCGTTTGTAGGTGTATGTTCTGTATTGTAGTGTGGGCACTACTTGGGTAGTGCTTGGCCTGTTGGGAGAAATGTGGCCAGCTGGGTGTTAGTCTGAAGGGCATCTGAAATGGTTTATGCCAACTTGCATTATTAGGAGATGGGATAAAACCGTCTCTGCCTTATGTGAATGAGTTCTGAGGCACTTCAGTTGTAATCTTTGAAAACTCTGTAAGGGGAGAGACTTCACATGTTTACGGAATATGACACTGCCTTTGGTGGAGGGGCTGTATTTTTGGTATGTAGGTTATTTTTTTGCTGATTGTCCAGCAGTTTTCCTTTGTTACCAATAACTAAAAGGAGACACTGATGCTTCTCCACTAAATCRCTTCTGAGCCCATGACAGCCATTCTCTAGTTCTGAAAMAATATGGCTAAGGACAGGTCAGTGCACATATACATCCTAATGATTTTCTATTTTGCAAGAAAAAGAACCATACTCTATTCCTTTTGAACCTGTTCTAATTCTTTAGGCATTCACTTAATTGCAGTACCCTATTTCAAACTGTTTAGAGGTCTTTGAAATACTGCGAATTTGTGTTCATCCCATTCTAGGGCAAACAAGTTTGAAAAATTCAAATCCATCCACTAATAGAATATAATCACAAGAATATAAATGTTGCTTGGCTTAGGAAATAGAATGGGCATGTAATGTTTCTAAACTAGGTTAGCAATACAGTAAAAAACAACCTGTGCAATCTTGTAAGCTGTATGAAAATGAGAAATGCTAAACCGAGAAGCAATCTGTGTTCACACATCATGTTGTTCTTAATCATATTAGTCTCATATGCATTGATGATTTTTGTACTTAAAGCTGCTGCTGCTGTTTATTTTTCAATTTCTTCATTAATGCCAGATTCATATGGCATTAGGCAACAATTTGCTGAGGTACTGGCATATATTTTATTGCAAAAATGTAATCATGCTTGTCAATTATAAAACTGATTGCATTATATGTCCAAGATACTTTTGCTTCATATCATTTAGGAGAAAAAGAGAGTCTTTAAATTTTTCTACAGCAGAATACTTTTTT
Source organism: Rhea americana (assembly GCF_003343005.1). NCBI lineage: Eukaryota > Metazoa > Chordata > Aves > Rheiformes > Rheidae > Rhea > Rhea americana. The sequence continues at coordinate 7,631,928 of NW_028186149.1, forward strand.
AAAAAAAAATTAACATCTGGTTTATTTATTAGTTACACCAAMATTAATAGTGCATAGTGATTGACAAAACTCTGTCCTGTAACAATGTGTAATTGTTAGTTACTGGAAGGGATGCAGTTCTGAGACATCCACCATTTGATAAGCAAACTTTCTCTGTGGGTCTCGAATCTGTGTTTGCAAGTTTCTTCTGTGTGTGTTGAAAGTTCTTGTAGTGTTAGTATAAGATTTTACTGTCTGCAGTGGAGTGGTGCAGCCACTCCAAAGTGATAAAAATTGTCCAGGTCATCCCAAATGACTGATATGTCTGCTACATCRTTGTATGTTATGCCATGTTATACAGAAAATCCAATTCGTAAGTATTTTAGGATTTTTTTTTTAATTTATTTGAGAGAGAGATTTATTACATCCTCCTTGTACTTCGAGTCCTGATCTACAAAGCCCAAGAAGGGCAACATTGAGACTCTAAGCTCTGCAATGCAAATTCTCAATAGCAGGAAGAGCTACAGGAATACTGATAGAGGACCCCATGGAAAGGCAGGAATCTCTGCTTTGTGAGACTGARTCTCCTGGAATGAGTTTTCAAGGTTCCCTGCAAGATACCAGAGTTCTGAGTGTCGGTTTGAATGTTGTTGGTAGTGGATCTGGGGCCGTGGCCTTTCCTCGTTCGGTAGTGAATGGGAATGAGAAAGGGACATGCACTGCTCYTAAGGGAACACAGAATTGGAAGCAGAGAGGAAAATACTGCTGGGTAGCAGTTAGCAGCAGAAATAGTTACTATTTATATTTGCTGTCCTTAGGCAGTAGATTAGTGGGTAAAGCACGAGTGAACCAAGAATATGATACAAGCATGCCATGAATCCCACACGCATTTAGGTGTATCTCGTGTTTTTAATATATTGTAATGTGGTTTTTCACCAAAGGGAGAAAACAGAGAGAGACTGTTCAAGTCAAARGACAGGGCAGAGTAACTCAGCTAGAAGGGGCCAGAATCGAGTGGAAATTTCGTTGCAGGTGAGCTGCCGGGTGAATGTTGACCRTGAGCCCCTGACCAGCACTCAGTGCGATGGGGAGGAAAGACACAAAGTGCAGAACAGAGGAGAAATATATGTTGGATGTGTCCAAAACCTTGAAAAGCTCTACAGGCTCCTATAAATTATTCCAGCTTAATTTACAAGGAAAGTTGTTCATTATGAGACATCTCGATCCATGACGGTATGTAACAGACAGAGAGAGGCAGCTGGAAGTGAAGCATGTGTCACCTCTCTGGGTCATACCTGTAAGGAACTTAGTAGCTGCATTTGCAATTGCAGTTCTGTCTAAGACAGGCAGGGAAGGATGGAGGAAGAACTTAACTTTCTTCTTAGCTTGATAAGAAAGTTTATTCCTCCATTTTCCCTTCTATTCAACTGAAGAGAAGAGCGTATCTGAAGAAATGGATATATGTTGATCTCAAAACGTGTGTCATTAATTGCTCTGTAGTGCTGAAGGTGTTGTATAGTGCTGCACAAAGGGAGAATTCAGACACTCTGGTAGGGCTTTTGAATTCCAGCTGGGATAGATCCAACTGGTTCCGTGAAGTGTCAGTGTTTGTGGCTGTGGATTTTATAATAAGATGCTTCATCCCAAAGTCACGTGAGTTTTTGTAGCAATGATGGGCTATCTATTTACCAAAGGGAAAACGCCTTGGATGGCATGTGCTGAATTTGCTCCTTTTCTCAGGAAGCCAATCCACAAGATAMAGAATAAAAAGGAAAGCAAAAATCTTAGAGCTGTACATTTCTTGATGTGAAAGGTTTGTAGAGAAGCATGTGCGAAGGCTCTTGCTCTGGGAGTCACRTCGGCTACAGGCAAATAGTTCGGACACCTCTTTCTGAAGACTGCAAAAGGAAGAGGCATTTATGAGTGAGGGGTTATTATACACATGTTTATACAAAGTGTGCAAATTATATACTACTTGCAGTCTTGTCTTTCCTACTGATGACTTGCTACTGGCAAAGTAGATGTTTCTCACGGGCTCTTGCTTGGTTGTCTGTAAACAGCTTCCTTCAGAGGCATTCCCAAGAGCGTACACTTTCTTGTGTACACTGGTATCTTTTTCCCCTAGTCCCTGTCAYCTTTTGTGACCCTAACTTTTGCAAAGCTGCTTTGAAAGTTTCATTTATTATGAATGTCTGTCTGATTTAATTATTATGATCTGCTCTGCAGCATTGTTTTTTCTATTTAAAATTATTATAAATTATTTTCTCATATGTCTATAGTAGTAATGTTTAATAATAGATGGTATCAGGCAATTTCATTACAACAACAGGAGGACACTTTCTTCTGAAAAAAAMCAAAACAAAACACACCTGTATCTATTAAATAGTAGCTGCTTTTGTTGGCTTCATGGAAAAATAAGGGCATGTTGCAAATGGTCTGTTATATCGTTATGTCTAGATAATACTATTAAAAAGGGGAAAGTTAAAATTTAAAAACAATTTCATGAAATATTAAAGTCTAGGCATTTAGGAAGTAGGGTAGGACAGCTATTATTATTATTATTTAACTGAATAAAATTTTGAAGTTTCTGTATGCGGTGGGAATTCTAGGTTTTGGCTARTTTTAAATTTACAACATCCTGTTTAATGTCCTGCTTTCCCTGTGTCTAAGATCAGGATAATATCTTACTATCTTATTAGGACAGTGAGACATTTACTAGAACAGTGAGGCATTTTACTGGGACACTGGGAAATTATTTAAGTGAGACAATTTAATTAAGCTCTGTAAGTACATTGAACCTCTCAGGTGGAAATCTGGGCATTACTGTTCTGAGCAGATGGGATAGTGGCGGACAAAGGGATGAGCGAAATTCATACAACTGGAGTCTTAAAGCGTGGACCTCAAAATTCAAAGAAAAGTGTTTTTACAGCCCCTTTCATCCATAGATCATGTAGATATATATAGTTAGAAGATACGCAACAATCTTCATGTTGTATTTTGGGTGTCTTTAGCAATGAAAACCTGTTCTTAACAATGGCTTTACTGTCAGCCAGTAGTTATAAGACTTGGAACGATAGCTGTGTTATGGATGTGCTGCAGGACACTTGGCYCTAAGGGTGTACCAAGCGACGTTGCAGCCCTGTGTGCTTGCCGTGTTTATAGTCTTAGAAATAATGGCCCCTGTATTGTTTCCCTGAAGTCTGTATTAGAACAAAGTGTAATAACATCGCGGCTCAATTCAGAAGGCGGTAAGGCATCAGTGCCTGCAGCATTATTCACACTATGAATTCTCTCTATGTCTTTACTTGGGTTAGAGCTGACTAGAACTAGATGCTACTATATCATCAAAGGACRGCAAACTTACCTGAGTAGAGTGGCTCTAAAACAGCTTTTTGAGCAGAATTTTTACTAGAAAGCAGTGCAGTTTGTGGTCTATGGTATCAATGTTAATCTAGTTTTAGTCAATGGTAATCTATRTAATTAGACACTATATCAACTACTTTTAGGAGATTAAATATTTGTGCGTTCTTAAAATTGTTTTGTCAAATGTTTTGAAGAAGCAGAAGATGTGGTTGGAGAGTCTTTTCAAGGTGTTTTAGCTCCCAAAATGACTCATGGAGGTGTAGTCAGCTTAGCAACTGCTTTTTGCATAGGTACAAAGTRCAGGAGACATTCAGTCCAGGAGGTAATAAGGTTCATAGCCACACTGAAGACTGAGTTACAGAAGCACTATTATATGATAAGTCAACTCTTAATGTTTCTTTTGGAGTTTCTGAGCTATTCATGAACAGTTCCAAATGTGCTCCCAGTGAAATCAGTACAGGTCTGCCGTTGTTTGCAGTGCAGGTGAACTTCCTAATGAGGGGTTCATTTTGCCGCTGGAAGGAGWAGTTCTGAAACGAAGCAAACACTGCTTTCTTGTAGCCCAAAAGCCTCAGCAACTGTTAAGTTTAGGAGTGGAGGAGGAACTGGAGAGCGGTACCATGAAGTACCTCATAAAAATTACTGATAATGGTTGTAAACATTTGCCTTTTTCACAAGAATTAATTCTCGCCGTTGTTGTGGGAGCTGTCTGTTGCTTTAGAGCATTGCAGCCTGCTTTAAATTGTGTCTGATTCCTCCACATCCCAGCATCCATCAAAACTCCTTTTGGATCTGTGTGTTTACTTTATGGAGGGTAGAGGGGGCACAAGTAAGGCTGTACTATTTTCTAAAATGTCTTTTATGGTTTATTTTCTAAGATGGCAGTAAGATATCTGTTTCTGATTCCTAATGCAGTTCCTTAACTGAAGGATGCTTTTAGCTGAGCTGATAAGAAGCATCAGTCCATGTAGATGCTGATTCCTTTGAGTCTTGTTGGTTCATTGGGGATAAGGTAGAATTGAATCAAAACCATGCAGGCCAAACCGATTTGTGACTTGAGAACTTGGACTGACAGGACAGGACATGGGATGAATGTTGGCATGGACAGGTATGAGGAAGCTGCTAAGAAGAATTATAAGAAATAATTGGAGGAGCTATAGGAATGTTTTCTTTTTTACAGAAATTAATTGACAGAGGTTATAGAAACATTTTTACCCTGTATAAAAAACAAATACTCTAAAATATGTCATTTCTAATTTTCTTCAGTAGAAGTCTTGCAGCAACAATTGCTTCTGTGTGTGTGTCCCAGTAGTCCTGAAGTCTCTACAGACAGCAAAAAGATTTGTGTTTGAGTGAAAGCCACTGCATCACACACAGGAGCCTGCAAAAGTGCAGTAAACATCCTTCAAATAAATTCTCATGTGCCCTGACTACAAAGTGAATGGAAAGCAATGCACGGGGTTGGAAAGAAACCACATTTCTAGGTTGGCTTCAATAGACTCTTAGTTTTCCCAGTGTATTAGTACTCACCCTGAGTCTGCTGCATCCTGCTCTCCCCCCTACAACACAGCTGAACTGCGCTTTGTCTACTGCTCTGACGTTTTACAAAAAACCGACATATCAAGAAGGTTTACCTTAAAACAGTAAAAATAATAACTCTTGGTACTTGTATGGGATCTGGCTAATTTATTCTCTCAAAATGCAGCCAATAGAGACATAAAAAAATAACATTTTTTCTCCCTGCACAAAAGAAGCAGGAAAAGAAGTAGATTAAAGCAGAGTCCAGTGTTAGTTTAAATACCCTGAGCCATACTGTGCCATTGATTTTTGAACAGAAATCCCCATTGAGCGCAGTGGGGATTTCTGCTTAAAAATCAATGGCACAAAATGACACCCTCAGATTAAGATACAATATGGAGGATGAGTCTTAACTGGTGCCTTCTTGTTGGGATAGGTTTCCCCTATAGAGGGAGTTGCTGTTCTTTTCATTAAACAATAAATAGTAAAACCTGCAGAAATTTGCATGCAAGGGGATTGTTATTCTAACATTATTCCTATTGTAAATCTTACCATACATTAGATTTCTCTAGTTTCATTAAAACAAACACAGAGGCATATTAAATATTAATCATTTTTTGATATTARGTAATGTGAAGAATCTCTATGAGCAACTAGAGTGTGCTGCTCGGGCAGAGGGAGGCATAAAGGTGTTTTAGATGCTGTGGGACTCTACACGCAGAGTTGGTCTGAGAAACAAATGGAAGATTTTTTCTGTAGGGTTTGCTGCAGTAAGWGTGTCATACCCCTTAATTAATGTGTCCTTATCAGATGCTGCGAGAAGGAGCAATTACATGGCCTCACTTCACAGGCGGGGAAATAAAGCGAGGCACCGTTGCACGACTTGCCTGTGTTTCTTCAGGAAATGGTGGCAGCAGTGGTAACTGAAAACGCTGTTCCCTACTCCAGAGGCAGAGTTATGAAATCTGCTATCTTCTCATTGGAGGAGTGGGAGGTTTTTAAGAGAAATACATTTAAAAAATTGTAATTGCAACCATTATTATTAWTAAGTGGATGAGATAATGAAAGGCCTTTATGAAAATTCTAGAGCCAAAGATAGAGTAAGAGACTGTTTCAAGAAAAGGTTTTTGCAAATAGTTGCCAAGCAGTGGGGAAAATGCTGACAGCAGAATTCCAGGGCAAATTCCTAGGACTTTTGCCTATTCTTATCTAGCTGTGAGAAAGGTAGCAGGAAGCAATAGTGCTTTGAATCATTTCTGCAATTCATCTTATTGGACTGTAGGGCAAATGAGAAGTTTGGTGACTTTCTTTGCCATTACAAAAAGCAAATCTGGACCTTACTCAGAAAAAGAAATCTGTTGTGGTATCATGGAAAAAAGCTTGCAAATGCTGAGACAAATTTTGACTTGAGACTTGCCCTATAGAAACAGACAGTGTAGCCTAAATGCTCTTGACTTAAAAAAAGGATATTCCTCAAAATAAATGAAGACAATTTTGATGGGAGTCATGCAGTTGTTATAATCTGGTGGTGGATGCTTTGAGACATAATTTCACTGATCCTTGCCTAGCCTAGTCAGATCTGTTCAGAGTTTATTTCCATTAGAAATGTCAATCTTTTGTCTTAAAAGCAGAATGCTCACATAAGCACACAGCTTTTTGTCTCTGCCTTCTGCAATTTGAATGTAAAAGTCTGAATTTGTTTCCTGAGAAAAATAGGCAGAAATGAAAAATTCTTTGATTAAAAAATTAGGTAAAGGCAAGACAGCATTTTTTTTTCAGTCCTATCCATAATCTAATGCTGTAGAGCTTCTCTATGCATGTGTTGTTTAATTTATTAAATCTAAGGAATACATATCTGAGATAGTTTTTTGTTCTGAGGGCACACAGTGTTTCCAACTAGTACTTTTGTGAGGGAGTTCTTCCAGGCTTTGGTTGTGTGGCTTTGTTTACACGATATTCTATATGTTGTGTATGAATTGCTGTTAAGTAGTGATTGAAAAGCACCTTGTTTAATTGGGGAGGGGGGGAATGGCTTCTGAACTACGTGTTTGTCGCTGGCTCTGAGGCTCGCAGCTGACCCTCGGCGAGGCGGCGGGGCGGTGCGTAGCTCTGCAGCGGCTGATGCAGCCGGGCCTGCTTGGCACCCAGGTTTCTGATTTTGTAGCTGGCCAGTAACAACCAGTTCTGTATGTTTTCTTGCACAGGGGTAGGGCAGGAGTGTTCGGTCRTTGCTGTGTATGCAGAGCCAGCCACGATACTAAAGCTGTGGCCAGAGCCAGTTAGTTCACTTGCTGTTGGCTGGTTTTAGGTATCTGCTCATCCCCTTGATGGCATTCGGGATTATAGAGGAGGCAAGGTTATGTAGCCGGGCCATAGGCAGGCCTAAGTGTAGGAATACACACCTACTTCCATTAAGTAATTCCTGCTGTAAAGGGCTGCAATGGTTCTTAGGCTTTTAGCAACTGAATGAAGAAATTGCAGGATATGAGAGTGTAAGTGTGCTTTTTCAATAGTTTAGCTCATTTTTCATTCATTCTTCTTTGAACCACCGGTTTATTTTCTAGACAATTTCCTTATAAAATTGCACAACATTGCAGGAGCAGAGGACTCATACTTTAAGAAGGAAATGAAAAGAATCTGAGGAGTGCCAAGGCTATATTGGGATATTATCTAAATAACAGATTCTAGCACCAGTGGTTAGGGCCGTGTAGATTTGGGTTGGAGGCTTGCTTTTGGCCAGACCAGGCCTCCAGCTTTATGTTATAGCCATTATTGCATTTTTTTTTTCTGTTTCTGCAGGCAATAAACTCTCCATTTCGTTCTCATCTTTTGAATGCTGCCATCTTTTCCTCTTACAGAACATCTCAGCAGAGTATCCTCACCAACATAAGTGTGCAAAGTGTGCAAAATGAAAATCCAAAGTAAAAGATTACTAACGTAAGGGTTACTCGGTGGGTGCTCCTTCTCAGGTGGCGTGTGATGRCCCGAGGCCTGTGTCTGTGACTGCCCTGCTCCAACGTAAGGGCTGAGAGGCAATGGTGTGCCAGGGGCGGGAGGGACGGACTCTGCTGTGGCAGGAAACCTGCCTCATCAGGAAGCTCGGAGCTCTCTGTAAGAGGCACAGAGCCCGAAAGTGGGGATCTGTGATGTACCCTGTCTGTCAGCAGCAGTTTTTGTGCCAGAGAAGGACATCTACCATCTACTTTTAGTGTTGAGCGCTGATTATTTTTTGTTCCAAACCTTTGTTTTACTAGAGAGAAATGTTACTGTGGTAACTCGGTCTGCTCGTGTACCTTTTCTTAGCATTGCTGATGCTCATAAGAAGACTTGAAAATGTGAAAATACTCTTTTTAAAGTTAATTCCATCTGAGCCATTGCTTCTTTTCAGGCTCCTTGGCACTTGAGCCCCCGGTCACAGGGCAGAGAGAGAAAATATGTATTTCATAATTAGCTTATAAATAATGCAGTGTTCTCATTCCATCTTCATCCTTTCAGCATGCCCGTGGATTATTGTTCTCTGTGCAGTTTAAGTTTCCGAGCACTCTGTGGCCCAGTCTTTCTACAGTTTAGTAGGTTAATTTGCTATTACAACACACTCAAAGCCCCCCAAGTGCAGTGGTGGGGAGTCTAGGCCTTATGCCTAATTTCCATTTGTTTTTTTTGTCAAGCATGTAACAGATATGGTGCTTGTATTCAGGTATGAGTTTGTGTATCTGGAGTCTGAACTGTTGATGCACTTACTCATGTTATGCTCCTTTCTGACCTCAAAGGGTTTTTTTTTATAGCACAAATAGAACTAGATTACGGTTGTTTGCGACTGGGATGCACTAATAGGTAGTTTAATAGAATAAAGAGGATGAAAGGGGGACAGAGATCACATGAAATASTTGGACAAAAAAATGAAAACACCATTCTTCCTTAGAGTTTCTTGGTAAACAACCTCCAAAGCCTCTTAGAAGCCTGGAAGGCTAACCCATTTAAGAAGAAGAAGAAGAAAAAAAACACATTTATTCAGAAGACCCCTTTGCTCCAACAGATGTTTGCAACTTAGATTTAACAAAACAGATTATTTTTAATTGCTGCTGACAATTTTGCACAGGGAAAGAGAGTGTGCCTGAGAAAATTTGCCCTAATTACCCAGTCTGCTCACATTTTTGTTACATAGGAGCTGCTATTATTTGCTGGGCACAGACCATGCTGTCATTTTCAGTGGCAATTTCTGTGGCAGAAGGGCAGAGTCAGACAAACTCTCCTTGAGGACCCGCCTAGAATCTTTTATTGTGCATCCTCCCAAAGGCAAGGTGATTAGAGGGAGGGAGGAAGAAAGAAGGCATGTCCTATCAAAAGGAMGAACTTGTAATCTTTTTCTGTCTCCATTCCTTGGCACCTGCCACGTGTCTCTACGGTGGCCTGGTCCCCTTGGAGCTCAGCATCACGTGTATGGGGAAGCCATTCAATGAATACGTGCACGTTCCTTCTGATCCAGTGGGCTTATAGAATGGGTTACAGCTCTTGGCAGGAGACTTCAGACTAGCACAACTCCAATGCCCTTTTGCCTTTGCATAGGAAGAGAGATGTGTAAGATCGAGGCTAGAACAGGGATACCACAGCAGCCTCAGACCTCTTAGCGATTAGCCCTGAAGAGTTACAGAGAAGGAGGGAGGTAGTAAAAAACTGGAAAATGAGAAATGTAAAGCCTCTCATTGAAATGGGAGGGGGGGAGCCGTGGACAATATTTCAGTTTTTATGAGCATCTGAAAGAGGGGAACAAATCCCCTAAGTGGGATTTGTTAAGAACCATTCCTTTTTCAACCAGTCCAATTTTCCTCTGAAGCTATGCATAACAGGCCTGCTGAAGAGAGAGGAAATTGTTCATCACCTTCTGATTTTAGTAAATCTTTTGCATACTTTTTGGAAAGGTGTTCTTATAAACAAAGAGAAATGTAGTCCTAATCAAACTTTAATTGGAAAGTGAAAAACTATTTTGATAAGATAACCAGAGAATATTTACAAGAGAATACTTCATTGTCAAATGKAAAAAGTGTTGGTTGAAGTCTTATCTCAGACTGCCTTGAGTTAGTGTTATTCAGTATCTTGATGAAAGACCTGAGTGATAGAATAGGGAGTAAGTTTGTAAGATATGCTGGAAGGAGTCAACACTAGGGAAGAAATAGCAAACACTTGGCAGGACAGGACTAGAATTCAAAATGGTCAAGAAGAAAAACTTCTCTAGAAAGTAGGATGAAGTTCAGCAGAGACAAATGTGTTGTCTCGTTTACACAAGAATAATCAGCAGCACAAATGTAAAAGGAAGAACAACTGGCATAGGAAGAGTTTTTCAGAAAGAGAATCAGTCTTGTACTGTTGCAAAAAGGTCAGAGATAATACTTGAATGAAGAGGGCATAACTACTCAACCAYACACTTTGCTAGCCTTGAATGAAAAGAGTGTAGCTATACCGTACCCATTACAAATCTTTTGTTCTTCTCTGAATTGATATTTCATCTGGAATGGTGTCCTCTTGGAGAACAAGAAATTTCAAGGAAGATTGAACTATTTTATAGAGGGCCTAAAAGGAAGCAAGGTTTGTCTAAAAAAAACATAAAGCAYGAGGAATATTTAAAAATATCAGGGTTTTTAGGTGGAAGAAGAGTCTGAGGAAGCACAGTAATCCTTAGGTACATAAGGTTTATTGCAAAATTGAAGAATTTTTCTCCAATTCCAYGGTGACTATAATGAGAAACAATGGGCTTAATTTGATCAAGAGATTTTCCAGGGAAGGCTTTCTAAAGCGTGGGTAGTGATACACTGTCCGGGTAGTTGTTGGAGCTCTCTAAAAGTAGGTTGGACAAGCATTTTAGGAATGACAGAAGTAGAGTTGATCCTGCCTTGGGCACTGCAGTGAGCAGTGACCTCTGAAAATCCCCTAGAGCTCTGTTTTTTGTGGTTTTATGGAATAGTAGTAGGGAGAGAAGTGATTTAGCAAAACAACTTGTCCATTTCTCAAAGACATTCTGCACTGTTCAGAAAGCATGTAAGTGCCCATATTTCTACTGCCTGGATTATTATTGAATGGTTCATAGCACTGTTTAATCATCGTTATTTCTGATAAAACATTTCGTCTCAGAGTTCATTTAAATTTATTATTATATAATGAAAGACTAGTTTGTGGTGTAATTCCCAGACTAGACAGCACTCAGTAATGGAATTCCTTGAATGTGTGAGTGACAGTAACACATTTGCTGTGTCAATGTAAATATTCATAGGGAAATTTTCTATTTACAGCATTGTTTCTAGGAGGTACAGGGCATATATTGTGCTTTTGCAGAAAATTCATTGGGATAAACAAAGACTGAATGCTCGCACAGCAGTAAGTGGGGAATAAGAAAAGGCAACCTACCACGTTCTTTGGTTTTATAGACCATGCTTTAAAAAAAATTCTCCATTGTTTTATATGATTTGAGGGCTTTGGTTAGAGTTTGYTTAATCATTTAATTAGGTAACCAACTGCAAATGTGAGACAAAAGGCTTATTTTGTTTCACAGGGAGAATTCCTTCATTAATAAAATTGACAGAATAGATTAAAGTAAATGCAAATACTAAGTTGTTCAGTTGTACAGGGAGCCATTCAAAGCAGAGCAAAATGGAACTCCTAATTGMGAGTACGTCCGCTTGCTGCTGTGCGAAACCCCTTCGGGTTGCCTTGTGCGGAGGGTCTGGAGCTTTCAGCCGCTTCCTGTTTCTGACYGGGAGTTTATTGCATTTGGATTTGAATTGAGGCTAACACTGTGGTGTTGCCAGGAAGGCTGGATTTTGGTTGTGTCATATCTTAAGCAGTRGAAATCAAAGGTTTCTGTTTCAGTACACTCTGATTTCTACTAGATGAGCATCTTTAGAGGCATCAGATACCAGGCAGTTTTTGGAGGAATAATGTAGTGAATTTTTTTTTTCTTCCTGAATTACSTGATGTTTGTCTTTCCAATTACTAGAATAAAATCATTGGTAGACTTGTGGCCTGCATGACAGCAGTGTGAAGATGGAGATGAGCTCCCAGACTGCTCTGTAGACTGAGGTCAGTTGTCAAACTCTCCTTGACTGCACAGTTATTTTCCCTGGCTGCGGTGGAGCCATCATTTTGCAGGGTAGTGAGGCAGGTTTAGTTTCAATATATTTTTAAGAACAATGATGTTAGAAAGAAAACAATCTGTGACAAAGCAGTACTGGTTAGCCTTTGTGAAAAATAAAGGTCTATCAGCAAATGCAGAATAATATTCTGACTCTCGCAGATGATATTTTGCTGTTAATTTCTTTGATCTACCATTTTTCTTAATTGCACTTTTTATATTTCTGAAAGAGGTTTCACAGAGAGAAACCTCCATAGGAAGTTTGTTTTCTCTGGCTATTCTCAAAGGCTCTTGTGTCAATTCATTATCACAATAGCAAGATATGCGCATACAGTAAATCARTGTAGGTTAACTTTTTAATAGGAAAGGCAGTATACGTTTCTGGCATCAGTCTTTATCTTGTTTCAATTATAATGTCTCTCACTGGGCTAAACATTCGTCTCATAGGTACGCACATTGACGACAACTTAATATTCAAAGGTCAAGCTGCAGAGATCTGGCCAGTGTGATGGCATCTTTGCTCTTTAATAATCAGATGGGATGTTTGTGATGTCTTGAAGTGCTGCTTCTAGGTGGCATGTACCACTACAGTAGCTAATTGCCTGTTAGCTTCTTGGATCAATGCAAGAGATGTGAAGATTTTTCCAAAGACTGTTTGCTTTTTTCCTTCCAACACAGCTCTGTTTGAGCAACTTCTTCTGATTTAACAAAAAATAACCTGACTATAGGAGAGGAAACTTCACTCAATTTAGGGAATTGCCTAGAAATTTTTTTCCCTGGGGGAGGTTGGAGGGAAGAGAGAAATTCCACGTTCCCTACACAACAGAATTGGTGGTTATTCACTACATAGAAGAGGATCTGTGTTTTCTCAGCTGCCCTGGGGTGCTTTGGTGCTATGTCTCCAATGGGATCAGTGATTGTGATTTTTAAGCCTTCCCTCATGGGGTGCTGAATTCATTGCAAGTATCTTCTGTATACAAATGCATTCTTCATTTTTCTTGAGTCTTCTCTCCATTCCCTTAGGTAAGGGAAGAGAGAGAGCATGTCTCAGATACCAAATGACTCTCCATGTGCAGCCACAGAGCACTATTTGCAGGTGAGAAAAGCATGTTTACTTGCTGGACTTCAAGGACTAGCTTCACTAAGACATCTGACATTAATCACCATTTATGGGAGGTTATGTTTTGATGCTCACATGCTCTAGGAATAATTTGTATGGTTAGATGTAATCTGCCAAGGTGAGTAACACACATAGCTGTGTGTGTCTATACAGAATATGTCTACTGCCTCTATCTGGGGACATCAATGCATCCACTCTAGGCAGATACTCYCAGCTATCAGAAAGCGGGTGAACTAATATATATAGGACCTGAAGCTGGCTTGTGTCCTAAAGAACCTCCCTGAGAATGTATGAACTGTTTGTAGGATCCCAACTCTGTAAGAATTCTCATCCAAGTTCTTGTTTCCTTGACGTGAACTTGAATCTTGAAATAAGAAAGATTTTTTTTWWAAAAAAAAGGCAAAAGGAAAGTAGTAAAAAATGTATCTTGGCCTTCCTCTCTTTAAAGATTTTCTCCTGTCAAGGTCTCAGTTCCCAGAAGGCTGAGAATAATGCTGCTTTTCACATCAGTGCTCACTGTATTGTTTTTTTTGACCACCGTCATGTCATAACATCCAGTGTAAACGTTAACATCAGTTTAGGAGAGTCCCAGTAGCTCACCGCTGTTCTAATGGCTTGCAGAATCAAGGAGCTCTGAAGCACAAGAAGTGAAACGCTGTCATTTGTTAAGTCTGAGATTTATTTTACTCCTTTAACATTACGAGGAAAAGGTAACCATTGCCTCACAACACAGTCTGTGTTTTTGCTTTATCAGGAACTGTCAGGACACTGTGATAGACCAAACTACCAGTCAGTATTTTAATAATACCAGTTCTTACCAGGAAACCCCTGAAGGTCTTTCCATTCTGGCTGACCATACCTTTCCAAATGCCTTTGACTCAAGGGAGATGGAGGAATTTAGAGTGAATCCAGCGTATTTACAAGGATAATAAAGTAACTTTCGGTTATCTAATCGCTGTGAAACTGATCAAGTATCTTCTGAACAAGACTCCAGACACATCACTGTACCTGTGTGAAAGCTTTTGAAAAATTAAGGCTGATGTGTTGACAGCTGTGATACCACTAGCTTTTAATCCTTGGTTTCTTTTTTTTTTTTTTTTTTTTCATTATTAGGGATTCCAGGACAGGGGTAGCGGAAGATTAGGTTTATCCACTAACAATATAAATCCTGTAATCCCTTGAAAATTTAAAATCTTCTTTGGCCTGGAGAAGGAAACACTTTATCAATATGTACAGCTAGTGGGCTCTTTAAAGGATAAAAAGCACATCTCCTAGCTTGGGGGAAGAAGAATCATTTTATAATGGTCTGAAGAATTTCAGGTTTGAACCTGTGCCTTAGCACATGGAAAAGACTTGGRTGAAACTACTGGTTTTTATTATTTTTTTTTCTCTCCATTAGGTATTGTTTCAAATTCTTGAAAATACATGTTTCTTAGCTCCTATATCACTTTCCATGTATAGATTTCTAAGAGCTTTACAAGAGTCAATAAATATTAAGTAACCCTTTGGCCAGGCATTGACTGGCAGAAGTGGGAGCCTCTTGAGGTTCTTTCTAAATACCTGGCAAAGACATAAACACCATCCAGAAACCTGAGAAATTAAACTTAATTTTCTGCATATTGTCTAAGTGATACTTTCTCACGTGCAAGTGGTGAGTTAATCCAGTGAGCTTAAACAAAAAGAACTTCTTTTGGAATGCTGGAATAAAAAGGGAAACATGGGAACACATCATGAATAGTTTCCAGAAGACGAACAAGCCCGAGTGCTGCAGTAGTAATAGCAGTAGTCAGGTAGTAGCACGCTCTCTTCTCCAGCTACACCTACTCATAAGTTGTCTCTGAGGGGGGTGTTGAGTTTCTAGGACTTTTCACTTTATCGAAACCTTAGAAGGTGGGTTAGAGAAGTGGGACCAGACCAGTGGGACTCAGCAGGCGTCTGGAGGCAGAGCTAACCCACCTTCCTCTTAGAGTGGAGCCCAAAACAGCGGAAGGGTTGTGGGTCTCTCAAATTGTATTTCATGAGAAACATGCTGTAATCAGTTAAAGGAACCTCAAATTGACTGAGACAGAAACAATTAAAGTTTTTTTTTAAACAACTTTCCTCTGACATTCTGTCTTTTGGAAAGAACTCTGCTCTGATATTTTGGGTGACTTCCCACTTTCCATCCTAAGCTGGAAGCCTTCCAGTGTCTGCCTGTGTTGCARTAAACTCTCCAAAGACCCCTGTGGGTCACCAGGAAAATTATCTTTCTTTCAATCCCTTCAGGCTTTCTTGTGTCTGCTCTTTAAGGTAYGTTTGTACCTTAGGCTTATTTGCTGTATTCTCCCTCTTCTCCAGAACTGCCCCATGCTCTGGAAAACCTCTTAGCAGTCAGACACGCTGAATTTCTCTGCAAAGTCATGCTGCACCCTTCTCCTCCTGCTGCTTTCCGAAGGGTCAGCAGTCAGCTGAAGCTGCCCAAGCAGCCTTCCTCTCAATGGCCAGCCACACCTATTTTTAAAACAGGTTGTATCGAATGAAAAGTAAAGCACACATCACAGGAGGCCTCGGCAGACCCCTTTCTAGTCCTGATGTTCCTCGTTAGCTGTCAGACCCCTTTCTAGTCCTGATGTTCCTCGTTAGCTGTCGCCTTTTGTTCCCTCTCACAAGCTTCCCATCAGTCTCCAGTCGATAAATTTGACCTTAACTGCTTGTGTTCCTGCTAGCTGTGCACCCTTTTGGCTGCTCCCATGTATTGCTAGTCCCCCTGTTGCCCCTCAGCAGTCTTCTGTGTTTGTCGCTTCTAAACGTGCTCTCTGCGTGGCTTTGTCCATCTCTGTGATGGCAGGAAACAKGCTTTCTCACAGCGCTCATCTGTTGAGCACCACCTCAGGGTGATGCCTTGAGATAGTTCAGCTCTTGTAGAAATTACGACCTTGTGCGATGATAGGCAGGAATTGTTGAGTCCTTGCCACAAAATAGAGGCTTTCTGGATGGGTTCTTCCTGATAAACCATGGGATCTTTGCCACTGTTTCTTTGTCATGAAGCTGCAAGTTGCAGTTAAATCCAACTGACTCTTTCCCCTTGAGCACATCTGGCACCACTCCTACAAATATAGGTGACATATATATACTTTTCTGTCTAAGGTAATTCTAAAGCCTTATAAAGATTCAGTTGTCTCTCTTTGTGTGTATACTTGATTATCATTAAAGAAATAATAACCACAGACTGAGAGATTTGAGAAATTTCAGCGACACCTCGCGAAGACATTATATAGTTTTCCTCTGATAGCAGCTTCATTTGCACCAATATTCATTATGAATGTGTGTGTATGTGTRTATGTACCTGTTTTGTCTTTATGATAATCAGTGAAAACAATTCTTTCATTGCAGTAGCAGAATCAATTTGCTGGTATCCTAACACAAATTGCTAAATCTGAACTCAGAAGTCAGTAATTATTTTTCTTCAAGCCTGAGTAATTTTCAGTGCTTGGAAATATGAGTGTTATTAAAGCCTACTGGAGTCAATGGGAGTCTTTCCAAAATCTGCAGTGGGCACTGGAACAATTCCATCGTGAATCTCTCTACTTCTCAGCCTATTACTTTTTTTTTTTTTTTTTCATTTAGTGAACTAATTTTTCTCATTTTAAGAAGTATTACAGTAAGATAGAACCAGGTTTGTAATGCTTATTTACATAATTACATTTATATGGGGGGGAGGAACATATTTACATAGTAGAGCCATTCCAACAGTCCCTTGCATGTTTTGGAGCAAAATTGAACTTTCAATATGTAACTCCTGTATCCTTGTAAGGCTTGGGGAAAAAAAACATTTAAGGCTTTATGAATGATTTGTAGTTCTACCCTGTGTATTTTAAAAGAATAAACTACTAGGTACACAGTGTAATTACCTCAAAGTAGCATTCTGTGACTTGGAAAATAGAAGAATATCTATAGGTCTTATTTCTGTTTTTCCAAATYCTGAAAATTAGAAGTAATGATGGGACTGCAACATATACTTTGTCTTCACTTTTCTGGATATGCATACAATACAATCTATTTTTGTATATTACCCTTCAAACAGAGTATCATCACTGGAAGAATGGCTTGAGACTTCTTAGGACTGTGCTACTGAAGATGATTTCGTATATTGTCCTCTCAAAATCTTTTCTCCAGTTCTGCTTCTGCCACTCTTGAAATCATTGGATGTACTGCTGATGCTGGCCCTAGAATAATATSCTTAATAAAAGATTTGAAATTTCCATAGAATAATGAGATCTCTCTCCATCACTGTCATTGTATGTGCTGCTATAAAGCACACTGCCAAAAATGCTGTGGAGAGAACCTTGTGTATTGCTTWAAGTTCTGGCAAACTGATATTTCCATGTTTTCAGGGGCAGAGGAAACCTGTAGTTATTTCCATTCCCTAGTTTTTTTCTCAATTTGGCATGCATAGTATTACTTTAATATAGATAGCATATGCTTTATTTATTTATCATATATCCATTTTTCTCTGAAAGATTCATTTTCTCTCTCTAATTTCCTGTTGTTTTAAAACTCATGTATTTTTTCTGTACCTCTTTTCGTCAGGGAAAGACTCTTGTTATTTCTTTAYGCCCTGAGTCCTGATATGATGAGCGGGTAGTAACAGCGATAATATGTCAGGTCTATAGTGTAGAGCCAGAAATCATGAGTCAAGTCTCAGAAAAATTTTAGAAYAGAACAATATTATGGCACTTTAAAAAATGATACATTTGTGGATCTTCCTTTTGCCTTTGTTTCTGGTGGTATTCAGCATCGCGTTCTGTAGTTTCCTCTCTGAAACCGGGAGACCCAGCAACGCTTTTCTGCCAGTCGTTATTGATGGTGGTTGAGGTTGCGTTGTGCTGATTCCCCATCGTGGTGCTTCACTGAACGCGTTACCTACCGTGAAATACGGYGTGCCCCCCTCCTGGCGCCTGCCTGGTAATGTCCAGTAGTTGCTGGCCTCTGTTCAGCCAAGCACACAGGCWTACGCTTCATTTCGTGGTAGCTCTGCTGCAGCGTCTTTCATTTGAGCCGTTGCTGCTGCCACTGACCTGACCGTGTTTTGGTTGCGTTCACATTTGCAAGGTATTTTCCAGATATAGGTGAAAAGTACATATTCTGCTCGTCAAAGATTTAAGTCACAAAACCAAGATTCATAGTGTTCGTGCTGATAAATATTCTTGTCTTAACTCAGTAGAAAACAAGTTATATTTTTTAATTATCTTGCCTTTTTATACTTTATCCTAAGCAAATGTTTGAGCATCTGAGACATTTCTATTTTTGGTGAGTAACAGTGTCAGTCTTTTTTGCTTCATTTGCTTTGCATGTGAGAATCTTGCCAGGCGAGAGCAAAATAGTCAGATCTCATTTACATTGAAAATTACTCTCTCATGGTTTAGGGGAAAAAAATAGAGATTTTTTTTTTCTGACAGGTGTTCTTTTGTTGACGATAGTACCAGCAGCTATAAAATGACATTCTATAAGGCTTTATAAAACGATGTTCTATAAGGCTTTAATGCTTTCTGTAAGTGCATAGATAGTCTTTACAGACTGTAAATGTTGAAGACCAATTCTCTAAGAAAAGAAAAAAGAAGGCTCTGTCTTTGGAGAAGAAAATGACCTGTGATAGCAGAGTACTTTGACTTTGCAAGTTCAAATCCCTGGCAGATTCACTCGAATGAGGAATATAAGATGCAGCTGTAGGTGAATTCTGTAATGTTTTCAGGCTGAGCGTCTTAGAATTTAGATGATTATCTGGTACTTCATGGCCTAAAAATCGAATAAGAGAAAACTTTAACTGTTTCTACATCAGGTAGTAATGCCAGAGAACTAGGGTTTTATGCACCTTTTGAAGAGATTTCAATGACTGGCCATAATAATTGATTTTTAAAAAATAATACTTTAAATCTTGATCTGTTTCAGATCTTAAGTGGTACTTTGTTTCTTTTGAGCTTGTGTTTTGAGTTTGGCATGGTTCTCTATTCTTCCAGAATGGCAGAATTTAGATCATTTTTCTTATTCTTAAAACATCATCCTGGTGCTGTAGATATTTTTTCTTTGCCAGAGTTTCCAGAACAGAAAACTCTACAGAGCAAACGTACGGGAGTTTTCAGTAATAGGAATGCATCCAAATATCTACAAATGCTACTAGGGCAACTGTAACAATAGGTTTTCACTGCGATGAAGAACACAGTATCACACACGATCATGGGAACTCTTGCCAGCGAGGAAGCAGCTTTAAGGGGTGCTTCTTTCCCACCACCTGTCTGTTCCCACCATTTTCATCACATTTCCCACACAACCGTATTGTGGAATGCTTCMCAATTTGTATTGTCCTCCAGGATGTAGGTTCCAGGTAGTCAGACCTAGACACCGAGAATAAGAAAATGGGAGAGAAGTGGGAAGACAGGTTGAAGAAGAAGGATCCCAGTGCACGAGCTCTTCAGGAAGTTCAGAAACTCTGGAAAACTTTGATTGGGATGTGGATTTATTTTATGAGTGGGAAAGGATTGTTAGCGAAGGATAGAATTTGGTGCAACAGARAGAATATCAGGGAGATCTTTGCCAAATGCAAATTCTTTGGGATTGAGAAGACAGGAGAAGAGATAGATCCTAAAATGCTATCTCTATATGTGCTTTAAAACTGTGAACCTCTGTCACTGCCTATTCATTGTAGTGCTTTAAGACCCCCTGTTGTGCTATTACCAGTTGCTCACATCTTCTTGTATTATGCTGCTTGTCAGATAAATTGTTTGATCTCTTCTTGTACTTTTGTCATAAAAGCAGTGATAAACTGGACTGAATGCATGCAGTGATCTTGCTGAGCTGTCTGCAAATGACAAGGCCAGCTAGTGACAGCCCGTTTGATTTGGCCCCTGTGCAACACTGCAGAAGTTCAGTCTGGAAACGTATTTTGGATCCTAAAGTGTTTGAACAGAGATAACCAGTAGATAATTGCATCTGGATGCACTGAGCTATAAGCAAACGAGTTCTATGTGGTTCATAAAACTATCACCTTTATGTCAATCAAAGAGGAAGTGAAGCTCATATGCATTGCTGCAATTATCGATGGCTAATGGTGATGATAAAATTATAGACTCATCCAATGCAAAAGACTATGTTGTGATACGAACTGAATTGTCCTAGCACAAGGAACAAAATCTCATACCCCGAACTTCAGCTTTTTTATGATCTTCTTTAGAAGAGAAATCATGTTGAAATGGGTTTTATCAGCTACTGCCAGGCTTACTAACTTGCTTTTTGTGTGTTTAAAAAAACAAAACCAACACAAAATGAATTAACCTAGAAGAACCAAAGGGGGCTTCTCTCCTATAAATTTAGTAAAGGGTAGGATAAAGCTTACTTTTAATGACCTCTAATGCTACCTTCCTTTTAAATCAGAAACAGCATGTCTTTTGCTACTAAGCAGCAGGTGTTTTGGACTGTCAATGTTCTTGGGTTCAAATGCAAAGGACATGTGCAGAATCCGAATTTAGGTTCATCACAAGTGCTCTGGACCACAACTTCTGTCTTTAACTTGCTTCACTAAGCCTGCTATTATCCTGAGAAATTAAATCTACCTAGTAGTCAGGGTTTCACTTGTGATTACCTTTAATGGCTGCTAAGTTACTGGCTCTGCATTATTATGCATTGACCACTTGTTAAAGTTACTGCACACTTTGCCTTTTCAGGTATTCTCTGCATTGTTTGAAATATTTCCATGCTCTGTTGCTACCTAGTGTATTCTAAGAAATTATTAACTATCAGCTGGATATGGCAAACTGTTGTAACATTTTTATGTATTATGTTCTACTCTATCAATATATTCCATGATGTTTGTGTTCTATTACTTCTCCTTTCCAACTAATACTATTGAGGAAAGTGATACTGGCATTGCATTTGCCCATGCGGGAACACTGCAAACCACTTAAGCAGCTACGTAATGGAGTGGCATTCACAGTGCTCAGGCAGTCTCTGTGCATGGGTGAGAGGCACTTTATAGGTTAAGAGTCTTTAAACTCTAGCATAAAATCCTGGCATGCTGTTGAGCCGGTACTTTGTGGTAACACTTGTAGCTAACGCACAGTGGTACTCAGGCAGTAAGAAGAATCTGATGAATTTTACTGTTGGTTCCCAGTATTTTTGTAACAGGTCACAAATTGAAGGTCATCTGAGATATATGAGAGGATTTTATCTGTGATAAATGCTACCTTTTTCCATGTTTCATTCCCCTTTAGTGTCCAGTTTGAAAGGATGAAGTGCCAACTTCTTTATAGGGTCTGATTTCAGGATGGTCCAATCTAGGACACTGACACATAATCTCCTGTTCCCCTATCTGTGTCTGACCATGTTATTCTGAGACCTAACTATTGGCCCTTGAGACACTGATATGTTTAACTGGATTGTGAAAAATGACAGAAGTTCATTTTTCAGACTTTAATCTTGGGGAGTTTCCAATGTAGATGCAGATAGAGTTGTAACTCTCAGTTGTTGCGGAGGCCTAAAAGATTCTGAAGTCATTAACATTATGCTCTTTGTGCATGGCTTGGCCATAAATAATGCTGGTGGGAGGTCTGCTAGAACATTATGAGCTCAGTTCTGCTGAGGCCTTCAAACCTCGTGCTGTTACTGTTGTAAGCAAGGATGCAGGAACTCATTAAAAGGAGAAATTCTAATACCAGTGCAAATTTTCAATTGAATCCAGTAGTTCAGTGGAATTAAAGCTCCCTCAAATCACTTTTTGCTGCCATTCAGTTCTAAGGCACTTTAAATTATTATTTTGTTTATCTTTTATTTCTGCTTAATTTTTTGCTCATGAAATGCTTTTAAATCACATGGCTTTCCAATGATGCTGTGCATTATTAGGAAAAATGCATTTGGGCTTATAGCTGCTCTTTGAAAAATAGGTCATTCCTAGCCATGTTTAGTATTATTATTATTTCTCTCCTAAGGATGGAGTCTGCTTTAGACAGTTTTTCATAGAAGATAAGGRTTAGTGCCCCTTTATCAGTGTTGTCCATATCCTCACTCCGTTTGCTGTATTATCACTGCAAGAAGGTGCTTCTCAAAGGCTGAGTTCTGGAGCTGAATCAAGCTTCCAAAAGCTGAGGAAAATTGAAATGTCAGTCTGTACACAGAGCTTTAGGAGGTAGACGAAGCATCTACCTCAACACAGACCATCCATTCTGTTGCCTAGTTTAGAAACTTTCAAAATCAGTTTGAAATCTTTTCTTTATAACTTTCATATTCTTTCTGTGTAATACTTCTTTTATTATTACTGAGTTGTCACGGCCAGAGCAGCGTTTGGGAAGGACACTGATTTGTTAGCTGCAGTGACTACTGTTCTTCTGCCCTTTGCTTTACCAGGCACCACATGGCCTGCAGAACGTCACGTTTGTGCCAGATGCATTAGGCTGTTGTGCTGTTTGACAGACAATCCCTCATATCCATAAAACTAGCAGCGCTCTTCAAGGCCAAATTAGATTTATGTGGAATGGTAGCTGAGCTAGCGGCATTATGTACCTCTAAGTGACTATGTTAATTAGCGACCAAAATATAAATAGTAGCGTCTCCACAAGGAGGACACTGGCATGCTAAATACATCTRTGGCAAATCAAATTAAGAAAAATCCCATTATCTTGCTTGGGATTCTGCTTTTCTGCTTTCTACTGACCACATGTCTCAATGTCTAAGCAGGCCCCTTACTGCAGAGATATTTTGTTACTCTTATATGCTCTCTTAGAGCAAAGCATGGAGCCCTAAAAACTAAAACCACTAAAAGCACTAAAAATGCTACTAGATCATTATTTACAATTAATGTAAATACACTGATTGCTTTTTTCCCCTCCCTATATAACTTAGATGAGATTACAGAGTCACCAAAGTGTATGGTATGTTCATAATTTTAAAGCAGTGTATAAATACTTTTGTTTACATGCAGTTATCACAGTAATACCAATGAGCTGTTTGGAAGACAAATATTTTTCATAGTACTTATAGCCTTGTTTTGCTCTGGGGTTTGTTTTTAGACTTTTATAAACATTCTCATAGGAATTGAGTATAGTCAGCCATCATTCATCTCCTCACTTTATAATCTTTCCTGTTTTTCAGTAAAGAGTATGGAAAAGAGTAAGTTTTCAGCACTATAAACAAGATTATTTTATTGCTAAGGTCTGAGAATCAAAGACATGAACATAAACAGAAGTGCATGTTTCTCACATAGAGTGATCCTAGGGTTTGGGGAAAAGAAAAGCAAATAGAAAAATATATTAATCCCTTTGCACTTTTCCTAATGTAGGATCATTAAATTCAGCTTGATGGGCAAGATCTGATAATTACGTTGCATATTTAACTAGGCTTTGGAACTGACGTTTTCCAACAAGGGATAAGAGAATAATTTGATTTTTCAGTATATACTATCACTACTTTAAATATTAAAGAAAATGTATGTTTATTTTTTGAATATTGTAAATGCATTAAAAGCAAAATATCCTCAGTGGGGCACAARCTCAGATATCAAACACTTTACCTCACTGAATTTTAATTAGGGAAATCTGAAAATAAAACCGCTCTTTTCTGCTGTCCCTTTCTCCTTTCTGTTAAAACTTTGCCCATGAAAATAAATCCAACATTTTAAAGTAAAACATCAAGCAGTGTAATTAAGGCTCCAGTAAAGCAGCCATATCATTTGAGRCATTCTGAGTTTGCAAACTGCCACGGGTGCCTTCTTCCAGAGGACTTCAATTGAGATAATAACATACACATTGACAGTTCCCTTCCGCTGTGGTTCAGATTTTAAATTATGTTCATAYTTGCTGTCGTGACTTTTTACTTCTTTGCTTGTACCTGCGTGCTGTGGGCCGTGTACTGGAACGGTGTACTGGGTGCTCTGTGATGATTCTTTCACTTCAATCTCAACACGGAGTCGCGAGTAACGCTGCAAATATCTATCACTGTATTTCTCTTACCATCRTGTGCCTCTTATTTAGAGGGAACATTTAGTCTTCATGAAAATACTGCAGCGAGAGCACTAAAGACTTCTGTACCCAAACGAGAAGGCAGACTTTCGGTGCAGCCTTTCAGGTCTGATTCTGCGGCACTGTCTTTAAAGAGCAAGGAGCTACAGTGGCCACCAGTGTTTGCCAACTGCTGCTATGCAGCACTCTCCTAGGTACTTTTRTCTGCTCTGCTGAGTACTACCGTATGTGTCGTTCAACTGGACACCATTGGAAGCGAGCTCTTTTTTTATATTGACTGCCTTTTTTAGTTCCCATATCCATTTGATCTTTGACTTTTACTTGACTCCTAACGATGAATAAAATTTGCCRTTGGCAACTGTACAGATTATAACGATTTACCATGCTTGCCATTCTAAAAATAAATAAAAAAAAAAAAAGATCAATACATCCCCAACATCTCCAACCACAGTCAGTGTCTTGGTGGTGGAATCACTGCGTTCTGCACCACTGCATGCGTTCTCAAGGGGCGCACAAGAGTCCTGCCGCCAGAGCAGCTGTGCACTGCAGCTGGGAGGACTACCATGGTGGGAGGACTACCATGGTGGGAGGCATCCAAGTAGTGTGACTTCGTGTTGTGGAATTTGGATTCTTTCCTTTGCAGAAACAGCAACGAGGTTTTGGTTCTGAGCAGTAACCAAATAGTACAGAGAGTAGTTCTGTTAGTTAAACATACGGTAAATATCTTCTGGTCCTGGAGATCTGCTGCCATTCAGTTTTTTGATTTTGTTTTGTAAGACTACTTCTGTTGAAATGGTTTTTCAGACTCACCTAGTTCYGGTGTGGTAACATTGTGATGTTGTCTGCAGTGAACAGAGACACAAAAAGTATCTGATGCATTAGGCAGTATCTCATTGCTCATTTTTATGCCTCTAATAAATTAATCTCTAAAATCTTCCTCTTATTTAAAAAAATTCACATTTAACTTGCTGGATTTAAGGCTCCTTTCTTTTTTTGCATTTAGGTATGACTTTTACTTTGTTGAAGAATATTYTCCTACAGCTAATAATTCCCTTTACTTAGCTATTAAAATCTGCTAGCTTAATTTGGTAGTCCTTTCAGTCTTTAATTCCGGATACACATTTACTCTGAACCTCAAACCTGATATCTTTAATCAGTATCTCTGCTGTTTGCAAGAATTTTACTTTTTTCAGATGTTCTCATTAATGACCCTTTTCTCTGTTATGTAACTTTTAGAAGGCTGAAGTCTCACTGATGTGGAATCTTCTTTTTCTTTTGGCTTTTCCACCTGCAAGGATGCTGAATATGATGGTGCTGCGGTTGTCATTACAGAGCTGCTTTCTGTGGTTAGCTTGGGAACCATGACCTTTTCCTGGTCAGGCTAAATCAACAGCTATTTCTCCAGTACTTGCATATGCTAGCTTATGTTCTTCCTGTCTTCAGCATCCCAGGCCCTCCAGATAGATAAGGTCTTCTATGGTACTTGTTTGATCTTTTGGAATGTTTGAAAAAAAATTGTCAAAATCTGCCCTATGCTTTCAAAWTTTTCATGGGATGTTTCAAAAGGATATTCACAATCCGTGTGTGGTGAAGGTCGATTCAGTGCTGTCATTTTCTAGAAATCTCTCTTAGATATAAATCTAAGCACAGCGAACTTAAATCAGTTGCTTCACCACTATTGATGACCTAACCAGTCTTACATACTAACCAAGACACACGCAGCCAGCACCTTGGTCATCAGGCAGCCACTGCAGGGCCTGAATCGCTCCCACTTGCAGCAGGATGCTGAGAGCTGCCCAGGAGCGAGGAAGCTCATCTCCTCGCCGAGCTCCATGCCCGTAGGGAGCCCTCGTAGGAGGTACAGGCTCTGYGTCCGTGCAAAATCAAGCTTCTGCCTTTGCCACGTGGTCATGCCTTGTGCGTGAACGCTCGCGGCCCACAGCCGTGCCTGGACTGCTGCAGAAGACAACAGGGAGTTCCACTACTCAGAGTAGCGAGGGAGTAAGGGAAAGGTAAACACRTTTAAAACAGAGCTGTAATGCTTGCCCGTATCAGACAATGTGTGATTTTATGAGGCATAGCTGAAAGCGCTAAAAATTATGTTCAAGAGCATGTATGTGTGTGTCTAGGTATATGGTTGTGTAATAGCAGACTGATCAGAGAACAGAGATCGGGAGGTACCCACACGAAACTCAATTTCCCAAGACCAACCATGAGTAGTTTGTAAGTGGCCRGTGTCATAACCTTTGCATACCTGAACTATGTAAAGGTTAATTACATTCCACTCCACTGCAACTATGGTTACATTCATGGGACTTTGTGTCTAATGCTGCTTTTTAACTAATGTATCTCTGTAGAGATGAGTTATATTAATGCAGAACTGAAATTATTCATGTCAATTACAGTAACTTATTAAACTTAAAAAGTAGAGGTAGGGAAGATTTTTATTACGAATAATTATGAAGTTAGAACTTTTTAGAAGTGCCATTTTCTTTATTTTCTGCTAGTGCATTTGTTATTTTTTAATATTTCTTCGCTAGTCTGGACAGATAATTTTCAGCCTGTGGGCTGTGATAGTACAGTTTGACTATTTCTTGTTTGCTATTCATCTTGCATAATTTACAAACTGGTTAGAAGCCTGGGACATTGTAACAATTAYTGCATGAAGTGTTTTTAATGGGAATTTTTGTGGGCGTGTGAAAATTATTGTGAGTACCCAGAGTTCCTTGAATGTTTTTGAGTGCTGGTGTTATCGCACAGATTGGACCAGACTCGATGCCTTTAAAATTAACTTTCAGATGGTTTTTATTTGCTACACTCTAGAAATATTCACTATAGATCTGTAGGCTGACTTAAGATCTARAGGAAATGGTAGATCATGAAGTCTGACCACTTAAAAGCATAAGAATTTCCTCCTGTTYTTTATTTAATATGACAGCTTGGTGGAAGAAGGGAGTTAGATATTGATTTACAGATCTGGCTCTRCTGATTTAAAACTGTGCATTATCAMMTCTACGTTGGCGTGATACCACCATGCAGATCACCTTGGGAGCTCCCTCAGTTTAAAATCCTGTGATAAGGTGCTGACATTTCCTACTGCCCAAACTAACTGGATAGATGAGGGCACAAAATCAAGAAGAGGTAGAAAAAATAAGTTCTCCCTTCAAAAGTTTTCTGTCTTGGCAGAATTAAGAGGAGTAGACTCTTAAGTAAGAGCCTTAAGTAAAAGTCTTAAACAAAACTTAAGAGGCTTAAGCAAGTGTTCCACTTTGATGTTAAAACTTGAAGGGAGATTGCYAAGTTAAAAGGTGCTACTTTTACACAACTGTGTGTCAGCGTAGGACTAGAAAAAACACAGAACCCAACCTCCTGCCATCACAGGAACAATATTGTGTAAGTGCCTTCACAAATGAGCAAGCCTTGTCTTACTGAATGCCTAGGCGTAGTGGTAAAAGGCTGTTTATGAATCTCACTGCTTAGAAAGAGGCTTACAGTTTCAAGCCTAAATTTGTCTGTGGTTGGTTTATTCCTACTCTTGGGCTATTCTTACCTGTACTTAAAATTTTTCTTTCTCTTCCCAGTGTCCACATCTGTGCTGTTTTTATACAGCACAGACTCCTGTCAGCCTCAATTTGTTAATATATAGAATCATAGAATCGGTAAGGTTGGAAGGGACTGCTGGAGATCAGCAAGGTCACCTAGAGCACTTGAGATGGGGTTGCATCCAGGCAGGCCTTGAAGATCTCCAGAGAAGGAGACTCCACAACCTCTCTGGGCAGCCTGTGTCAGTGCTCCGTCACTCTCACAGGGAAGAAATTCCCCCTCACGGTCAGGCGGAACTTCCTGTGCTTCAATTTCTGCCCRTTGCCTCTTGTCCTGTCACACGGGGCAACTGAAAGGAGTTTGTCCCCGTCCCCTTGACACCCTCCCTTCAGGTACTTATACACGTTGATAAGATCYCCCCTCAGTCTTCTCTTCCCCAAAGATATGTAAGGCCAAACTATTTTGTCATTTCTAATAAAACAGGTTCTCTACTGCTCAGCTCATCCTATAAACACATCCCTGCATGGGATCCAGTTTGGCTTTCTTCTTTAAGGGTGATGGGAATTGTGTACATTCTGTTCCAGCTCTGGTCCTGCTGGTGTCATCAACTTTAGTCACTGACTTTAATAATTTCCCATCTTTATTTAAAATCCTTCTTTCATACATCTGGGATTACAGCTGCCTTTTTCATGGACAAGTCAGAATGCAGATATGCTTCGCTTCTTTATCTTGCTCCCATGTCCGCTGTCATCAACTTCACATAGTTTACCAATTGCTTTGAGATCTTCAGATAAAAAGGGAAATGTTAGGAGGGTTTGTATTGCAGCAGGACTTAAGGGTGAAGTGCTACTGTTACTGGAATCTTTTTTCCAAGCAGTACAAATCACTTTTCATGTTACTTTCTTTTGTYGTAGCACTGTCTTAAAAAAACAAAAACCTACCTGTTTGACAGTGAATTTTACTGGCACAATATGGAAAATCAGGAAGGCAAAAGAGCAGCTACCTGTGGAGATAATAATCATGATCAAAAGGATCTGTACTTGTAGCTAAGGCAGGTGCTATTATTAAGTGTATCTGGGGCTAGGCTTTCCAGAACCTCTAAGCGCGCTTTTTCTTTAGGAAAGGTTCTCCTTTGGTCTTTGCTGATAATTACCAGGCATTCAGTTATGTGATGTAAAATATCGGAACTGCCTCCTGTAATCATGCTCCTACGGCATGTTCGCCTGGACACTTAAATTACCACAGGCTGGATCATGACTACTGTAAATTGTTCTGTATTAGTGAAAGATACGTACAGAGGCATTGCCCAAGCAGCACTGGTTAGCAGAGGCACGGGGCCTTGGAGCATCGTAAAAGGGAGCAGCTAGCTCACGTCTCTGCCCATTCGCAGTGGGSCTTTCTGCCAAAGTTTCTCCCTCTGTTGCTGTAACTGGTTTGAAAGAGTCACTGCTGGTAAGGTCCGTAGGGGTGATCTGTGAAAGAGAGAGGGGGCCAGGTCTAAGCCATCTCAGTGTAAGTTAGCGCTAAGGAGATTAGCCCTCAGTYGTGGTAAGTCTGTCCGTAGTTATCAAGCAGCTGCTGCTATTCCCAGTCCCTCGACATGCGGTTCTGCACAGGCTGTGCCCCTTGGGAGAGCTCTGGCTGTCAGAGCTCACATGTGTCCCTCGAACGCAGACTGTGTTTCTGCCAGCATAGCTGCTGTGGGGGCTAAACCACACGTTCACCTCTAGGTCAGAGGAGAGTGCAGCTGCCTTCGGCGTACCAGATGTAGGCCGTGCTGAGGAGCAGGTAAGGTAGAATAATTCTGGTGTACTTTTGTCCACACTGCAGCAGTCAAACAGCTGTGCGGTTTATTTTGTGTGCTGCTTGTGAGGCAGCTGTTCATTCCTTAGCATGCCTAAAAACCCGCTGTTTTCCTGTGGAGCCTTGAATTTGCTAAAGACCGGTGGTCTTTAAGTATCGACAACAAAATGTAATGGTGGAAGTTACTTAAGACGGAGCCCAGAAAGCTTGTTTTTCTGGACATGCAGCATGTCAAATCGAGCTATTTTTGTGTATACTGCTTAGGCAGCTTCTAAATCGCAGAACCTGGTGGATGCTTCTAAGGACAGTTGAGTGATAAGTTACTATTATGCATGGCAGTAGTAGTATGCTATGTTTTGGACGGGAGATTTCTGTATTGCTTTAGTTTAAAACATCTGTCTTATGGTGTCTGAACATTTGTGTTTACTAATAGACAACAAATATTTCCTCCCCATTTTTCCATCGATTTTTTTTCCCTATTCAGATGCATATAGGTGCAATTCTGAGAAAGAATTGCACGCCCGCATCCTTTTCCCAGTTGAGCCTCATGTAGTTTTCAGCTAGTTCAACTGTTGAAAAGAGTTGTTTCCAAAATGTTAATGAAACTGTTCTTTCTTGTGATAAGAAGGCTATTTTTACGTGCTTATGTCTTGAAGACCTTTAGGAAGCCGCTGCAGTACATCAGATTTATTCATACAAAGTGTAATCTTTTTGTGTAAAAAAAGGACCTACTTTACTTTGGAACTTTCCCTGATTCTGTGGTCAGTTTTGTCATGTTTCCTGCAGGGTCGTGGTGAATGTTGCTCTGCATCATATGCCTCCAAACTAAATGGAGTTTGTCCTTCAAATTACTCCCTAGCCTAGTGTAGCTCTCATAAATGAAAAGTAAGCATGACCAATACTTCCTAGTCAGACAGCTACAGGATCAAATATTTGCTGTTCACAGGAGGCTTCACATGGACACGGACGGGGAGGACCGAGAGAGTGCTTATTATTTTAGAATATACTGAGTTCCTGCCACTCCTGGTTAGGGCCCCAAAAAATCCAGGCTCCCTTAGACTTTGCAAAGCACACATGGCATCTTGGAGGAGGAAGACCTTAGAGCAGGTATTTCCTCTTCCCATCCCCACTTTTTCCTTTCATGCCAAGAAAATATTTCCATGTGGAAGAAGGATTTCCTAACTAAATTTTGTGTGGAGTTTTAATTGTTGAGCTAAGTTGTTCGGATAATACTGTTTTTTCTATGTGCTGACTGCTCTCTGAGCACCTCAGACAGACTTATTCCTGAGTTTGTAGCCAGCTGTGGACTTTTTAGCCACAAAGCCTTACATTAACTAAGGCTGTCTTTTAACTTCTCAGGTGTTGCTTTATAAAGGCACACAAGAGAAAAGAATAAAGAAGGTGTAATGAAAGTGAACAAGTACATTGCTGAACTGATAAAAATCTTAAAAACTACTTGCCTAAAATGGTAGCTAAAATCCACAAGTTTTGAATGTACCTACACAATATAATCATGAATGAGCCTGAGTTCCGTGGTTACACCACGGCTGAGGAGAGTCAGGATCATCATTCTTCCTGTGGCAGTGAGGTAGCAACTTTACCCTCTGCACAGGTCGTCCTGCATCCTGAGAGGTGGGAAGAGGATTTTGCAGGACAACTTCTGGCAACAGTGTTTTGTCTGCCACTGTGGTTACATGAATAAATGCCTTCTGTTCTTGTGCCAGTGTGTAAATAGAAACGCATAGACCTGGTGATCTTTCTGAGTGATTATAAAATATAGTCGCTATAATGAAATATCACACATTTGAAATGGCCTATATGAAAGGCAGGTTGGATGCTGTGAAATATTGCAGGTCTACATATGAAGTAAATATATGTATAATCACAACATAGTTAATTAGGTTGTGTAAATCAAAATTTCTCCCCTCTAAGTTTTCATAAAATGAAGCCACACTTCTTCTGTAGCAGACCAAAACTCAATCACTTTTTGTTTTGATTACACATCTCAGTTTAGTAGCAGCAAAATAGATCTTTGTGAAGATGAGAAAAGGTTAAATGTGCTGAGTTGCTTCTGATTTCACAACAATATTAAACTGGCACATCCCCAAAGGATGAAATTCTGATCTTCGCTGTTGTGGTTTTCAAAGAATGTACCACCATCAGCTTCCCTGGATTTATTTCTGTCTCTCACTGCTGTGCATGAGAACAGAATTAGACCCTTTTCAATATTACACGTAGCTCTGTTGCGGATGTTTGTGCAGTGTAAAATGGCTGATGGCTGATGGCTCACCATTCATTTTCTGTACCAGGCAATTTGGGATTCTGTGGCATTCTAGTCACGATACATAACAGAACCCCAAAGACAGATTATGCGGTCACAACGATGAAAATTGATTACTAAGCACTCAATGAGTCATCTGCCTCAGGAAGTAACTACTTCAATCTATTATTGTCGATGTCCTGATGGGTCAACCAGGACGTGAAAAGGAATTTGCATTAAATTGATTTGAGTGTTTTTTCTAGAAATAACATCACTCAATCAAAGGAAACATTCAGACAGAGCTAGGGAGAACTGACTGAATTTGATTTGGGAAGGCAGAGCAGCAAGGGATGAGGAGGCTGATTCAGATAAATATATAAATGGGATTTAGAGCACCATAAATCTCATATTACAGAATGGAGAGTTGGAACTGTTAAGAATTTCTGCAATGCAGACTGGGCATTGCAGTCTGCATTCTGGAAACCTTTCATTTGCTTATAGAGGTGTGTGCCATGTACATATGCATATATATGTATATATATGTACGTATATATACACATTACCCAGTTATGTGAACAGTATGTTTAGACAAACAGTATATTTATATATGTACTCACTGTAACAAGTTGCCATCAAGAAACATGGCTTGTTTCCAGCTACCTTGGATGATGTTACTGTATTGAGCGCATACAAAAACCAGAGTAGGATGTTTCTCTTCAAATATTGTTTCCTTCTCAGAGCTGAAGTTTTCAGAATGAGCAGCCCACCACTCAATAAAATCCAGTAAGTGATAAATCATACTGAAATGTCACTTCCTTCTTATCAGTCTTACTCTTAGAGCAATTCATCCCATCTCTCATGTTTGTAGTATGGTGTGGGTGTGTTGGCATCTTAAACTGCAGTGGATCTCTGTTATTGTGTTACCGCTAGTAGCTTTGCATCTTCTTCCCAGGGCATTACTTGCAAAATCTAGAAGTCCGATTAAAATCACATACTTTAAAGCACGTACTTCTTACCCTATACAAGGTTTGTGATTTGTTCTCATATTAAATTATATATAGTCAGCCTTTAAGTCTATTCAAATAAATGGAAGTTTTATTTGAGTAATGATTCAGTGATTTGGCTCAAGAAATTACAGTAGCATCTTCAAAAAATGATCAGTGACTTAGTGTG
Organism: Rhea americana; assembly: GCF_003343005.1. Taxonomy (NCBI): domain Eukaryota; kingdom Metazoa; phylum Chordata; class Aves; order Rheiformes; family Rheidae; genus Rhea; species Rhea americana. The sequence continues at coordinate 7,664,792 of NW_028186149.1, forward strand.
TTTCAGTTCTTAGCCACCTTCAGCCACCACAGTTTTTTCTCTTGGAAATATCTCAAGCTGAAACTGCTAAAACTACAGTATTCAGAGCCACTATCACAATTGGAACACACTGGCCCTAATAGATAAGGTTTAACTCTGAAGTAATGCAAGGATAAGAAGGACAGAGAAGAATAATTGGAAAGACATATGCTAATCCGATAGTGGCACTGTACAAGTTCCTGGGCTGTACAATGATCTGAGAGCACCAGCCTAGTCTGCTGGATACAGGATGAGGAAAATCTTCCAACGAATAGTGGAAGCACCACGATCACAATTCCCTCTGGCTGATCTGTAACTGTCATCTCCTTCTGTGGTGGGCTTGGCCTTACCCAACCTGGTTTCAGCCAGGCGTGAAGAAAGCATTGGAACTGCCCTGTGAGGGGGAGAATTGGAGAGCTGCCTATTATTTCAGGCCAATAGCGCAGAAGCCTGAACAGAGATAGCCCAATTTTCATTAGAAACCTGAAAAGCATATAGAGGATTTTGTTGTGCAAAGGCTTATACCATCTGTACATGCTATACAAATAAGTATCAAGGTTTTTGTGTCTAAGTAATGGGGTACATATACTGAAGAAATAGAAATGCATGTTTTATTGAACAAATAAAATACTGCTTTAGCAGCCAGGAACCTAGAAGATAGCAGAAAGTGATTGTACTATTGTCAAAAAATCCCTCCAGTCATCACATTCACTATTTTCCTGATCAAAACCAAAACACTCCAGCTGGGAAATTTGATACTTTGATGGTATGTATTACTATTGAGTAGGGAAGATAACAGAAAGTGTGAACTTAAATATTGTATCTTCTTCTGTCATTCTTGCTTTGTTCTATTCAGCATTTGTTCTGGCAGTAGAATAAATATACTGCCTCTTGTCTCCCCCTTTCCAAATACAACTGCTTATGCTTCTCYTTCAGGCATTTAATTGGCTGATATTGATGAAGACACAACATTGATAGAGTCTGTGTACTTTCTCTTGATTTACATATCTGTGAGATTGAGACYGAGTATTAGGTGTGGGCAAATGACAAGGAACTGGAGTTCTGCTGTTTTGGCAACATTATGAACATAGCCAACAAGTAATTAAATATTTGAGGATTAATGGGAAGTTATTGTCAAGTCACTTAAAATGTATAGTGGGCCACTGATTACTGGGCAGTTCTGAAAAGACTAAGATTCTTTCCTGCTCTAAATTTACATAGCTACATTTTGTTCGTTTCTTATAAACTATCACAGTTTACACTAGCTGAAGTTCCTCTCTCTAACTGTGGATCTAAACAGCAAATTCTGCAGTGTCTGGTAATTTTAAGTAGTAGCCGTGGGAGTAGGATCCTAGAGATGACCTTTTAATTTCATTTTGTGCCAAGTGTTTTACCAATATGTAACTGGATACAGCATCTGCCTGACATAGGAGGTATGGAAAAAGGCCTGGGAGCTGGAAAAAGGCCTGGGAGCTTAAGAGTGCAGTCTCTGCATGAAGTATAATACTCACTTTTGAAGTATTCGCCTGCATGGACTAGATTTGCAAAAATATAGGAAAATGAAGTGTTAGCGACTTCTGAATATGTTCCTAAAGGAAGGAAGTCCTCCCCACACTGGAGAGTCTGAGGGAGCATCTACATTTGTGTTTCAGTTTGGTTAGGAGCTCATTTTCGAAGAGGAATCTCCTGATGGTCCCCATTTAATGTACTTTGGTTTGCATCAGAGAGTGGTCTTGAAGTGCACTCAGGTTCCTGTCCAATGGAACTGAACTGAAAACATGTCCAGGAAATGCACCTAATGCGCTCCTRGTGCTAAAGAGTATTCAGTGCCTGGGACCGGATAGTGCTAGTCCAGAGTAAACCTCTGAAACACGCAGAGTGATGCTGAGTCCTGAGAACAGCTGTTTCACTCTACTGAAGCACTCCTTTTGGCCTGCGTTGGGTGATAATTTAGAAATATCCTGAGAGTGCACAGAAATCTATGTCCTAGTTCAGCAAAAGAAATAAGCATGTGCCTAATGCTAACATTTGTGATGCTCAGTGGTTGCTGGCTAGGTTACTGGCAAGAACCAGAAAGAACAGGAGCTGAAGTGAAAAACGGTGGAATCTGAACAGGGCCTGATGAGTGATCAGGGCAGACAGTAATCTGATGCTGAGCACAAGCACCAAGATGGAACATAGACATTGATCAGTTCCTATAAATAACATGGCTGAAAGACTTGAAGTACCTTGAACATAATAGGTAAAACTTTTAAATTATATCCCTGCTCTCAGAAAGAAAAAAAACCTGTCGATGAAGCTTCTTAAGCCAAGAGGTAACATGATCAAATTGAGTTTCAGGTCAGCTAGTCAGGGCTCTACATTCCRCACAGACCGAGTGTGACAGACTGGAATGAAAGCAGGTCAAGCAGGAGGGTGGAAATACAGTAAGGGGAAAGTTCTCACAGGAATTTGGACCTGCAATTTTGAATTCTTCTTCCAGCATTTCCTGATTTTAAAAAGAATCGGTTAATAAAGGTTTGGTTTAGTTTTTGGTTTTTTACTCGAACACCCCTGTAAAACCACTGCTTTACCTTCTCTTCACCTAAGAATCCTAAAAGCCAACAATATCCTGCAAGAACTAAGTGAGAGAATAAGTAGACAGTAAGGTGCAGGGACACTGACACTCCCTCAAATGAAGTGCTGTAAAATGAGGTAACTTCTCAAAGTCAAGGAGATGCACCTCTACTAGTGTGGTCTCTGTGAGATAGAAGCAATTCCAGACTGCCCTCATCATTTAAAGCACATGCTGTTAAGACCAGTTACTGTCTAAAACTGCAGCCTGCTGTTGAGTAAGGCAAAACATTTGTCTGTGCGCAGACTCAGAGACAAAGCTAAAAAATCCTGAAACAAGAAAAACAGAGTCCAATAGCCTGGCTTTCCCCCAAAGCAATGTACTGCACATACATATACAGCAAAATAAAGCCACTATAATACTCTGATTTAAATCAAACATTTTGTAACTCATTTACTCTGGAACTCTTTTAAAATTCTGCCCATCCTATACCTGTGGAAGCCTAACTTAACTCACRCACCCCTGTCTGCACACTGGTAGTGCATCTGCAGGAGTGCTGATTAATGTAATAGAGTTTCTTAATGAAAAGGACATGAAATTTGCACAAGAACATATCCATCCTGCAAGGATTAGTCCATCAGAGTTGTGCTTACTCATATTTAAAAAAGTAGAATCACTCATGTGCAAGTGAACTTGCTGAAAATAGGATTGAAAACTGCTAAGAATTAGTGTTTTTATTGGTATTGTTTTCAAAATAAGCAACTGGTGATCCTGTCCCATCTGAAGGGTCAAGGGCATTTTACTAGCAGATCTACTAGTATGAAAGTTAAACAAATGGAAGAGAAACATCAAAAGTTTTAGCACTGAATGTCTACAAATTATCATACTCAATATTGACATAAAGAGCTTGGTAAGGTTTCAGCACTAAATTATTTGAAAGAAATGCATTTATTGTTCCCTGATATAAGCAATGTAATTAGAAGAGCATAACCATAACTATGGAATGGCTAAGGTATGAGCTGGGATACAAACACTGATGAATTTTAAATTCTGTCATTTGAAGCCAACGAACAGTGGCATTACTTGAAATGATTTCTGAAATAAAACATGATTTAAATTCTGTCATTAAGTGTGCACATTCAGATATATAACTATTGTGTGCTATCCAGTCAAGTTAATGAAATCATCAGCTACCTGTACATGCCAATAAGTGAATTGCATTTGAAAGCATAAAAAATAATGGGCTGGAGATATAAATTAGGATGAGACAAGCTATCCTAGATTCGCTTGTCATCTTGCTTATGTGAGTCTGGCCAACCTTTGTGTAGACTGGTGTACTGGCTCTGATTAATTTGTATCAGAAGCCCCATAAGGTAGGACAAATGTATGCTAATGCTTTTCCAGAATATTCTTTGGGTTTCCCTGAACCAGAAGAGAACTGAAGGACCCTTTTGCTGATTTTAGTTACCTACAGTGAGAATACAATGTGTTCTACTTGGATAACAGAAGTGGTCTCATACTTGCCACAGAATATAAAAGAGGAAGAGAATAACAAAAAAAAGCAAATTAAGTTAGGAAATTCTTTGATAATTTTATTTACAACCACATTGTCTGTTTCAGAAAGTTTCATAGGCAGCTCCAAAAAAATGAGGCTGGACTACTCGTAAGTAGTTGTGTCACAACATCTCATAAGTAGCAGCTTTAGGATTCCTGAACTCATATCAAGGCACAGAGATGTTCTCCTGTGGCTGATGTAAGCAGTCTTAAAACTTAAACTCTTATACTGGATTGTACCCAGTTGTCACTTCTCTTTGAACTTGGCATTTTGAAAAGGAGCCAAAGAATTTAATCAAGAATGACAAGTTATAAATAATTGAAGCAAACTTTGCAAGCCTTGTAGAAGGCCAGAAGGATTGCCACTTCAGCCAGGAAACCCAGTGGAGGATGAAACAGATCTCAATCTGCCACTCTGCGCTTAATCCAAAAATGGCTGGAACAAGGAATTGGGGTGAGATGTGCATGCTCATGGAACCAAAACAAAATCATAAGCTAAATTACCGAAGCAATTGAGAATAGAAGCTCAGTATTCTGTATTTAGTCTATAGAGATCACCATTAAAACAAAAGTATTTCTGTAAGATGAGGAATGAGCCTAATCTTATTTAAAAATCAAAATAAAATCATTTGCCTGAGGTGAAGTAAGATAAAAATTATTGGAAAGGCTGCCCTAAGAGAGCCATATAAGTTCTCCTGTGGCTGTCCCTTGTCTCCCAAAGTCCGTACGCTGTCCAGTAAGCACTAGCTAAGTAACGCTTCCCAGTACCTCTATAAGCATCAGTAGTGCTGCCTCGTCAGTTGGCTGGAAACATTGTGTTAGAACYTGGGTATCAGTTACCAATTGCAGCAGAACACCCCAAGACAATTGCATATTTTTTGGTAAAGATTTGTCCATAAAGTAAAAACACAGGAGTGAACTAATAATTTGGAATTTTCTTGTTAAGAATAGCTCGAGAAACCGGATCTAATATATGTATACTGCTGGCCTGAAATGTAAATGCTTAAAGTTCATAGTCTCTAATTGGCAGGATTTCTATCCCTGATAGGCGAGTGCAAATCAATTCCCTTTTTCCAGATTGCATCTTATCCTATAGCATCTAGATCTCCCAAAGGCAAGAAACAGCTTCCCATGGAGAAAAGGCAGTTCAAGCAATATTGTTGCAGCAATTCCAATTTGAAGCAGGAAGAAAATCACTGAGCTTATTGTGCCATGCCTTTTTTTTGAAAGCAAAGCTGTCCAGTTTACAAAAAAGCTGTCCATGCAAAAAAGRTCAGATTATTTCCATGTACTTATTTTTGTCATGACTTGCTTTGAGAGCATCCCTGATGGGTCCCCACAATTAGCTCACATTCAATTTTTACTGATTCTTTTGAATTATTATTTTAATTGATTTTTTAAATTGCTTTGGTTTAGAAGGAGGCTTTTAAGTCTTAATCAATATAAGCCCCTCAAAGTTAATGCAACTGTACTTATTTGCAGTAGTAAAGGGCATGTCCCAATGTACCTCTGCCAAAGAGATAATCTTTTGGGACTTCAGAAGAGAATGAGTAAAGTGACAGTTATGGAAATCATGGGGCTGTGAAATGTTTTGCTGTTCTACATTGCTTTTCTATCAAAGGAAGGAAAGGTGTCTGGAAAGAATTCAGGCCCCCAAATAATAGGCTACGCTGAAATGAGTGAGCAGCTGAATAGCAGAAGACCTGAGAGAACAAGGCTGGTGCTACAGTTGGTAATAACTGGCTTGTCAGTGCATCCAAAAACTACTTCTAAAAAGAGTGGATATTGAGGGGAAGACATGATAGACAGTGAAACATACTATGCAGAAGATTTTGACCTCCCAAAATCAATATGTTAGAACCGTACGGACAAACGTACTGAGAAGCCTTTCAGTGTGCATGTTACACTCTTTAGTGTGAATGATGCCTATTGAAGTAGGTTGGAAAGGGTCTAAAAATAGGCTATAACAAGTCTAATTTTTCATTCCTCTGCTAACGATGTATAAAGTTGCTCTTGCAAAATTAATGTTTAAGTCCGGTGTTTGTATGAGCGGCTGTGGACATTGCTGGGCTAGAGCAGATGTGAAGGAAACAAATGTTGGTCAACAGTTAGACCTTCCATTTCAAAGGGAACGTTCCCTGTGTGTTGGCCTGGTGTTCACAAGGGCCTGGTGAACCTGGACCTAGTACATCCAGGGGACGCGAGGGCTGGCAGGAATATGTYGAATGAAAACCTGACAACTGCAGAGACCTTCAGGAGGGTTGAGGAGCCTAAGGAAGCKCATAATGCCTCAAGCTTCATCATGTCGTCATGTGTACGGAGCTGTCGTCAGGCCACAGTGAGCTCAAAAACCTGAGGTAAATTAATAAGAACAGCTTACTCGTTGCCTTAATCCGCAACTGCTGAAGGCTTTCTTATCAGTTAGCATAAGGTTCTTTTCCAAAGATATTAAAGTTGGTTGGTTTTTTTTACTGTTACACATCTGGTTATTCTCACATGGATTTTGTTGCCTTTCCTTTTAGCTACTGTAATACTGAGTTATTGGCTTCAGTATTATCTTACGAGTTCCAGAGGCTAAACGTGCATTGTTTCAAGTGCTTTTATTTTGTCCTTTTTTTATAGATACTGCCTTTCAATTTTCTGTTTCAGTAGCTCACATTTTTTAGAATATTTTACTTCTCTTTCTCCTGGAGATGGAAATCTGAAGTTCCAGGCAAGCTGTTTTTGGAGTTATGTTCCCTGAAGAATGGGGAGGATTGTCTAAAACCTCATCATTATCTTACAGAATTGCATTTTTTTCTTAATGACTGACCCGAGGCGCAAAACAGGCAATCGTTGCCAAGTTGCATGCGAGGAAATAGTTTAATCTGTCAATGAGGCCATTCCTAATTTAATAGGTCACAGTAATTTCCTATTTATTGCTTCATGAAAAACTATGAAACACCCCTTGGAATTACAGAATTGGTCTTCAAGATAACCTCGTACAAGAGCAAGGAGGGTAAAAATTGATAGGTGAAGTTCCATGTTGTAGAAGAAGGTGGTACAGGAGTGCTTTGCTGGTCCTGGCTCCATGTTAATGGATTGGTGGACTTTTTTCCTATTAAAAGCCAGAATAGCTGGCTCCAGGAAGTGTATGGGAGTATTTTGTTTACTCTTTTCATACTAAATGAAACCTGCACATAGATCTTTAGTGTAGCAAGTCTATTGTTTTAGAATAATCCAGCAACTTTCTGGAAATATAGATATTCTAGTAAGTACCTGAGTAGCACAGGAATAGTAGTATTAATCGCACYGGCTTAACAGTGGAAGGCAAGGGAGTAAGTATTTGACCTTTCAGAAGAATTTGCTTGCAATATATTCAAACCTTTCTCACGTTTAGTTTTCCTTAGCAATTGAGTTTTTTTTTTTTTTTTTTTTTTTTTGCAAACGTTTCAGCAAGTTGTTTGACTTTTCAAGATCCCTTCAGTAGTATAGTGTCCTGGTGACTGTATTTTAGATGCAATGCTTTTGCTAACACAGTCACCTGGACAGGGAACAGAAGGTATACCAAAAGGTAACTGAGCAAAACTGCCCAGCTGGGGAATGCACTCAATGGAGTTTAAAGTATTTTAATTTAATAGATTCAAACGGTATAATGTTAAAATCTTCCCATTGTTACTGCATAAAAATGAAAAGAGGAAAAGTTTATGGAATGAGGTATTCGTTGCGAAATATTCACTCCACTTGAATTACGAATAAATGTATCCTGAGACTTTCAGTGCATACAGAGGTCATTGTCTATTTACAAGAAAGCTGTAAGAGGTCTGGAACAGTGGAAGAAATGTGATGTTAATATAACTGTCGAGACTCATGCAGATACACACAAAAGATGCCCAGGCCTAGTATAAAAAGGAAAAAAAAAAGAACAAAATGTAAATGATTTTTAAAAATCTAGGAATTTCTTAAAGAACATCCTAAAACTGCCTAAATATGGAATGATGGATATTTTTCTATRCTGTCATATTTATAATTTAAGGCTTTCTTATACATTGCCTGCCTGCCTTGCAATATCTTCCTGAGAAAAATTCAAAGGAGATAAGGCTAGTTAAGCAGAATATGGTATTGCCAAGCGAAGGGCCACTATAGCATAGCCAAACTTGAGTAGTGTTAATATTCAGATATTTTTCATCTCTCTCAGTCAGGGGAGTTTTCAGTTGCTGTCCCATATTACTTACCCTAATCACATCAGTAAAAATGGCTTATCTGCCATGTATGARCTTGCAGGGCTGCTTCTTACAATTATTAATGGCAAGTAACTGATTCCCTTTCCCTTCCTATCACTTACTAAGCGGCTAAGTCAGTGCGTTTCTGCAAAGGCACGGCTCAGGAAATAATCTCACAGCTTTGGGCCCTTTAGGCTCAGAAAGGTTGTCTACGAGGTTATGAGGTGATTTAAAAAAATCAGTTCTGGTATTTAAGATTTTATGAAGCCTGCAATTGTTTGTACAGGCAAGCTACTTTCTCTGATTATGCAGATTCAGAGTTTTCAAAATTAAATTCTGGCTGTATAATGTTGCTCCTCCTTTACTTTCGAACAGTAGCGCTTGTAACAGATATCTTGTAAACTAGGTGTTTAATGGGAACTCACTATTACTTATGGATACCAGGAATTTTTACCAGGAGTTTAGGAAGTTGTTGTTAATGCCTGTACAGAGATGGATGATGCAGAGAATTTTCCTAGGAGTTGTTTTGCCCTGTGATGTTGCTCTTGACATGAATTACTTGGTACGTTTAACGCACAGGTTTGGCATGAGTTACTTGGGTATGTTTAATGCACAGGTTTGGATTTGCATTAATTTTGAAAGGATTGCCTTGCACTGGCGAAGTGTCCAAGCAAAGTTAGACTAGATATATACAATAAATGGGTTTCCAGTTATGTCTATACTTTTGCATAATGATCTCCAGTTTAATAGAGTGCTATGGTAAGTAATGCAACTTAAATATTTAAATCAGAAAGTAAACTTGTCTTCCCTGGCTCATGTCTTAAATGTGCTTTCATCTGCTAGTTGTTTCAGCTCAGATAGTTTAGCTCTGTGCAGAACTTGGAGGGATGTTTTCCATTTTGGTGAAAAAAGATGCTTTGTAGCAATGAAAGAGGGCAGCAGGAAATGGAAATGTACTGCAGTAGCTCATCTGTCTCTTAGCAGGATTTCTCTCATGTAACATATGAGGTTGTCAAATCCCCTGTCATCCTTTCGGCTAAAGCAGTTAATACTTGAGTCTAGACCTATTAAGATGATTGGGGGTACATTGGATTTCACAGTGCGGTGGAGTGAATCTAGAGAGGGGGCAGATATTTCCAAGGATGCCCAGAGGGTGCGTGAAAAGAAGAAGATGAATAAAGATATCAATATGTTGTTGTCAAGTCAAAGCCCCTTAGTATGTGCTCATTGAAACTTCACAGAAAAATGTCTTTCTAAAGAAGTTCACGTTAATGTTTTCTAAGTTGATAAAGCTGGAGCATCTCTGTAACCTGCAGGGTAGCGAGGCTGTGGTAAATAAGTACAGTACTGATGTTTTACTTTGCTCCTTTTGGTCATTGGTTATCGATGGGTATTTATGCAGGTTTGTGAGAGTGCATTGATCACCTCTGGTAACAAGCTAATCATAAATGCAGCTAAAGCAAAATTCTGAGACAACCAGTGCAGGTCAGTTGGCTTTACTTTGTTCACAGTATACCTTTGGTTAAGCAAAAATATTTTATATTTCATTTGCACCACCATGCTACATAGCATTTTATTTTAGATATTATTGACTACATTTTCAATAGCCAATGAAAACTGTGAGAATATATTTTTAGTCCTAGCGTGAGTCAGTGCAGGGAAAAAATAGATGTGAGTGCAAAAACTTGCAAGTGAGTGAGCTGTCAGATGTTCCTGAGGTTTTTTTCTTCAATATTAGCAGTAGCAAGTATTTTTTCAGGCATTATAATACCTCTTTAGTTAGTCTCGGCAAAAAAATCTAACTTTATTTCCTTTGTTAGAACAAAGGGAGACTAAAAATCATATATAGTGGCAATATTAATCTTGTTTGTGTGCCACAGATAAAAATAGACTGCCATTCATGTTGGTGTAGTTATGCACAGAGTGGACTGGGAAAATGTTTTGTTTTCCTTTGCATTTATTTAAGGAATATTTCTGGTGAATACCGAAAAGATACAGACTTTCATTGCAAATCAGTGACTAAACTGCTGAATATTGCTGACAAACCTTTAAAAATACGGTTTCAGGTTTGTTTTAGTATTACTTTAAAAAGAAACATTTTTCARATGTAAGAGAGATTCTTTTTCTGAGGTTTTGATGTCTCATAGTGCTTTGAACCACAGTCTTAAAATGAGCACTGTTTGATTAAAACCCTCTCTCTGCCTTGGTATTCCTGCTGCAAAAACAAATTGGGAAATATAAATAAAATTATGGAAAAATATTGTTTAAAAAAGGATGCTGGAGCTCTTTCCATAATCTGGAATTCACAGAATGTAACATTTCTCTTGAATTATTAGAAAATCTTTACTTGCACAGATGGTAATGATATCTTTCAGATCTGCTTTTAATCTAACTTTGTTCTTCTAGAACCTTTTAATATGTTTATTTTCTTGCAGATCAGAAGAGATCCCTGGAGTATAGTGGTGCCAAGGAGGGTTTCATCTGGCCAAAAGTAGTTGTCCGAAATGAGCTAATTGTCTTGATTCCTYTTATAGTTATTAAGTACAGCAGAACTAGAGTTCACCTCATTCAGAGTAGCCATCTAAAATAGGTCAGATGAATTGATCCTTTAAAATGTGCAGGTATTTGGGCTGTAAAAAGGTCCTGGTCTGTAAAAAGATCCTGGGGTGATTATCTCAACCGTAGATGTCTTCATAGGACATGTCTAAAGCTAAATGAAATGAATCTTAACACTCCTGGCAAGTGATAACTGTGTCATCTTTCTCTATAAAACTCTCTCAATATGAAATTTATCCTATATGTCAATGGTCAGAACAAGCTTTTGAGGGTGTATTAAAGTGCAGAGGTTTATTTCTGGCCTTTTACGAGAGTGAGAATTTCATTCCCTCTGTCTTTTGGTTGGCTGTTGCAAAACCTGGAAAAGGTTAATCCATATATCTTAAGGTTATATTTCCTTTAAGAACTTATTTTTCAACTTTGAAAAGAAATCAGAACTATGGTAATATATTTATGGGTAATGCATTCTTGTTATCCAAAAAGCATGAGGTACTTTTCTGTTTCATTTTGTATTCTATCCTGCAAAGATGTACAAATCTAATCCTTTTTATGAAAAATCAGATCTCATATGATGAAAGTAATTATTTTAATCTGTACTTTTCCTTCATTATGCTGCCATCCCATTTAAAATGCTAAAGATTTTTAATGGCATAAATTACTTGACATGTATTGTATAAGAGGAACAGTGAAAGTACCAAGTTGCRGTGGGATTTGGAGTTTTTCATTTTCAAGAACTGATTATATAAACTTCAAAAGTGTGGTTGAACAATCTTCATTAGTATAGCTCAGCAATCTGAACTTAGGCAACAGACTGTGMTTCTTAAATGTTTTTCATCTGTTTACGATCGTCAGTGTTTTTTAACTCCTTTCTTTTGGCATCATCTGTCAGTGAAACTCTCCTTCTGGCTAGGCGTAGTGAGGCGCTACGATCATTTCAGTATATACTAGGACAGAGGGGAGGATTCACCCTTGACTATCTGTTTTTATAGTATCCTTCAGAACCTTGGTGCTTCTGATGGCTCTTTTGTCGTATGCCAAGGCATATGCATCCTCAGTACTATATGCAAAGATTACAGGAGTAAAGGGGAGGGACTGAAAGGTTTTAAGCATGTTACTGATACAATGTAGATAAAAAATGGCATGAATTGTGCAAGAGAAAAGACAGAGGTAGTTTTGGCTTGTATGTCAAAGGAGAATTTTAAAAGCAAAGAAAATTTAAGAGAGAAAGTGAAGCTATTAGGTAAAATGGATATAAGGATTAATTATAAAAATACATATAGTACACACTGCTGAGGAGAATAGCAGAAGATAGACCCAAAGACTTTCATGATGTCTCCGAGTATCTTCCATTTCTAATGGCAAGAAAAAGCCGATGGGGCTGCAGTGCTGTTGTGTGGTAATGTGGGTCATGAACTACCCACCCAACTGTTGGGAAGGAATACAGTAAGAAACAGATGGCCCAATATCTGCTTAAAATGTTTTGCAGACAGCTTTCAGATTTTCTAGAATGAAGAAGCAATTAAAGGGAGGCTCGTGGATTGCATTGTGAGCATTAGAGATGGACAGGTCAAAATGCAAAAGTGAAGGGTGGGCTGCTTGATAAAGTTTATGCAGAGGAAGACAGAGAGAACAGGTTAAAAATACTGGACTTAAAGAAGGGGTACTTAAATGCCTTAGTATATTGGTATGTAAGAGCCTGTGTCTGTGCAAGAGAAAAGAAATTGAAGAGAATTGGCAATACCTTAGAGAACTTCTAGGAGGGCCACAACACTCGCTATCCAAACGTAAAGGTTAGTTAAATAATGAACTCTTCAAGGACTTAAAACTCAGGAAGGAATTGTACACATATTGGAAACTAGGTCAAATTACTAAGGATGACTGTTTAAAAGTAGCACAGGTATATAGGTAAAATACAAGAAAGGCCAAGAAGAACCAACTGGAAAGGAGCGTAAAATATGACAAGAAAATATACTGTATGCCAATAAACAAGAAATGAGTTATTTGACTGCTTAACAGGAAAGGAGAAGTAGTAATACTGCTAAAGGGGCTGAATACTACTTTTTGCCTTGCTTTTCACTAAAAGGTTGTTTTAACCATATGATCACAACTAGTAGAAAAGATGACGTGATAGAAGAACTACAGATCAGGGTGTGATCTATCTGGTACGTGTTCTCCAAATAGGTAGGCCTTCAGCTGTTTTCTTTAGGGCACATAGAGAACCAGTTAAAAATCTTGGAGCCATTTGGGATTATGTTTGGGAATTTAGGAAGGATGAGTGAGGCTCCAAAAGCCACATGTAAAACTTTAGGGGAACTGTAATTGAAGGGTAGTTACTAATGGCTTTGTAGAACAGGAATGATGTATCAAGGGGCCTCCTAGGCTACCTGTCTGGGGTTTGGGACTACTGGCTGGTAAATTTATTAAGTTTGCAGATGAAAGGAGGTGAGTAAGAGCTTCAAAAATTTTGCARGACTGATTTGTTCTTCATAATGATGTCAGCAAGCTAGAGAAATGCTTTAAAATGAAAAAGATAAAATTAAATTCAGGCAAGTGAAAAGTTGTCTTCGCTGGCAGGAATACTATTCAAGTACAAGAGACAGATCTGTAGATGAATATCAAGTCTGTACTGGATCACAAGCTGAACACAAATCGACAGTGTCATACTGCTGTGATAAAGACAGACATCACACTGGGATGCATCAACAGGTGCCCGAATAAAAAGCAGATGAAGGATCTCTTTCATACTAATGACAATAGTAAGGCTGTAGTTAAAATATTGACTCCCCTACAGTTACCACCTTTGAAGGAAGATGTGAACAAGTTAGAGTGAAACTATAGGAAGAAAGGTATTTTTTTATTCATTACATTAAAAACAAAAAAAAATTGACAAACCTAATATTAGGCTGCCAAAAATGTGAACAGCCTGAACCCAAAAAGACTTGGAAACGTTACCATATAACAAAATACTGTAAGTGTTACAGCAGTTCTTAATATTGTGAAACAAAAAGATAACCTACAGTCGAACAGTAGTCTGATAGTAATAGGGTAGAAATGTAGTGAAACCTTCTTAAATGAGAGATTTCACTGGTCTTTTTTTTCACATAATTGCAAAGGATTCCTGATGTGCATGGAACAAATTGACAGAAATCAATTCTTGCAACAGGGTGTGGATGAAATTCTTTCTTACTTGATCAGATAGAGAATAGTCAAATGATTTGACCTTTTTCCTGGGGAGCTTCTGGATAGCAAACAAAGCAATCAGAGCTGCTCCTATTTCAGGATGCCTAATATTTGAATGTCTTACTCTTCCCTTCCTCTGGCTAGAAGGAGAAGTACTTGAACAGGAAGCTGTTGGGGGCCTTCTGAAAAGAAAATAATTCTTGATGAATCTGCATAGTTTCTGAAAGGTGTTTTCAAATTGCGTAGTTTCAGGGAACTCACTTAAAAGCTTGCTCCAGTCCCTGCAGATGCCTTTTAAAGAGCAGAGCAGAGCTAGCCCTTTCAGTAACTCTACAATTCAAGCAGATCTAGGACCCAGATTCCTAAAGGCATTCAAAGCTTTGTAATCAAAGCGACTTGTATTCTGCAATTCCTGACTGAGAATTTACTGCGTGCATAGAAAACGACGTAAATGCTCAAGGAGCCAAATCCTGCTGACAGCAAAGGGGAGTTTGCCGCTGACGTTAAGGGACACCTTTTGTTAGGTCCTTTCCACTCTGCTGGGTAATCTTTCCTCTCTTCCCTTTCTAACCTAGTGTGTTCTTCCCCCTAAAAAGCAGATATTTTCCTAAGATTTGATGTCCTGTCAGTAGATACTTGTATGTACTAGTTACTTGTACCAGTAGCTATACTAATAAGTACTTGACAAAAATATTTTTTCATACCAAACTAGTATTTTGYAAATTAAACAATTAATTCTAGTGTTACCAGAAACTGAATGCTACAAAGGTGAACCCTTCCTGAATTACCAGGCTCAGAGAGAATTTGCTGAGCTGAACTAATTCCTAGCTTAACTTCATAGATGAGTTTCAGGGCTTACCTGAAAATGAAGGTTCAACTACTCTGAAAATATTTGCATGTGAGAAATGTAGCTCTCACATTTAGAAGAACTTTATGTTCAATATCTGCATTCAATATATGCAATATTTGCACAAGTATTTTGCAACCCGTTAGTTTCAAATCACAGTGGTCATTACTAGGTGTTACCTTGAGCCGGTGTAGCAGCTCTATCAGCACAGATGTGATGCTGTTTTACACATGAGGACAGCGTGGGATGGTGGAGCGGCAGAAGCTCGTGAAAGCGTCCGGCTCCCACGTGTCTACCCCACCGCTTGCACATATTAGAGGTCCCTGGCTGCACCCATCTCACAGGAGATCTGCTTCACTGCAGMTGTGGCTGTTTATTCAACTTACAGGAATTGGTACTTGCATTTTTTTCCCATCGTTTCTGTGCTGCACAAGATGATGACTGGTGATCCTTGGAGAAGCTTTCGGCAGCGCTCCCTGTCTTTAAAGACCATGTAATCACGGGTTAGCATCTGTCAGAAAGGAGCCTGCTTAGACTGTGTTTGGGATGCCTGATGTTGATAACCTAATGTCTCAAAATCGTTTGTTCTGTCACCTCCTGATAGAGCCTTTTCATTCGGTAAAGAAAACTTTGTTTTTAAACTGAATTGGGCTTCTGGGGAGAGAACTCAGAGGCAAGAAGAATAAATGCAGCTTGCAGGAAAAATTAGGAAGTTTAGCCTAATCCTGACAATAGACAGTTCTGGAGCTTTTCAGACCTTTCAGTATCCCAGGACCAGCCTCTCTSCAGATGCTGTTTGCCGGAGGTACGAGGAGGCTTTCGGCAGGCGAGCGCTGCCAGGCTGCCTGGGCGAGCGGCGCCTCCCTTCGCTTTGGCACCGGCGGGCGCTGAGCAAAGCCAGAGTCCCTTCAGCCGCAGAACAGAACCCGGAACCAGCCCCCGAGCCTTCATCTCTCCTCTTTGCTAAGTTCTTCAGAATCTTTTCATTACAAAACCCCCCAGAGATACTCTGTTATCAAAATTAAATTGTGTTTGATTGTTGACAGATTAAATCCTGAGGGAGAAGCACYGACTGAAAGGAGCCCTCCTAAAGCACTGTAATGGCTGTCTACCCTATTTTGTGCTGACTTTACCTATAATAAGTCAAATGACTTCTTTTATTGTTGTGTCTAGCAAATGTTTCATGTACAGWGTGCTGCCTTTATATTGTTTTTTTAATTTAGTTTGGTTTTATCTCTTAACACTTTAGAGCTCTTGCTCCAGGAAACATATCTTGCTCACAGTTATTTGGCTGGCAGACTGGCAAATATAAGCRTTTTTCCAGGCGAGGAAGACTGAATTACACTTGTATGTATTTATTACCCATCATTTTTCAGTATGGCTGAAATATAGACAAAAAATGAATAAAAGACATTTTCTATAAGAATACTAGTGAAGACTTCAGAATTAAAATAGCATTGTTGGCAACTGTCTTTTCCAGAAAACTATTTTAAGAATGAGTTACTGAGTGATAATTAGATATTGAAATGCACCCAGTTTCACATTTCAGTGCTCCTTTCCAATTAGAATGGCATTAGAGTGAAAGTGGAGCTATATAATTGTATGAAGAATAGATCCAATTTTCTCAATGTCACTGCAATATCACCTTTCAGTAGTAACGGCACTGAATGATTACGCATATCATTTAGTAATAGTATTTTATCCATTTCACAGAGAGAGATGATTTTTTTAAASCAGACATGTGATCAGATTGTAAATGAGCATATTGCGAGGAGGCCGCGCGACATACAAATATGTCAGCATTAATGTCACTGCATCCTAAACTGTTCAGAGAAACGTGGCATCGTGTTTGCTAACATTCGGCATTTACAGGCAGGGTACATCTTAACCGWCTCTTTAACGATCAGAAAAAGCAATTGCAAAAACCTCTTAACCCGCGAGTTAAGGGAAAAGGTCTTTACAATTTCTTCTTGGTCTGCTACTGTATGTAACTACAAAATGAACTCTGATACAGGGTTAGGATTAAATCCGCCCGTTAGCCTTGCTGGATAGCAGGCATTTTGTATGCATCCTTCCTTCGTGGTCTCTATCGTTCTATCTCGCTGCAAAGCCAAGCGGGCTGCAAGCCGGATAATCCCAGGGAGAAGGTAGTGCTCTGCAACTCAAACCAATCATGCCAAATGCCACTGGAAYTATTTTTTATAGGTTATGATTGGAAATTTATCCAGTAATCTGCATTTAGATAGCAGCCGCTAGAAGCAGAATGTATAGAAATAAGCATATCATGTTTAGGCCTCCAGTTACATCCCTTAGGACTCTAGGAAAGCATGGGGCTCTTTAGTTTAATACCGTAAATATTAACACAGCAATGTCTTGTACGATTGAAGCTACATTATGAAATGAAGCAGAGTCACCTGAGTGGGTTAAATTTGATACATGATATTTGTTTGGGGGCATTTCCAAGATTTGGAAGCCAGGAATCTTTCACTCGAATGGCTGATGTAAAAGCATGTTGAAGTTTAACCTTATGCCTAACCTTTTAGCTAAGAATTTTTCACATTTCTGTGATACTGCTCTTCCTGGTCTCACCTGCTTCTCGTGTCTTTCTTTTAAATGAATAGATTTGCCTGAGGTAGAAACAGTCTCTAATCGCGTGTGTGCTAGTTCTGGAATTAGCATGAGCCATCTTACTGCGTTCTCTGCTAGTGTTAATTCTTACTTTCATATTGACTCTCTAATACTCCCCAAATAAGTCAGGAACGATAGTTGGCATAGCTGTCCCCAAATTCCTGAAATAACTCTTTGGCCAGGGTCGCTCATGCTTTATTCATTTAGATTTCCCTAACATCATCATCTGCTCTGCTTTCCATGCAAAACAAATGGGCCATCGCTGGTGGCACTTTGATATTCTAAAACAAAATTTAAACTACAAAAATTTGGAAGATTTAAAGTTTTAAGCAAGGACTTTAAAAAGTGGCTCTTGCAGATGTGTCTAGTAGCTTGTTTTGAAGGGCCTGAGTATGCCTACTGGGTTGGTTGTTGTTTCTCTTCTGAAGAGTAGGATATGCCTGTAAAATATGTCTCTTTATGTGCTGCAATTATGAATGTAATAAACTAGGAGGGCTCTGAAGGATATATTGACAAAATAAAATCCATACTTTCTGAGAAACTGAAATACTTACAAGGAAATAATTCTTATCTCTAGGGTAGAAAGATACATCACAAACAATAAAATTAGGGAAAAAATAATATTAAATATGTGTTTATAACACATTTTAAAAATCCAAAGAATTCAAATTAAAATTGACGCTCCATTTCTAATTACTGTTGCTGTTGGTTCTTTACATAATATCAGGCTGAGGGCAAAGGATGAGTTGTGTAATCTGGATGAATTTGCCATCTTTTCTATTGTTTAATAATGACTTGCCTTTTTTGGAGTTACGATCATTACAGAGAAAAATATAAAGTAAGAAATTGGAAATTGCAGCAGGGGTCTGACTTCATTAATGTTTTGTTTGCTTTTCATACTGAGAAATAAAACATTTTCAAAGAACAGTATATTTGAAAGCTGCTATAAATTCCAAAAGAAAATATTTTGATGCATGGAAATCTTCCATGTTGATGTCAAGCAGAAGCCTGACATATGTCTTTGCTAAATTCATATTAAACATCACACAGTGACATAGCTCACTTTTTATTTTTGGTTTTGTTTTAGTGGTTTTTTTTTTTTTTTTTTTTTTTTGGTAGCCACTTACAAATACTAATGGGCACCTTTTAAAGATTGCTCTTGTTTGCAGCACTAAAGTCCCAGGCCGTTCCAGTCAGTGCAAGCCTGGTACTTCCCCAGCAGCATTTGCCTCCTTGGAAATGCTGTGTCAGAAGCAAGGACTGCAAAGTGTGTCGCCGTGTCGCTGCCAGAAGTAATTCTTGTATGTACCATTCTAGACATCCTTGAACTTAGCAGCAAAAAGCACAGATGGCCGGGGAAGGGGACTGACTGACTTGAACAAATTGAAACCTCTTAGACTATCTGTGCCGGTTTGGTTCTCATTTTTATGAGTTCCATAGTCGTATTTTTTGTCGTTTGCGATAGCAACGAGAAAAGCAAACAGGCTAAAATATTCTGACTGATGTACTCTGGGCCACCAGAGCAATGGAGTTTAGAGTACATAAATTGTGCTTTATGTAGCAAGGGATTTTCCCAGATAAAACGTAGGTGTGGGGGTGTTATCGTGCTTCGCACACTGCTTTGGGTTGTTTGCCAGCATTAATTTGGGCTTGAAAATTCTATTCATCAGTATTTCCCCCCAGCGGAGCCTATCCAGTGTGTTGTACCTTAATGTATGCTAGACATCTGCATCCAAATAATTTATTCATAGGCTGA
Source organism: Rhea americana (assembly GCF_003343005.1). Lineage (NCBI taxonomy): Eukaryota > Metazoa > Chordata > Aves > Rheiformes > Rheidae > Rhea > Rhea americana. The sequence goes on from NW_028186149.1 coordinate 7,684,087, forward strand.
AATCTCTAATCCCAGTTTGGGATGCAGAAGTGTTTACTTGGTCACTTATAGGCTGTTAATCTGGGACGGTGACAGGCAGGTCACACGGTGCTGTCCTTTTTCAGGCAACTTTTTGCACAATGGATTGTTAGTCATTTTATCAAAGAGCCAGAGGTAGCAGCCTGTGTGGATGTATTAAGAATCAGCTAATGGACAGAAAGTACCTGCTCCGACACATTAATTCCCTTCCCTGTCAGCCTGCATCATTGTGGAGTGTGCATGATGGGAAGCAAGGTCCCATCGCACTGTGGCACCTGCTGCTTTTCCATCTGCCGAGCGCAATAGCTTCTTTGATTGCCCATTTTTCAGCCTAATGGCTTTATTCCTTTTCTCTTTGTAAAGTTTTTACATTTTTTATTGTTATTTCAATAGGCATGGATTGTAGGGCTTTTTTTAATGTCCTCCTCTCCACTGGGCACTTAAAGCATTGATAAAAGAATAACTAATACAATAATATTCCAAACCCGTGCCCAAATTCTGCTTGCCCCAAGTGTTGTGTTTCATAATTTATTCTGATAAAGTTGTCATGGTGATAACGTCTCCTGAGAATAAATTTGCCATGTGCCCGACTGATTACAGGAAACAGCTCAGATGGTACATAAACTGGTAAATACTGAACCCATGGGCAATAAAGCTAGCCATATTTTTTCCATTTATTTATTTATTTATTATAGCTCTGGTCAGCTTGATTAGGGAAAGAGTGTGACAGTTCATATTTTACTTTATGTACACTTGGATTTATGAGCACAGGAGATGGGTTTTCGTTGTTTTTTGAATCCAGTGAAATAAATGTTGGCTGAGTTCCCTGAAATACCCTTTGAATTCTGTCTAAAGCTGTTGATTTGGCTGGATTAGTCAAAGCAGCAGATCATTATTACATATCGAACATCTGTCAAAAATAGAACTTGCAATTAGCAGATATATCCTCTGTAAGTTGTGGCTTCGGATTTTGTGTCAGAGAAGTACCTTTATGATTCCTGACGAATGCAGACTTCATTTATTTAAAATACATAGAGAAAAGTTGTATTTTTAAATGTATTTCTTTTCCATCAAGGAGGAAAAGGAATAATATACTTCCTATTCCAAACACTGATCCTGTTAAAACCAAAATATGCAAGTGTACTCCTTAGAGGTGCCGTATAAAAACTCTTTCAGTGCTAAAGGTCTAAATTATACACTCAAAAAAAGGAAATTGAAGATTCTGCTGGGTTTTTTGTACATTTATTGTGCAGTATAGTCTTTACTCTGTGTTTAAGATGTACCAAATAGTAACATGCGATTCTTTTACAAATAAGCACTGTTAGTAACTAGCCATATTTCGGTTCTTCCTGTATGTCTTTTGCATAATTATTTAGCTTATTTCTGCTGATGTAAGAGACTATTTAGAAAGGCACCAACTACATTTAAGTATTCTGGTTTTAGGGGTGGAAGGGCTTTTGTACCTGACTCTCATTGGAGTTTTTGAAAATGTTTCCCATTTCTGACTCTACATACAGGATTCTTTAAATAGTTCTGAAGAACTTAGTGAATGAGCTCTCAGTAGTGCCCTTTAGACGCCTTGGAAAAACCTATCCTTACCTGTAGAGTTTCAAGCCCTGAAACATGTATTTGAGTAGCATATGTAAATGTACTGGGCATTTGTTAGTTCAGTTTTGAACAAGATGCACAAGAACTTAGCCAAAGCAAAATACAGTGCCATGGGACTGGCTGGAGAGCAGACTGGAAACTGTGTCAGCATAATGTTTTAAGCAGTGTAGCATGAGCTGAGGRCTGCTGACAGCATCCAGAGAAACTGGTGGAGTTGCAGGTGGTAAGGGGATGCTTCTGAAGAGGCTTTTCAACAGGGACACACCATTTTTGGCTTTGGCAGGAATATACAGTCACCAATGGCGCAGGGAAAGTGGGTCTCCCCAGAACACACCTGATGCTAGACGCRCAGCCAGGCCTACTGGCTCCTCTTCGTATGCTTTGAGCAAAACAGAGCAGACTGGCAATTTTTCCAGGCGAGCTCTAACTGGCAGGCAGCAGCAGAGATGTCAAAGACATTGCATTGAAGTCTTTGAAGGTCATGGCAGTATGAGCATAGACTGTAGGATCTTGTGATGGACGCCTGTGAGAGGCAGCAGCTCCAAGTTTCAAGTTTTCTAGCTCCTGAAGTCCTAGAAAGATTCCAGATCCAKGAATTCCTAGAAAGCATTATAATATTCCTAGAAAGAAAAGCTTCAGAGATTTCCTAGAAAGGTAATGAAGATTTCCTACAAAGAGGGAAACTGCTAGAAAGAGGAATTCCTAGAAAGCTCCAAGCAAATGCTAGAGAGCATGGAGGGATTTCTAGAAAGGATTGGCAGAAGTTGTAGCAAGCATGGGGAAGTTACATAGAAAACTCAGGGAAAATTCCTGAAAAGCATGGCAATGATTCCTAGCAAGACCAGTGGAAATGCCTAGGAAGCATTAGGAAAATTCTGATAAGGCACTACGGAAAATTCATAGAAAGCACTAAGGAAATTCCTAGAAAATAACAGAATTAATAGAAAATATGAGCAGAATTCTTAGAAAATGGTAAGAGAATTTCTAGCAAGTAAATCCCTAGAAAGCACCATGCACAATTCCTAGCAAGCAATGAGAGCATTCCTAGAGAACAGTGGCGAAGTTTGTAGGAAGCATAGGGGGAATTCCTAGGAGGTACTGGAGAAATTCCTAGCAAGCACCAGGGGGATTCCTAGAAAGCAACAGAAGTCTTAGAAAGCTCTGTGATAATTCTTAGGAAGCACTGGAAAAATTTCTTGAAAGACCTGGGGAATATTTCTTGCATCAGTAGAAATCAAAGCACTTCAAGAGGAGGGAGGTCCAGGCTGCCATTCCGTAAGTGTCCTGAGCTCTCTCCCTCTGCTCTGCTGCTTCTCTGGGGCTGGCTGAGGTGTCACATCAACCACAGTGCTAAGGCCCTCAGAAGTATCCGATAGATTGCAAAGGCCAAAGCACTGATCAAGGCAAAACTGATGCAAGCAGAGTAGGAGGTGTCTGCACCTGGACTGAAACACTCCGCCTGTGCTCAGGGCCCAGAGCAGCACAGAGCTCTGGGAGTTATATTTGCTCCTGTGCATCAAACATACATCGAACAAACATAAAGCATACAGCATTCAGCACTTAACCCTCATGTCTTCCTGCATTCATCTGTTGCACCCTTCAGTGTAAATGCAGAGCCAGCCTGTTCCTTGCTACTCTCATCACAGGCAATTCTGAAACCATTTTGTAGGACTGGCTGTTGTACAGCCCGGATGCACCACACAAGAGAGCCTTATAAATGACAGGTTAGTCTGTTCTTTGGAACACAGTGACATGACCTAAGAATTACATTGTAAAAGTCTGTGGGAAAATAGGAAGCAGAGAGGACAAACGAGGAACTGCACTTGAGAATTAGAAAGCTTCTGTAGTCAACAGGAGACCTGGCTTCATAAAAGCATGTGAGAGTTGACTTTGAAAACTTTAAAGACTTGCTTACTCTCCTCTGCTCTCCACTGAGTGAAGAATCACCTGTTTTCCTTTGTTTTGAATGTGGGTCTGAATAGGTTCAATAGTTGACCTCCAGCTCTAGTACTGCAAGAGGCACTTGCAACAGGCAGTTCCTATCCCTTCTCTATGCAGATCCAGATTTTATATACCTCTCCATATCCCTTGATGTTTTCTCTTTGCCATGTTGAAGAGCCACCACTGGCTTGCAGTCATTTCTTGCTGCTTCAGGAGACACTTCTGGCTGCATATGCTTTTATTCCAAGGCTGTAATGCCTAATTTGAAGAAGAGAAATGAAATTTGGCACAGCATCATGGAAGGAATAGGTGTCACTGGTACAAGCTACAGCTCTGTTGTGGCACCTCGAGCTGAGGGATCCTGTGGGGCTGAGCCTGAGACCTCTCTGGCTGACAGGCTCAGCATGCAAGGTTCATAATTCCTCTTGCTGTAAGTTGCCATCATTCTGCCAGGGCTAATGGAGAAAGACATGCAGTTGCCTGSGATCCTCGTTGCAACTCTGTTTTGCTTTAAATAAACAGTTTTCCTTTTTTCTTTTCATCCAAAATATTGCCTTCTAATAGATATTTTGGTCCTCGCTCTATGAGAGAACTATTAATTTTTCCCTAGAAACTTGGAATTTCTGCCTTGAAGATTCTTCACCTTTCAGTCCTTTCCCAGCATTGTTCAAGTCAATAATGCTGACRTGACCTGTAAGTTTTCTCAAGTATTTGGAATTTAACCAAATTCTCTCATCTTTTAATATTCAAGGAAAGTCACAGTTTCTGCCCYCCAATAATATCCGTCACAAACTGCCAATGGACCAGAATTTCTTACTAGGTCCAAGATTTCACCTACATCTGTGCGAGAACAAATTGATTCACAACCCTGAGCCACTGCACCAGAGGGGAGAATTAACTGCTTCTGCAAGCCATCAAATTGTTATTAAAAGAACCCCTGAAACTTATTGTAAAGTCAGTGTGAAAGTATTCAGTCCCTGACACTTCTCTGTTTCTTACAGAACTTGCAGTATATTTAGCTCTTTGACAAGGTTATACATTACATCTCAAAAGAAAGGGGAAGGAAACACTGCACACTGCAGACAAAGCCTGGAATTATCTTTAATAGGCGAAAGACAGCAGTGACCCCAGCACAGCGCTGTGATGGAGAGCTGCTGGTGTGACAGGTCCTTTCTGTGCTCTCAGGTACAAAGAGGCAGATGGGAACAGAGTGGCGTTCTCCTACTTCCCTTTCTGCAGGAGTCAGGGCGAGTCGAACTTGGTAAAAGCAGACTGAGGCACTTCCAAGGTACTTTCAAGTAGCTTGAGACATCTGAAAGACTTGAGTTTCTCTGTTATCTGAACACCATTGACAGGCAAACGAGGAAAAGGGGGAGAACTGCTATGTTTCCTCCTACAAATGATTCAAGTGCTGGTGTTCACGTATTTTCACTTTTTCTATTCYCAGCTGAAGGTTTCAGAATAGCTCTGTAAATGTTGGTTCCAGGGAGAAATAAGCGGGGGGAAGGGAATATTGAAGATCCAGAACATGAATGCAGTGAAAATGCACCAAGCCCRTCCTCCTTCAGCGACCCCAAATGAGACCCCCTGCCCAGCTCTCCCAGCCTTTAAATGTAGTCCTAACCAGGGGTTGCTGGTCTGCCAAACCGGCCAGCCGAGCACACCYGCCAAACAACCAACCATTTGCATTAATACCATTTGTGAGAGCTCGGTAACATACTAATCACAAAGCCATGAAATAAGTTTAGAAGAGTTTCTTATTAAAAGACACTAAAAGACGCTACAAAAGATGCTTAAAAGCAGTAGGGAGAAAGTTTGGGGAGTTTGTAAAATTATTTTAAAGCAAAAATTAGAACTGTCTTGCAGTTACATAAAGCTATGATCAAACTGGTGTGTATTTGCTAATGTGAGTTACAGAGGCACCTCTCCTGTGGACTGGCTACTGGCTGAGCTTCTAGCCCTCTGCATTTTAAATCTTTTGGTCTTAAAGCTCTTATTCAGTATTCGCATCAGTCTGGTTGCTGTTGCAGACTTGCACACATTGTTCTCAGCAAGTTTCTAGCAGGCTTTGAATCCCAGAGCAGATGTCCCTTTCCTCTAATAGGACAATTTGATTTTCAGTGGTCATAGCTGCAAAATGCCCTCCTTGGCCTTCTTGAAGAAAACCTCAATAGGAAAAGCATTTTAATTAAGAAAATATACTAATTAGCTACCACCTGACGTGACAATAAGAGTTGCACTTCATTATCGAGGCTGGGTGTGTTTGGAGATACTCACCTGGCAACAAGGGAACTMATTTTTCAGGCTATTTTCAATATTACTCATCCTGCAGGGGGAAAGCAATCTTAATTAAAACCTGTGAAAAGCAGGGCATTTTTAGCTGGTAATTTACAAAAGTTTGAATAAGTCAAAAGAAGAAAAGACACCTTTTGGCAAATGCTGCATATAGATGCCTGCCAGCAAGCCTGCACTTAGCAACAGGCGCTTTTTATAAACCTAAGAGAGGCTGCTGTGCTGCGGGAACTGCAGGGTTCTTCTGAGATGAAGGCTAGGGTCAGTGGTGGTTGTGAGCATGTGTCCCCTGACCCAGACATGGCCTTTAAACCCTTCCGTCCATACAATTTGTAATACACACTATTTGTGCGCCTGTCAGGAATAATCCGGGCTGCTACAAACCAGAGTTTCAGAGCCCCATGGGCAGTCTGTGCACTCATCTCCRGGCTGTTTTGCCCAATTCCAGTATCTTTCTGCCCTTGCCCCTAGTCTTTTCTTGCAGTCTTTCTTACAGATTCTTGAAATAAAGAGAAAAAAGGAAAAGTTTGTTTTCAGTGTTTAGTGCTTGATTCGTGGCCTTTGCTCCTGCTCTTTCGGTCTCTCACACTGACACATACAAACCGTGTGGCTTAGCTCAGACACRCTATTCAACCCGCGTGCCTACAGTGTGACCGCAGTGCGGTGTGATCTCATTCTGAGCGATTCTTTCATGTCAGTGGCTCCATTTGGTGCTTGCCCCTAGATCAGCTTGAATTTTTCACTTGTGTGGAATTCAATGATTTGTGTTTGTAGGATTTCTCTTCCTCCCCCTTTTTTGTTAATTATAAAGACTTAGTCTTCCTTCCCAGCCAAATGAGCCCATTCAGGTGCATGATGGGGCACTTATGGTCCAAAGCTACCATGTTTTGACAAGCCTTACAGTTGGATTAGAAGCCCTGGCAGAGCCTTCAGCAAACGTGCTAAGAAGACTGATTAAAAATGTGCACTATWTTGTTAATGCTGGATTAACACACAATTTTTAGAAGATTTTAGGAAGATTAACTTCCTTTTGACAATAATGAGGGAGATATGGGCAAGTGCTGCTGCTCAGGTAGAGCCTAAAGATGGGCATTTAATGGAAGCCTTCTGAACTTCTGGAAGACTTCCATTTAATGAAGTTTCACAAGACTGGAGGGGGCTCAGGAGTTATGGCCAAGCCAGGCAGGCCTTGATGTGAGTCTGTTGAGCCTCAAGGCTCAACAGCTCAAGGGTTGGTGAGCCTCAGGATTTGACTGCAGAAGAACTAGAATTCCCCTGTGTTCAGCGTTGTTTGAACAACCTGCAAATCCCCCGATTTAGGAGTTTTCTAATAGTGATGTAGCTGCTGAAGTTTGTTGCACACAACTCTTTTGCTTTCCTCTTTTCATCAGTGTTGCTTAAAAAATGAATGAAAAGAGAGTCAACAGCAGTTTAGATGTCTAGAAAAAACATAAACAGGAACATTCTCATTAGGTGGGTGACAAATGAGTGAGATTTTTTGGCAACACTGTTTACCGTGGATCTTTTCTCCTAACAATTGTTTAATTATAGCAAACACTGAAGAAACCTACTAACTGCTGGCCCGATACATTCTTTCCAATTAAAGAAGAAAAAAATGTGATTTTTTTTAAACGTCATGCAAATGAAGCCAGATGTACAGACATTAAAGGAAAAAATAGTGCTGACATTTCTATATGCATTCTGGATTCTGTCTTGAACACACATAGCTAGACAAGTGCAGCTTTTGGCACCTAGCCAGCAAACCCTGACTGCTTTAAAATCAAGCCTTATATGCATCAAATCTGACAATAGTAGCATACAGCAACGTTCACCAAGCTTTATATAATTAAGTCTTTCCTTCTTCATGGTTCCTTCTGAGGGCACTTGGATCATATTCATTGTAAATGGGAAAGCAGACCAGCATGTAAACCTCTTGCTTCCAGAAGTGTGTTTGTGCTTAAACTTCGCCACTGATCTGTATTTGAGGAGCACTTCGAAGTATTATGCTATCTATTCATTTCCATTCTTAGTATAGAAATTTTCAAAAGTACTCAAATTTTAAAACTATTAACATTCAAGTAGGTGTCTTTCTGTTTCCCCTTCTATCTTGGAGGTGTCTCAAAGTAGACAGTAGGCAAGTGGTCTTCCCCCATCTCCTCCATATCTGAGAGATTACTTCGTACTTACATACTTTTCCTTTTTAGAGAAAGGGGGCTACATGCTACTCCCTGTCTCCCTGTGACCTGAGCAACAGCTCTGTAGTTTAGAAATGAGCCTGAAGAGTTGATTGCTTTCTGGTATTGTGTGTCAAACATTGCAGCAATGCAAACGCGCACTTTTTACACATCACAGAGTTGTAAGGCAGTCATGACTATTCAGTTTCCCTTCAGTTTTTTTCTAAATTATTCCATCAGTGCGAGCACTTTAGATGTTCTTGCAAGACTAGGAAAATATTCGTTATGCTATCCTGAGCATATATCTTACCAAAGCATTCACAACAACTAACATGCCTGAAATGACACGCTGCAGGGATTCTCGGAAGAGCAGAGTCTGTGCTTGACTATGTAGGCAAGTACTGTGGTGCTTTCCTTCCTTCAAAGGATGCTGTCACATCCATCACCAATGCTTAAAAAGGATGAGTAATAATTTTGCATAACTGCCTAAGTATTATCGACAGGACTGGCTAGATGATGCACTGTGCCCTTAAATCAGTTGTTTGCACTTAGCAGGTAATTGAAATCTTTTATAGGCATAAAATACAGGCCCAGTTTGACAACAGCAAGTCACTGAATTTGCTAGTCTCCACATGAGCAATTTTGTTTCACTGAAAATGATACAGTTCTGCTGGAAGCTTATGTTGGAAGTTAGGAGGGTATTAGCATAAACTGTTTGAAAGCTTTTATGGACAAAAATCTTCCGGCTCCTAACCTTATTTCTTCTTTCTGTCTTCTCCATTTGTATATCTAAGAATTAGCCCATATGAGCACAAGTTTTCATTATTTTAAGTGGAGAAAAGTTTGTGGGAAGAGTCAGTATCTTTTGTTGGTCTAACTGATACAATTGGGGAAAAACAGGCAAATTTTAAGGCACRTAATTGCTCAGATTATTGGAGAAGGGCATGGGTTCCTGAAATCTTGTCAGTTGATCTAATAAAAGGTTACCTCCCTACATACCTTCCCCGTTTATATCGTTAGACTGTACCAACAATGTTGTTATTTTAATACACCGTAATCATACAYAATACATAGACAAATTATCCTTACTTTCCTTATAGAGCATATTGTCCGGAAGCCAGAGAAAGAGCAAAGTGACCTAATTTATTCTCTTTTTTGGAAAAACACTGCTGTGTGCTATCTATATTCCTATTAAGCACTTTTCTGTAGCTAATTACCAGTCTATTTTCTCTATTTGTGGGAGTCTTCAGAATGCAAATAAAATTCAGGTATTCATTCAGAAAAAGTCTTAGCTGGAGTGCCTTATCATTCTCGAGCTTGATTTGTCATATTGTATTGTGTCACCAAACCAAAGCCCCAGTCACAGTCTCAGCACAGGTATTTTAATGCTGCAGGTGGCATTGTTTCCAAATATTTTTGTTCGTAGTATTGTTAAAGGTTGAACTAATGGTGGTAGACAACATTGAAGGATAACCATGTGCAGCAAGATTCCAAAAATGTCCAGTGCTTCCCGACCAAAGGGCAGCCGGAGGCGGATCTTACTCATCTCCACTGACACAGAGTTGTGGTTGGGGCAGGGATTTTGGCTGTACTCTGAGAACCATTACTTGGTATAAAGGAAAAGTTCCTCCGTGATTCCATCTTTGCAGGGAAATTCTAAGACAGAAACTAGTAAGTGGCCCAGTTAAAAACACAGGTAGTACCGAGATTTTAACTGGACCATCATCATAAAGCAATTTTTTATATATATATATATATATATATAGACACACACACACATATAAAGTGCTTGTACATTTTTAAAATAGGTGTTGCTTCTTGTTGCATAGACATGCTGGAAGCATTGTGGAATTAAATCCATAAGCAAAGTGGAATTAATTACGTAGGCAGCCTAGATCCACTTCCTCTGAAAAGAGTAGCACTCTGTTACCTAAAAGGGGTCACCTGAAGGGTGATGATTCTGAGCTGAAGCTAGTGAAAAGAGAGATGAGAGGGCCCCTGGTTTTGAGGGAGCTTTATGGCTCCGACCCAAACTCTCCGAGGTAGGAGGGGCGACCGTTGAGCTGGGTGTCAGGGTTACTGGTAAGACGGCGCAAGTCTCCCGCTGTCTTAGCCCAGCCCTGCTTCTGAATTGCCAGCCAAGCGCGTCTCCTCCAGCGTTAGTGCTGCTGTTGCTGTGGGTCAAGAACTCAGGTAAGACGAGGTTTGTGGAGAGAAGCTGTATCACTTAATAGACCTACTTGCTTTGCCATCTGCTCCTCCGCACTTTGGACTGCCTCCCCATACGCAGAGCAGCCCGGCGTGGGCTGCGGTGACACAATAGAAAATCCAGAAGGATTAAAGTCATTTCTGCTGTAATAACTTGCAATCAGTTATTGGAAGATTGTGACAGAGGCTCCCCCATCATTCTTCTTCTTCCCTGCTTTCAGAGGATTTATGATTATTTTCCCAAATAAAAGTGATTGAAATATAGAATTCCTCTTCTCAATGTGAAAGCAAAGGGAAAGTAGTGTAGAGCAAAAACTGAAACATTGTTTTAGGAAAAATTAAAATGATATTTTCATTCAATCATATCAAAATATTTCAGGAAAGTCAAAACAATGCTAATTCAGCTTTTAAACTGTATTCAGTTATAGTACGTTATAATGATGATGTTTCAATACTATACTAATATCATAATACCCAAAATATTTTAACTGTTATTTAAATACCAGAACACTAAACTTCTCTTAATGAAAAATTTCAGTGATTTTGACAATACTTTTCATGAAAAGCACACCTCCAGGGTATTTTAATTTATTCAAATATGCTTTTTCTTATAGAAACACTTTCTGCCTAGAATTTCAGCCACCTCTGTCTGCAGTGTAGTGGACTTCTGGCTCCCAGTGTTGTCACACCATGTGCCAATGAAGTATTTTGAGAAGCTGGGTTTTTGACATGCAAGTTATAACTCTGGGGTTCAGGAGGTAGCTCCAATTTAAAGGCTGGAGAATACCCAAACTATGTGGACTGATTTTCAAATCCCTTTGCATTCAGCAGATTAGGCTGTTTAGATATCAGTTTTGTTTAGTTTGGTTTCAGTTTCGACTCAGTCTGGTTTTAGATTAAATCTCTATAATAAAGATGCACTGCATGCTCAGTGATTAGTATGCTTGTGAGCTTCCAGGAATACTAAATCCTAATCCAGCAAAATGCTTAAGGATTTTATAATTTTAAGCATATGAGCAGTTCAGTTAAATTCTAAGGGTTGTTCATACAATCCAAGTCTTGAGGGCATTTAGAGTTAAAAACAAGACCTTGTAGGAATACAGAAAATGCACGTGTAAAGTTGAATTTAGAAACATGGCAGGGGTTTTACCTTAATTCTACTCCATGGAGATATCAGTCTACTATTTTCCTTCCTTGCATAAAGTTTGCTGAAGGTATCTACCACAGCCTGTTAGTTTTATCGTCGGTGTTGTTACAAGACCAGTGATTTGTTTGCTGGTGTCACCAACCCAACTGACCTTTCTCTTTCTCACAGCAACACTCTGATCATGCCCCCGGCTACGTGAGGTTGCGGTGTGGAGATCTTTGGCTGACAGTGCTTAGGTTATTGGCTGCTGTAAAATGGTTGTGGCAGGATCTGACCCTCAGTGAAGAACGGGAAGTGGTTTTCTTTGGCTTTTTTGTTAATTACCATTCTGCGACAATAAGAAGAGTGACTTTGGTTATACAGTTACATTTTGAAGCGTTCTGCTTTTTATGGTGACTGCTGAAATAAAACTCTACAAGTAGATCAGTAGATAAGCTTGCCTGTGTTTGCCAAAGTCTTTTGGTGATGGCAGGGTTAAGGTGGTGCGAGCACCTCTTTGGAGAGAAAAGCTGAGTGAGAAGCTGTGTTGTGGGGAGATCCAGGTGGTACTGTTTCCTCCCATTGCCTCCGGCTTGCAATGGTAAGAACCCACAACAAATCACAGCAGGTTCCTAATCCCTGCACAGAGCATTTGGGGGCAACAGTACTCGTGGTTCCATTGCTAAACTTTCCTAGTGTTCCCCCTAAAGGGACTCTAGAATACTTTTCTCTCTCTCCTTTTTTTTTTTTTTTTTTTTTTTTAAGAGAGCTTAGTAACAAGTTTTCTGCAGTTGCTCATCTGCAATTACATTACAAATCCCAAAGGTAATAACTTCTGATACTAGCCTTTGGTCAACTAAGGTTTGGTCCTGAACATTGGATCCTTCCTCCCTGTGCTGAAATCAGGTACTCTTTTTTTTTTTTTTTTTTTTCCTCCTATGGCACCATAGGTCACAGCAAGAAAAAGAGCCTGAATTAGAAGGTTTAAGGATTCTCTACCTTAAATAGAATTAATAATGAAAAAACAAATCTAAAGCGTATCTCCATTTCTGTATTAAAACTTGCTAGGAGTAAGATACAAACTTTTGCAAGCTAAAACCATCTCATTTACTACCTCACTGGTGAAGGACTGACATCCTAACTGACATGAAGAATCTAACTTCATTTTAAGACATAGTATTGGTTCTATCAGTGCTACTGATTCAGTGAGTCCCCAGGTTATGCTTGCGAGTGTGCTGAGGGCTCTGCTACATGACTGGTAATTTCAGGCCTGCCAGACCAGGCGTTCAGACCAATGCCATATCACCTAGCCAGACGATTTGCACAGCTGATTTTGAGAAACCTTCTTTTTCCCTGTATATTTGTCTCTCTTTAAAAAGACTGGAGATACTTCTCCTTTCTGTTTGTTCTATCTGTGTGTGTGTGTGYGCGYGCGTCTGTGTGTGTGGTTGTTTTGGGATATGAACAGCTGTGTGTGAGTTCASATGTTAACATGCACGTGTGAGATTCCTTAAAAGTTTAAATCTGGAACCTTTCTTTGTCCTTCCTTATACCTAAAACTAAAACAAATAATGTGGTCATCTCCACGGCAGAGAAAGCGTCATTAAAATAAGCATGAGATATTATGAAGATACTGTAGCAGAAGTCACTAGGCTAAGGAACTAGAACTAACGTGGCTGCTGAGGGTATGTGAACTTCAGGACTTTATACATGCTTTGAGGGCTAAGATACAAAAAGTCGAATGCTTCTTATTCTAAAAGGTTCAGTTCGTTGGACTGATTACTTTGCTACAAGCAGGGTGCTGTAATTGGGCTATGGGTTTAGATGGGAAATGCCTCCTTAATTCTCGGAGTGAGTACCTGCATATTTTTGAGAACTGGCTGTGCTGCGTAATCATATTATTTGGTGACTGGCTGTATTAATTTGATGACTTGATTAGGTGGTGACTCAACTCTGAATCATTGTTAATCCATTGATTTTATTGACTCCATTTCAATTGCGACCTTGGCTTGTAGCATCTAATTCCAGCTGAGTAAAAGCTCACAGTAGAGAGCTGTAGCAACATGTTAAATCTTAAGTTTTCTCTTTCTTCAACTCTTAAAAAGAGCCTTTGAAAAATAGAAAGAGCTCATTACTCTTCCGACATAGCAAATTGAATGAAAACCTCAAATATCTAAGCAGATGAGGCAAGGAATCTGAGAGTCACTTTGATTTTTGCCAAAGGATATTTAATTTGGTATAACTGGGTTATCTAATCAGATCCTTACTGTCCAAATCAAATGTGGGAGAAAATGCTATCAGTGGCCCCAGAACTAAACCAGCAATATTTAGGCTGCTATTTATGAGGGTTTTGGAGGGATGTAAATAAGGTTTATGAAACCGATTTCCAATTGTAATTACTTCATAAAAACAAATGATACAGTACTGTACCTTGATAACAACGCCAAACTGACAGGGCAGAATAAAGCTTGCGACAGAGAATGACACATAAGAGATGAGTAGTCATAATTTGTTTGGAGGCTTTGTTTCATGATTCTTTAACATATTTATCGGGCAAAAGCAGGGGGATTTCAAAGCAGGATCCCAGAATTCTCCAGAATTAAGTGCAGCTGTTTATGCCTTAAAGTCAATTATTTTTCATGTTTGTTCTCTAATAATTCATTATTTGTAGATGACATAAAACAATCCATGAAGAGCTAACAGAACAAACATAAGTCCCTTTAGATTTTTAAATATTAATCGTGTGTTTAAAGTTTGTTTAAGGTAGTTCTTTGAACTTAGCAGCATTCAAGGTGGAGAGTGCATGAACTTAAAGCCTTTTTGTACTATTAAAAATCAAATTCTAATTTATTTTTAAAATTGCTTGTTTTATATTTCCCCTTTCCTTCTGCCACATGTTACTGCTGGGATAAATCTATTAAAATATGGTCTGAGTCAATGTGAATCTATTACAGAGTGAGCCTTTTCAAATTAATATTTCAAACAAGGATTTATCTCTGACACTTTACGGTACAAGTACCTTTGTCCATCTGAGGCTGGCTTGCTGGATCCTCACCTTGAGAATTTCAGTAGTGGATTAATTATTAATAGAAGGCAGATATGATCCTGAAAGAGAGTTTCCGTGAAGAATGCTCTCAGAAATCATTATGCTTTTCAATTTAGCATTGTGAGCTTTGTATTGCCTGAGTAAAAGCCCAAGTCACCCACATTTTTACAAGCATTAATCTAGAAAGTTGTCTTAGATTTATTGCCTGAAATATGTGTAGAAATAGCTCAGATGGGTCCCTGTGGGTCCATACCCATTAAACAGAATCTAGCAGGCAACAATTATTTCAGGTGCCACTAGATGACAAAATCTGTATTGCAGAAGTACCTCTCTTCTGCGGTTAGAGCGGGATTTCCAGGACTGCTCGGTCAAGCCCTCCCGGTCTGCCTGACGGGGTCCTGCAGAGCCGGCTGCCAGAGTGCCAGCGTGGCAAAAGTTTTGTTTCCTCTCTTCTGTTCCCTGTGGCCTCCAGATCTATAGGAGCAGAAACAGGGGAAGAAACCAGCCTAGCTGTGCCTGCTAAAACCTGTCTACTAGAAGAGGGAAATACAGAGCACAAAAGGCCACAGCCGTTAGTGGGACCAGAGCAGCTGTGGGATTGTCCATGGAAAGAAAAGAGGAGGGGATAGTGTAGGAAGAAAACCAAACATATTCATGCAGAGAGAAAGAAAAGATGTCCAGCAACAGAGAAGTGTGTGTAAGAGAACAAGGGGGACAGCAAGGAGAGACCTACAAAAGGCCTATGCTTTCCACTTGACTGCCCCTCTTTGGACGCAGGCAGCTTTCATACAAAGAGAAGCTGGCTTCTGAAAATAGTTTGATAGGATCTAAAAGCAGATTGTATTCTGAAAAGCTTTGCTATGGGCTCAGTCCTTCTTTCCTATTCCAGCGGCGACCATCCCAGCAGAGAGCCCAGTCCTGKTTTTAATCTGGGCAGGGGGCAAGCAGAACATTTTTGCTGGAGTAGTTGGGTGATCAGTAGCATTGAAGGGGCCTAATTCAAGCTGTGTTTTCTGAAGTAAATCAAGGAAGACTCAGCTGAAATGAAATAACTATGAGAGGGGAGTAAGAGCCCAGATCCATTCTCCTCGTAGAGGCAGAGAGGGCGGTCCGTGTGTTGCCCGTGCATTTCCACTAGTGTGCGAAGCCAAGGGGGACTTGCCTGTGGTGTGTCACAGGTAAACAGACGCTGGCCGTATCCTTTGCCTGCTGTGTTTCGTGCCCAGGTGCCTTCCTCATCCTTCAGAGGTGCGCGGTGACAGCTTTGACTGTAATCGGCCCCATTCACTTTCCATTTAACGACGTGACTTCAGTTCYGTTTACAGACTGCCCTGTTTACGCCTAATAGATGCAGATGGCAATAATAAGCAATAAAATCACAATCAATCTTTTCTTATTCTGTGAAGTCACAAACCTCCATTTTGCTCTTTCAGTTATCTGCTATATTAGTTTTCTAATTCTGCTTTTAAGGGAGCATTAGGGTTTGCTTTTTAAGGGGTTAGCAAAAGGCTAAATTCCTTGCAAAAACCAAGATGCTGAGCAGCACAACTGCACATGGCAATGAGTGAYGCTGACCCATGACGTTTAGCTGCAGCTGGAGTGTGAGCTTTGCCATATATTGCCACTTCAGGTTCTGCTAGGTAGTATGGTATCCAAGTTACATACCTTCCAGATGCTTCGGTTTTTGTCCCTTACTATTAAAACAGATAAAACCAGGAAATGTAGTAAAGTGCTAAATAAGTACAAATCACCTGTTTTCTAGAGTATTATTCTACAGTCTCCAGGATATTCAGCTTTGAAAATAAGTTGTTGCACAAAGGGAGCAGCTAGTGTCCTTGGGAATCTTCTTGCAATTGAAACTGGCTTAGCTCTGTATCGATTAAAATATTATTGCAGACATTTTGGAAAGGTGAGTATTTAGAGAATACTCTAATAATTTAAGCATACGGCTTAGTCCTCTCTATCCCTCACAAATTCCCCAAAAGAAATGCCCATAAAGTGCAAGTCTAGGAAGTGTCATTACAGCATTGGCTGATGTAAACTGCATGATGCAGCGCTATCAGTCTGAGAATGAGCGGTTGCGTTGTAGGAGAGGGATTTCATGACTGATGTAAAAAGGTGCTGGAGGCTGAAGCACTTGTAGACTAATGGGTGCATCGAGTGCTTTGATGTGAGTCCAGCTCTAGTGTATACCCAAGAATCAGAAATGATGTTGCTAGGTAAAGGGAAGTTTTACAACAGTATCCAGCCTTTGCACACCTGTGTTTAAATTTCCATTGGAAATTATACCATTTATTATGATAATTGTCATTAGAAATTGTTTTCTACCTTTCATCTCATCTGAACATTAATGTGGGTGTAAAAATACAGTAAATTAGTACACAATGAAATGTAATTCTGAGCGGAGGCTGCAGGAAGGGCAGTGCTACTTCCTTCTCTCTGTCTATAGGACCAAGTTAAATTTGAGCCCTATTTTGATCCTGTAGCTCTGAACCTATAACCTTTCGCAAATGTTAGTTTCATTTAAAGCAGTTATGTCTTCATCCAGCTTTTTGGTTGAAATAGTAGCTAGGTTCATGAAACAGAAACACTGTTCCTGTGATCTGACAAGTTGAAAGCTTAGAGACTATGGATCTAATTCTGCTCCTGGTTCAAATCAGATATAATCAGAGTAACTTCTCTGAATCAAATTTTGGCCTCACTTAGGCCATTAAAACTGGAGATACTCAGCAAAGACCAAGACAGAAATTGCAGATCTACACTGGCGTAAATGGAGAATTCAGCCAAGTAGATCTGTAGAACTATAAAAGAAAGTGTAAGAGATTAAAATCATGTTCTGTGTCTAATGCAGTGTTCCACCAAGCTCATTGCGCAGTTCCTGTACATCCCCCTGAGGTCTCAAGCACAAARGATAATGCACAGAGTGTCAATCTTAGCTCTGAATTTCTTTGATTTCACTGGCATGTGCCATGATGACCTGAACATCATCTAAGCTGAAAAGGTGTGTGTGGGGGGGGTTTCTATGTTAATCTCCTGTGGCATTACAATACATTACATACAACGTTCTAAATGTGGAGCAATTTATCTRTTTTTTATAAAGGTGGTAACATTAATTTTAATGTTAGCCTTTGGTATGACACAGACTTTGTCTTCATTATTCTGAAATATTGTTTGAAAAAAAAACATAAATCCATTTATGTTTTCARTTTGCTTTGAACTATTTTTCAACAACTCAGGTCAGGACCTAATTTCTGAAGCAATCTTCACTGCATTTTATTGTTCACCAGTGACTTGTACATGATTAAGGAATCCATCAGGAAAATTCTTTCGATTCTTTCTATAACATCTCCTTTCCCAATATCTCACTTGCAATGGTTTTAGTATGGGAGCTGGAATAAAATGTAGGGAAAAAATGGGTGCTATACTTCAGAAATTGTCAGGTTCATTTCAACTACCTCCTTTGTAATTTTGCATTTTGTATTACAATACAATATTTCAATCATGTACAAATGCAAAAAGTCATTCAAATGTTTGCAACACAGTGTCTGCTAGAAGTGTAATAAGTCACTGTTGTTTGCTTTCAAGCCTAAGAATCCTGCCAAAAATATTCATGCTGGCAACGTCAGAGTAACCTAATTCACCTGTTCATAAATAAATAAATACATAAACAAATATATTTATTTTATTTATTAATACTTAAATGTGTGTTTGTGTGTGCATATGTATGTATATATAAATAGATAAATATATATGCATATGCACATGTACATGTCTCTGAAACACAGACGCCACTGAAATTTTATACTTCAGTAGGATACCTCTGATACTGGCTTTTTATAAATARGAGAGCAGCCAAATTTCCCAAGGACTTCAGTCCTTACTCTGTGTGATGGAAAAGAACGTACATGTGTTCAAAKCAGAGAGCTTTAACTGCTATCTTGCATAATTATACACTCACAAAAACTCTTGTGCTGATAATGTGTTCTTTGCTGCTGATTGTATAATGTATAGAGTCAAAATTGCCAGCACAGCTTTGCTTCCCCAAACATTATTATGCTGTGATTTTTGCAATTGAAATAAGCTGAAAGGATACAAACTTTGATTAACAGTAGAGTTAGTAAAAGTTTTGTAACACTGTAAAAGGCATTAAAATTTAGATTTTTTTCAACTGCAAAAGTGTAAGACATAACCTATTAAACTCCATTAATAATACCTCTAATATCTGACTTACTCWTAGGGAAAGGTTAAATGTCATCAGGTCCCAGATGTGCCACTACAGCAAAATGATAAATATACATATMTTGTATATACTTTCATATATACACCTAATCAACACAAAGCTGCAACATATTAGGTTACAGTAATCCATGGCAAATGGATTGTATGCTCCAATTTGAGTACCCTGAAAATGTCAGAGCTGCTCTGTGCAGAGAATTATCATGGCCTGTTTATTACACAGGAATATGCCTTTACACACCAGTTGCAGAATAATTTGATGACTTGAACAAGCAGGAATGGTCAGCTTTAATCTATAGATTCCCACTCAGTTAAAGAAAAAAGATCACATGGTATATTGGATTCAGACATGCCTTGGACAGGGTAACTAGGACCCAGGACAAAAAGCTCAGGATTCACAGTCATTTATTTTGAGGTAAGACATGCCATCAGAAGAGCATTTTGGTTGTAGAAGTATTACAGACGTGCAAGAACCACAATTGCTGTCAAAGCGATTAATATTTCAGAGCCTGTTTAGGAAATTCTAAAAACCTTGTGGAACAGACATGTCGATTTTGGCAAAGGCAGGCGGGCAAAACTCTGAGGAAGCCATGCTGCGTGGAGCCACGAATCAACAGGACACAGGAGTGCCTCGGGAATGGTCGTGCTAGCTGAGACAGCGGGAGGAGGCTTTAGCTTCCCAAGCTCTAGGAGATTTTCTGTGTTGGTGGGTTAAAGGGGTTAAACTCCATTTCAGCATGCTGTGGAGCTGAGGCCTTTTTCTGTTTCCCCTCTTTCTGAGGTCTTGTTGCCCTGCTGGTCTTCAGCTAACTTCAGCTGGTTATCCCTTCTTTCCCTTGCATGCTCTGAGGCCTTGTGTTTCAAACAMGGCTTGCAGGCTGGTACCCTCTTGAAGTCGTGTCATGCAAAGGAGTTGGTACCAGYGCAGCATTTATCAAGGTTAAGATGAAAATCCCTTCTTGGGATTTCTCTGCAAATACACCAGGTGGTGCCGTGGATGTTTTCTGAGACAGTATGTAATGTATTACTTTCCTTGTTCTGCCAGAAGAGCTTTAAAAGGCCACACGAGTTCTACCTTATCACTTGCCCCCCTTCTTTTCGCTCTTGCTGCCTGTGACTCACTTGGAATCTCTTCTGGAAGCGTCTCTGTGCRCAGTGGCTATGACCCCAATTACTCCTTGCTGCTTTCCTTCTCTTCCCCTCCCTAAATACTAGTGGATTTTCTTCTTTGCATTTACATTATGACTAAAAGTAACGACCCCAGGGCTTTCCTACTAATGATACATGAATCTTCAATCTGGTAGCTGATATGAAACATTCCTAAGCCGTGTAGAACTGTTCTCTATCGTGTTGCTTAGGTAGTCTGTTAATAGAACTGAGTGAAACAGGTTAAAAAATAGATCTGCCTTTTAAAGCAATAGCAATTTCATTTTAAATGAAAAAGTAGCTTCCATTGATTCTACCCGTATCATGATTAGCTGGAACTTTCTAATTCTGTGCATGTCTAAATAAATGCAGGTAAAAAGACGCTTTAGAACAGCAATATGGTCCCCACAGTTGCTACTTTCCTAGCTCATATCTRGTTGTCATGATCATCTTGTAGGTCCCTATCCAGTCTGTTGCTGTTCCTGCTTTATGCAGTCAAATGTGAAATTGCAGTCTTCTGCACCAAGAGTGCAAATGGCTTGTACTAAAGCAAGCGCTGGTGCGTGTAATGGCAATGGCCATGAAAAGGAAGTTTACAGCAAATCGCCCTTATGCATGAGGCATGCAAAAAGGACATTACATGGCTGATACTTGGATTGAGGTTACAATTTGTGTGTAAAAAATATTTTATCAGATACAAATATTTTATCAGTCTCAGGGCTGAAGCTGACAGTAGTTCCCCTTTCAGAGTCCTTCACCAGACCAGGTGAAGGTCATGTTCATATCACTGAGCACTTGTTGACTGGTGATCTAAATGCTCAAGTATGTATTTATCACTGTATTTATCAACTTGCACACATCCAGCCAACCAGCTAGGACTTTCTCTAATCCACATGTCATCTATGATAGACTCTCCATAGGCAGGATTTTTTTAATATCAAATTACCATCAAGTTGCAAAGGTAGTTAACAAGCACTGGTTTGGACTGTCTTACCTAAACATTGTAAATCTTCAAAGTAAGCTTCTAGAGAAAAATACTTATGTTTCAAGACCATTTAACATTTCTGATTAATACCACTCTGTGTGACAGCAGGAAAGACCTATAAAGAAGACTGGCAAGGGTGGTCATTTTCTCAGTTATAAACTATTTAGGGAATTTTCCATTCCTATCTCTTTCTGAAATTTTACACATTTTTCAAAAGTTTTTTTCAGTTTGGAGAAAAAAAAAACAACACCAAACTCTGCTTTTGTCTTTGTGTTGTCTATTTTTAGACCACGAATGTGCTCAGCTAATTGAATTCCTTATAAAACTTACCCGATAGTCTTTGTGTAGGGCAGGAGAATGATTGTACCTCCTGTGACTGTCAGGGGATTTGACTGTGTGCTTCCCTGTTACAAACAGTCGTCTTCACTGTTCTGTCTCTTTGGGGAGAGACACAGGGGTAACTTCCAAAGTAGGCTACAGAGAAATACACAAAGAAATAATAGATGTTTTGTAGTTCTTCTCCTCCCTTTCCATGATTATCTGTATTTTTCCGTCCACTGTCTTCCATCTCAATTTTAAAATCTCTTTTTCCTGTGCTACTTTCCTCGTCCCTCAATCCTTTCCCAGAAATTTCTTCCAGATGAAACTCAAACCAAGCGCAGTTTACTATGAAATAAAACCTTCACATTCACAGACTTCTAGTGTTTTTTGACATTAGTTGCAATGAGCTAAAACATCCCTCACTAGAAATATTTTGAAGTGGCATGTAATCCTCAGGCACTATTTGGACTGGTGCTGAAGACTAAAATAGAATTTTGAGCCACCTCCCAGAAGAACAGCCCTGTACCAAGGGCTATATTCGGGAKAAGGGGCAGCTGCAGATGCTTTCTGCTGCAGTAAACAGTGCAGATGAATAGGTCTTAGTCCCTTAGTAAATCCATGCTTACTTGAAAAATATAAGCTGTAACCACATGCTGGCAGAAGATAAAGAAAGAAGCGATTTATGTGCTTAAATTTACATATGTACATAGCCACTGTGTGTAGCACAAAGGAGTTGTCTGTATTGTATTAGAGGTGCAGTATATTTTCCTTGGTATATCTGCTTATATTATTTTGCCTGATGGCACAGAGTTAAATAAAAGAGTGGTGTTAGGAGAGGGGAACTGACAGCAGCTGGGACAATGAAAGAGAAGGAAGTGTTTCCAGGAATACCACCAATGTCCTTGAGTTAAACTGTAGGTGAGATGATGATAGTGTTTATACATGGTGGTTAATGAAAAGCAATATAATGTACACTACACAATTTCTTGTCTCCTGTGCTGCTAGGATCTTTCTAGGATCATACCAGGCAAACTAGTTCTTCAGGGAGCGCTGCTACATCAGCACAAGTCCTAGAGGCCACCTGTCTGCTGGCAATATCAATCAGTATTCACAAATAAATGCCTCTCACCAGGCTCCAAGACAGGTCTGTTTAGTACAGGGCCAAAAGCTAGGTTCAAAAAAGCACCCAGGCATGAAATGCCCTCACCCAAGGTGAATTCTGCAGAAGGTTTTGGGGTATCATCACTTAGAGAAATGGAGCATTCAGCAGGGCTTGGAGCTGAGGTCAGAGCTTCTGTAGTGTGTATCTGACCCAGGTGCTCCCTTCTAAACTTGCAAAGAAGTGGCTAGCTGTCGGCCTTTTGGAAGGACGTTGCAGATCGCGATTTCCTGTTTGTGTGGGACTATTTTGTGCTTTGTGTTTATAGTGTGCCAATTTGGAAGGATTATTTTGACTTTCTGGGTGAGCTTCTAATCACAGGCAGTGATTGCACTGCGTTAACATGGTTAGAAATGGGGGTCTTCATAGAGTCCAGTATAGCAGTGAGATGCATAACGTTTTATCCGGAGAGAGAGGAAGTTGAATTTTTCACCCGCAGAGAGTGAAACATGTCACCTGCAATCCCACAAAGGAAAGCAGGATGTTGCGGGAAGGGAGAGGGGTTACAGGCTAGTAACTGTGTGTAATACGTGGTGAAAAAGAGAGTTGAGCTGCTGGCAAAGCCTGCGCAGAGGCCTCTGACGCGAAAAGAGCACGCTGAAGGACCTCAGGCGCGGCCGTCCCCTCGGTCCCCGCCTGCTGTGCGCGCTCCCGGCAGCAGCATGCGCATTGCCGCTATATACGCACAGAAGCGACTCTGGAAACGTGATCTTTTAAGTCTAGTCATAGGCAGTTTGGCTTAGGGGTGCTGCTGCAGTTACACAGACCCACAGTTTTGTCTTTTGTAAGTTTTCCTATCACCTTCATATGATCTCATCTGATCTCATTTCAGTGCTTTTGGTGGATTCTCTGTCTGCTCACAAGGCCAAGAGAGGAAGGGAGAAAACCTTTCTGTTCCAGACACACTCATATGTAGATAAAGCCCCATGTTCTTCAATCACAGTTTTAAAATTGGAATTTTGCTGCTGTTATAGTTTAGCCTTAGGCTGGTAATTTGACGCTTGCTTCAGTCACTAGGGCCCTAATGGGAAAAAGTGCAGAATGGAAGAGAGAGTCTAGAAGGGAGGGGTGGGAGAGGATCACATTTATACCAAATAACCAGGTCCCCAAGCACACAAATTCAACCGAACTTTAAATATCCATTTGTTTTCCCTGAAAAGAGTAGAAAAGAAACAAAGAGATTATGTCCTAATGACAGAAAAGTCTCCAGAAAAGTCTGAAATCTAGTAACACTGACTTCCCATCCAACCTCTCACGCATGTATCAGAGGAAAATGTCTCTTGCTAAATGCAATGAAAGCTGAGTGGCAGAGTAATTTATTTTCTTCCTAATACCAGCATTCCCACTGATATGAATATACTTACTCTATCTGTGTGCATATCTATACATTATATATGACTAGTCTACATAATTCATAGGGGCTCAGTGCAAAAAATAACGAAATTATCTCATTTTTGGCCATTTTTCAAAACTGAAAATAAGCCATACTTGTGCCACCTACAAACCTTTTCTCTTGATGTGGTTAGAAATGTGAGTGGGTATCACTGGCCTTCAGACCTCTTTGGACATTATCAGAAGGCTCCAAGGTTTCCTTTTAGCCAGCTCAAGCTGCCGGGTGCGGTGATATGCTCCTAGGAGCCCAGAATTAAGTAAACTGGACTTTTGTGAGGCTGCACCTGCAGTCCCTCACATTGCAGTCTTTATATAAGCCTCCATGTGGGCTATTTAAGGAGCTCACATTTATTCCTCACCACGTGTCATACAAAATTATCAGTCCATAATGTGAGATGCTAACATTTTCTCCCAGAGAAAGACAGAGGTAGTGAAATATGTCACCCAAGTGCTGTTARTAATTGGGTCTGACACTTCCCAGAGCAAAGGAAAGGGTTGGGAGAAG
Organism: Rhea americana; assembly: GCF_003343005.1. Lineage (NCBI taxonomy): Eukaryota > Metazoa > Chordata > Aves > Rheiformes > Rheidae > Rhea > Rhea americana. The sequence goes on from NW_028186149.1 coordinate 7,708,244, forward strand.
GAATGAAAGAGGGGCTGGTGCCCAGGCGGGGAGGTGGGAAGYGTTGGCATTGCTGGCCTGAGATCCTCCAGCTCCGCAGCTGGAAAAGCAAAAGGCCATTGCTGAGCGGGGTGCAGGTGCTCTCTCTAGTGTGGCTCCGAGGTTGGCTGGCAAAACTCTGCAGTAACTAGCCACAGTTGGTGAGAAAGTTGTTGATTTGTAGCAGCAATATGCTGTACAGCTGCAGTGAACAGGCATCGTTTGGGGAGACGGGAAATTCCTGCAGTGGAGGTGGGCAGGCAGCTCCTCCGGAGACTTGCTTTCTTGTCCACATCAGTCGGGCCCTGGATTCGCCCAGGTTTACAGAGCTGTTGCTGTGGTGTAGGAACYGCGTCTCTGCGGATACGTGCAGCTGATGCCCCTGTGGGTGTTTCTGTGGGGGAGAAAATTGATCTCATAGGCCCCGTTCCTCAGGGTAGGTTCAGGAAATCTGAGTTAGTGTTGTAGGTGCAATAAATGGGGTTTGTGTAATACACTGTAAGCAGGTGGGTTTGGAATCCMAGTCCTGTTGTATTTTTTAGCATATGTATAAGTTTACTTAGAAACTCATACTAATCGAAAGGGATGTTTTTACTCAGCCAAGAGTTATTGACCACTTTGACAAAAAAGCAGTGCGCTCCACGAAGCTTGGATTGCACAGTTGTCCGAGTAGGACTCGTACCTCCTGTGGCATCTTTAGTCGAAGGGAAGAGATAGTTACATTAATCAGGACTTCTGAGGATGCTGATAACAATAATTCTTTTCTAATGTACTGATATAACTCTCAATTGTTTCATATTAAGCTGAGAAAACAGGAAGAGTTAGGAGATGGTACACATTTTAATAGAAGCAATAATTCTGCTTGAAGGGTTGTCTGAATGCTGTGCCGAGGAAATGAAACCAATAGATCCCGKTTTACTGAATATAGCTGTATAGGAAGAAAAGGTCATAGCCCTGGGCCTAATTCTGTTACTGTTTTAAAGCTGATGTTAGCATTTTTCAATTTATTTTAGTTTCAGAAAGAAGACAAACGTATAGATATAATAATTACAGCACACTACAGGAGATTTGCGTTGGTTTGTTTGGATCATATGCTATAAGCTTATTAGCCTGTGTGACTCAGCTGCTTTCCACTGGCCTCGATTACACCAGCTTGCACCAGATAAAGATCTAGCTCACAATATTTCTTTCCTCCTCATGATTATTTAAGCGGCTCTCTCAGAACCTCTTACAGTTTTTGTTGCTGATGGACTATTTGCTGTTATGGGCAACTCAGCTATCTCACACACTCTGCATTCATACCTAGAAGTCTTGCTAGGTCAGTGGTAACAAGTAACTGCTTTTGAATTTTCATGAGTTAAGAAGCATCATGGGTCAGAGTCTCATTTAGTGTAAGGCTCTCCTGGATGCCGTGGCCTTATAAAGTGGCCTTATCATGGATATAAAATAACCATAAGCTTTTGAAAAATGAGACCACATCACTTCTCATAGCTCTTTCATTTACTGTAAACACTTTGCAGTCTGATCCCATTTTCCTTTATATTGTTTCCTTTTGGGGAATCTGAGTGGTGAAATCTTTAAGATAGGCCTCAGGCTTGTAGCCTCCAAACACTACTGAGGAAAGGGTCCCTGCCAAACCTYGTTGGTACTGCCGTTAATAAGTACTGGCTCATCAGACTGCCGTTGCTGTTTCAAAATCTAGRCCTATTTTTGTACTGTAGCAAGTAGTGACACCATTCAACAAATAATAACATAAATGGTCAAATGTGCTCAAAGAGTTTCTACTCCCAGCTGCGAGAGAAGGGGAGATGCTGATGGCCTTCAGCTCATGTCTCCCAGTTCTCTCCCCCTAATGAAAAAGGAGGCCAGAACTCAATCACCCTGTCTACGTAGTATCTTTAAACACAATTAACATGTATTTAAGATAAGAACTGAAAATAATGTAAACATGAAAACTACTATCATTTTCCTGTAACTAAAAAAATGTCTATTTTAAAAATCCTGGCTTAGATAATTTAAGGTCCTAGGTATGTAAAACCATAATAGGCAACAACTTGAAWGTTTTCATCTGACAACACCCTGCTCTCTGATGCTGAAGTATTTCCTCATTCTCACTGTTGGAGTGACACACTATATAGCCCAGTCTGAAAGCTTCTTAAAGAGTTAATAAGGTTAACATACCTGGGGTGGTGTACGTAATTCCTTGAGGAAATTCTTCCTGTCTGCTAATTCGGAGGTAGTGCTGCTGCATACCTTTCTCYGCGTATAAGGCAGTCTGGTCTGATTGTTTTCCGTGAGAGCAGAACTCAAGAACTGYGGGCTTCAAATCCCTTGTCTGTTCCTAACCCACTCGGAGTCTCGGGGAAATCTTGGTACCTCAGTTTTACCTTGGAAAAAATAAGAATAATTAGTTTGCCCAATTCATAAGGCTTTCGGAAGCTTACCACACTGTGATGCATTTTGTTTATTTTACGGTGCAATGGAAGTGCTGTTACTGTAGCAAYATCTCCAAAAATGGAGTTTAAAAAAGTAGATGCTAGCAACTGGTGTTTCCTAATGACTGAGATATTTAGAGATTTTTTAAAAATGTTCCTATATATTTGTTTTGATAGACTTTCTATCCCATAGAGGGCTTGTGCTGTACAGGCATTTACATTACTCCATAGTTATACCAGCTCCTAACCCAACGTTTATGGCAGACTCTAGCTGAAAAAAAAAAAAAAAAGTGCTGCCACTACCTGTGTTGTATCTGTTTCTGTGACTAGACAGAGGACCTTGTTCTTTTAGACTATTAATCTATTTAATTTCATAGRCATCAAAAGGAAATGAATATTTGCAAAGGTCAAGTTACAGTATATGGTGAGAAAAACATGCCAAAAACAATTAAAATTACTGGGAGTGTATATAAAAGTAGCACACACCATGTATTGCTCACAGGTGCTCTGTGCGAAGCCACATCCAATAAATGTCAGTCCAGTCCTTTATACCAGGAGAGTGCCAGTCATATAAAAAGAAACACGAGAACAGATGCTTTATGAGAAACAAAACACAATACAAATAAACTCAAAACTGATTATAAAAAATTCACAGTAAACAAGTATTAAAACCTATCTGAATTACATTTGGGATTCAGTGAATGCTTTTTCTACATCTGGGTTTCAGCAAATGATTTGTAAGGCAAGAYACAAATAATTTATCCTGGTTTGTAAGTCATTTGAAAACTTGTCACTGCATCTCTGTGAGGTATTTTTTTTCTTTTTAATTCCTCTCTCTATCCCCACTCTCTTTGAACCTCGCTTTTCACAAAGCTAAAATATCCAAAATGCATGCTGAAATTCAGAATTTCCTCTGCTTGGGTGTTGAGTTTCTTTTTATTTGTAGTACTGAGGACTGAAAATTTGGCTTTAGCACATGTTCTGAAAAGCTAACACACCTCTAGCTGGAACTAGGACTGGCTTTAAAATCTACTAAAAAGCAAACTATGTGGRTTTAGTGTTTATTGTAAACATTTCACAGTTAGGTATCTTTGCTGCAAGAGCAGTTAAGGCTATTATCACCAGCGAGAGCCAGGTTCGCCAGCTACCCACGCTTCCCTTCCCTGTTGGAAAGCGTTGCCTGTACATGCCACAGTCATAGCTCGAGAATCTCATACAGGTTGAGAACTGCTTGAGTACGGCAGTATTATATACTACTTTACTAAAGAGTTTGTTACTCTTAAATAAATCTTTATAGACTTACATTTTTTTTAAGTTGATGCTCTGCTTCCTCTAAGCCAAAGAACATCTTGTAAGAGGCTATAGATTCCACTCGGGTGACATTTTTATTAGTCCGATTTCATGCAAGCCACAAACACTTGTGCATACTTCAGGATACAGGCATCCTAACCAGATCCAGTCTACAGTGCTGCCAGCTGTTTCTGGCTTGCTGAGATTTTGGAAAAACTGGATTAAACAGATCCAATCTGAGCAGATTTTTAAGGGAAAATTGAATGTGTGTTTCATTTTTTTTTAAATCCAAAATAAACATAGGAGCTCTAGAAGTTCTAGAACATGTAGACCTCAGAGCTGAACTTCTATACTCATCAAGACGGGTGTGGAGCAAGCAGCAGTAAAGCTCACCAGATAAATTGTCTCAACTCTGACCCAAAGAGACCACACTTTTGGGTGAAAAGCTAACTTGTGTTCGTTACTCATTTAATCCCCTGCTTTTCTGCTGAAAGGGTCAGCAAGGGACTCATTCCTGCTAGTAACTCCGCTGAAGCCACACATTCGTTTCATACAAACCACTGAACAAATCTAGGATACTAATGATTTTCAGCTGCTATGAACTGAAGTTGGATCTGACTTGTGACCAGGAGGTTAAAGGCTCCAAATTCAATTACCAGACCCCAGAGCTATCAACTTCTTTTTGCTTAAGCATGACATCAGCGCTGATGGAAATGGCAGTGAACTATTGTGTTCAGCCAGGTAGACCAGCAACATGAAGACAAGTTGCTAGGATATGCACCTTTCATAAAGCATATTTCAGCTCTTCTCCATTTGCAGACACTTTGTGTTCATCTTCCTTCAGAAGGGGATTGTAGAACAGTTGAGAAGGATGTTCTGCACATAAAAAGTACAATTCCATTCTGGGCACTATGCATGTTTTCAGTATTTAAAAATATTAAGTGATTCCCAAGTGAAAAATTGACTACCGCATATAGTTTATTCATGGCCTACCTAGGACTAATGTTTGATATTCAAGATTCATGCTTAGCAGCTGGTTGATGCAACCTCTTATCAGTCTTATCTTTGCTGGTGCTGCTTTGTCATGGCTAAGCATGACACACGCTTGTGCATGGGCAGGCACAAGCGTAAATGTGTGGAGCCGTTCTGCCTCTGAGCCATCACTGGTGCTTCATCTCCTTTGCTCCTGCAGCTGTGTGATGGCAAAGGCCCAGCTTATCRGCACAGAAAACCTTAGTTTTAGGCAAGTTCTGAGACAGTGGTGGACAAATTGGTCTTCTACTGGGACTGGACGTTGCCAGTTTAGGAAGGGCAGAGGGGGTTAAATGGAGAAAAATCAGAAACACACAGCAAAACAGGAAAAGGTAGAAACTTAACAGGAGCAGAACCATGGAACTAATAAATTACATCCACTCGTGTGATGGAAGTGTCAGAGAAGAACTATGGTTCAGCCAGATCTTCTCCACAGTTAGGGTTTTTCTTGAGGATGTGCTATAGATTTTTTATGGTTGTTTGAGTTCTTTGGACGGAAAGTAAAGAAAGTCTCTTAAATTCAACTAATAAATCTGACCTTGTTCTCAGGACAGACATATAAGATCTTGGAAGAAGGCAGGATTGTTTTTCAAAATCTGAAATGTGGAAATGAATTGGGTAAAGGAATACTGGATTAAGTTACCTCAGAGCTGAAAGTGTTCGGAACACAAAAGCATTTTCCTTTTTATGGGAGGGAGATTTTTTTTTCACAAGATGACCTCTCAAGAAGACTATAAAAGTAACATATAGCAAATTTCTGAACTCCTCGGAGAGTTCTAATAAATGACGTTACATTGCTGKTGACCACAGTCTCTTTGGTGAGAGATAGCCTGGTGAGAAACAACATAAATATGAATGATCGTAATTTAACTACTGCTATAAGTAGTACTGCATTTAGTTTTGTTTTATAGGATAATTTTAGTCCCTGTGGGCATAGGAACAATTTATGTGTGTTTACAGTATAACTTACCATTATTTTGAATGAGTGCAGGTAAAGGTCCTCCATAAGGAAAAATCATTTGGCCAGTTTGTTATCCATAAAAGTCTCACAGTAACCATTATTAGTATATATCCTGAGTGATTTTGCCCCGAACAGCAGAAGCAGTAGGCTCAGGGTGTCTCATATCCAAGCCTTCTCAGGAACAGCATCAAAGCTCATTTTGTGAATAAGCCCTGTGCCGCTGAAAGAGTTTATTTCCTCTGCCAATGAGTAGCCTCATTTGGCAGATGAATTCTACAAACGGCTAGATATTATTTTATTTCTCTCATTCCTGCAGAACCGAGAACTAAATGAAATGGAGGTATAGCAAAGAGTGGGAACTCTGGGTACGATGTCAGATGAACTTCTTGCAAGCATACACTTCGTATGTTGAGGCTCAAGTTTCAAATGTTTTACTGTGGTCAAGATTTCAGAGTCAGTGCTGCTCTTCATATGCGTTTCTTCGCGCTGTACGCCCTGTGATTGCGTACACCAAGACAGACAGGTTTCTAGAGCTTGGGCGTCTGCTCTCATTGCAGCGAAAYTGCAACCACAGTCCTGCGTGGGGCTTGTCCGGACGGAGTGCTGCCTAATCGGACGAGCTGCTGTGAGCCAAAAAAGTGAATACATCTCAGCTGAACCACCACACATTAGGAACATCAGCGATGGCTGTAAATCTGCTTCAAATACCTTGTTGTAAAGCTAACCAGATGAAATAGTTATTTTGCTTCAGCTGAGCTCTAGTTTTGATGTTTCTGCTTTATTTAATTTAAAGGGAATATTACACACAGGCTGATCTATTCTTAATTTATTCTGTTTAAAAAACGGGAAGTTGTCTTGTGGAAAGGCTCTTTTTCAGACATATCTAGATGAAGATAAAGCTTGATCCTYTGTTAATTATTTTCTAGCCAAAACTAGGACTAGATATCCAGAAGAAAATGGAATAAATTTTGTATATGTGTGTGCATGTGTATATTTCCCAGTGGGATGAAATTCAAACAAAACTGTAAAGAAAATAAATATTTTTGTTTTAATGAGCTAAATGAGGCTTGAATGTAGTGTGAACATATCTGGACTTGGTTTCTTGTTTGGGGGTTTTAATGTTAGATACAGCCAAGAGACTCCTGGGGATTATAAAAAACTGAATTTTTGTGATGAAGGATTTTATGGCATTTCTGAAGTACGAAATGTTCTCAACCACCGCTGCAAGCTCAGGCTYGCTTAACGTCACCTCCTCAGCATGATTGGCTATTTCATTTTGCAATAGAGAAGCGTTGGAGTTTGCTTAAGATTTACAAAGAAACCTTCATATGCATGGGGCAATTTACTAGGATTTAAATGTCTCTAAAGGAAAGATTTAAATATGTATTGGAAAATATAGGCACACTTTCTCTATTACCACTTCTGACTCTTCATGTATACACTGTAAATCTCAAGGGGACTATGTGCAGGACTTCATMCTAGGAAGTGTACACAGTAGGCTAGTATTTTACATTTTGCGTATAAGGAAAAGTAAAACCACCCTATTGCCTTCAAAAGGAATTGTGTTGAATTCCTGACTTGAATGCCCTTGCAGATAGTGGTGCAAGCACTGAAAATAGAAAATGTTATTTATTTGTTGGTTGCCTTCCTCTTTAAAGTGTAAATTTTTAAAGTGTAATTAAAAAAATAGTAAAAATGATGCATATGTTAAAATTTTCCTCAGCCAGTGCGAGCTCCGGTACCCATCTCCATTTTACTCTGCGTGCAGCAGGGTCTCAGTAGGTAGGGCAGGCTTTAATGAGCAGACAAGCTGTTCCTGAAGTACATTAGATCTTATGACTGTATCTGGGCTTTTTACACCTCTACTAATGCGTTTGGTTTGACTAACTGGTAGTGAGTACRACCAGCTACAAATACAGGGAACAGAAATATTGTGGTCCATAGCAGAAACTAGAGGCTGCTCTAACTCGCACCAACGGGACAGAAGATATGCAACTAGCCCCGGATCAGGGGAGTGCAACTTTACCTTAAAGACACCCTTGTGCTCTTTATCCTGTGCTATGTCTTCCATCTTTGCACTGGAAGAGCCTGTTGTCAGCAAGCTATGTACCTCCTTGTCACAACAGATGAAGAGAAATACACATTTGACTATCAGATTTCATACTTCTTGAATTGCAGAGTCAAAACATTTTCATTTGACATGTAGTSTGCATGTTTGTCTACTCAAAGCGGGGGGTCCCCAGGCGGAAACACATGTGCAATCTAATCAGTATCTGGGTGGCAGATCCTGCCCCAGTAGGTAAAACTTTTCCAGCAGGATAGATTTCAATTCCTCCCTACCCCCAAGTCGGTTGTTCCCACATGGAATGTACAGGTAGCTGTAAATCTCCTCTTAACGCCTCCAGCTCTGTCCTCAGCATAGTAGCTGAAGCGTCTAAGCCGGTGCTCTGACACTTGCAAAGTTCAGCACTGGGCTGCTGAGACCACAGTGGCTGAGTCCTCCTGTTGGTTAAGCTCTACACTAGTGAGCCTAACTTGGGGGGGGTCACTGTTGCTCTTCACAATAAAGTTAGTCTTGCAAACAACTAACAAACCTTCTTTCATCCCCAAGGCTTGGGGCATGTTCCAGGCTTATATAATGAAATCACAGTAACCCCCGCTGTGGTGTAAAATATCACTGTTGGTTGGCAATGCCAAGCAGAGGTATGTGAGAGTTTGAGAGAGGAAAGACTGCTCTGCTTGATTGAAGGCATGTGGAGGAAGRGAAGAGCTGAACTGCAAAACAAGATGGCCAAAATTGTCTGCAGATGTTATGGCATCTTTCTGCAGATGGTCAGTGATGCCAGATCCCTGGGAGGGCAGGTGTCACCTGCAGGCTTTCTGGCCTCATGTTATGCGCCACATAGTTTTTAAGAGATGTCAAATCCCCATGTTTATTCTTACATAAGGAAAGTAGAGGCTTGGGAGGCTGAGGTTCAGAACAAAGATTGTGAAAGGTTTTCTTTTTTGTTAACGTAAGCAAATTACTTTAGGAAAAGTGTATTTTTAGTATAAAATAAAACCTTGCACAGGAAGATGGAAAAAGCCGTAGTATTAACATAGAAGGCTTGCATAAAAAGTGAATCTCTTCCTCTCCTGCTCCCTTCTTCTCTCTCTTTTGTACATCTGGCTGGTGTAGAAGGTTTACTTTACTCTTTATGAACTGCAAGTTATGAAGATGTTAATTAAAACTAGTATTTTGATGCTTTTGCACAGACTATGTAATCAATTAGTTGTATTTGCAAAGCACTTTTAAGCACTAATTACTGCTAAATATTAAATTGTTTTTTTAATTAACTTTCAGAAACAGAGGATGTCAAGAAGATGGGAGCCTTGTGGTGGACTTCAGGTAGCTTTTGATCCTCTCCCTTTCTGATTGAACAGGAGCAGCCAGGTGAGAGCCCTGACGCGGCAGCAGGTTTCGTATAAAGCAGGGCACTTCCATAGATAAGAGCTCTGGGGCTTTGAGTGTGGAGGCATGCTCTTTGAGGACTTGTTTTTCCAATGTGTTAGATGAAACACTCTGTTCATGTTCCTGGGAGCATGTGATTCAGATCCTTAAGTGTATGGTCAGCCCTGTGTCTGAATCCTCTGTGGGATCCGCGTTTCCTGTAAGGAAGCTGGAGAAATCTGAGTCAGCTGCTGGTGCTGTTCCTAAGTGGCAAACAGTGGGATTGCCAAGAGGCTTGGAATAAGGACACAGTTCCCTGTTCCTCCCACTTAACCAGCCCTTCACCACTGGCAGTGGTGATGGACCACAAGAAGCATCTTTGACAGTTATGCCCTGCTTTCTCTTCTAGCAAAGGACAACAGAATTTCATGGTGCATTAAATGCAAGCTGATGGACRTTGAAGGAGGATGTATAAAAATCAACACTGCATGAGGGCTGACATGAAAGATTTCTGGGCAGCCAAGCTATTGAACCATTGACAGAAGTGTTAAAAGCAGGGGCATAACAAGCATATTGGTGATAAAAATGGAAAAATTGTAAGGCAGTTTGTGGTTAAGTGAGAAGAGAAAAAGAGGAGACATTTCTAGCCTTGAYTGAATCTTTATTAGAGTCATCTGTAGTGAGCTCATAGAGTGTTTTTCTTTAAAGGAAGAAAGTAGAACGCAACTAAGGATGTACATGATGGGTGTCTTTGCAATATAAAGTAAGCAGCTATAGAGAGAAACATTTCAGATCTCAGGGGAGAGGGATGTTGTTCTTGTCAGGAGTTCCAAACTGTGAAGAGCACACGGATAATTCACCAAAGGACACATCTTCTTAAGCACTTCCCTGAATAGAAATGAAATCATTAAATTAAGGCCTAAAGGTCCAGTCCTATCTTCGGTAGATACAACAGCGGAGAATTAAATGGTACTTACATTCCTAAATAGTTGTATTGACTTCAGTGGGACTCTCTGGGAGATTTGTCTTTAATTTTGCTATAAAAAATTTGTAAGATTGGACTCCAGGCAGTGTCAGAGGGGTAGAATGAAGAGATGTCACTGGTCTTCTGTTATTCTGGTGTCGTCGACAATGTCATGTAGCAGAAAGTAAGCGTTGAAGAAATCTTAGAAATAGAAAATTTAATTTAAAAGAATGTATTAAAAATCTTCCTGTGTCTTCTGTACTGTCTATGTAATAAAAAGAAATATAAAATTGAGGGTGGTACATGCACTCCTCTGCAAAAATAGAGATTATTTGTCTGCATAAATAAGTCTRTGTTTACAGCTCAGGTTTTTATCCTTAACATATAATTTCTTTGCTTTTGTGAGAGTTAGTTGGAAGATTAACATCTCTTAGATGCAGCTACAGTGCTTGTTAGTGAATTAGCTCTTTTAGAAGGTAAAAGCATAAAAGAATATGAAAAGAATAGTTTATCTTGCAGTGGAAACTAAGGTCATGTGTTTAGATGTCGACACAATAAAGCTATTAAAGAGCTATTCTAATTAATCATGTGAAAATTCTTACAGCCAAGTAGTGAATGAGGTGCTGTGATCTATTACATCCCTTTGCACTATTTTAGCAGAACCATTACAGAACCTCCTAGGGATGTCTTTTGAATGCTTGTTTTCCCCTGTCCATCGAATTTTGTAGTCTTCAATGTARTAACCTGTAACTGTCCCCAGATATCACACAGGCCTACTAATGTTATAGACAGCAGTAATTTTGAGGAACGGTGTCCTTTCTCTGAGCTTACCTTGTGTCTCATTTTAGCAAAGAATATCTGGATCTGAAGGTGAATCCACACCTTCCTRCCATTCAAACTCAGATATACTGAGGTTAGATGAAAAACTGTAAACTTCCAAACTACAGTTATTTTTGTTCCTGACCAGCAGTGTTAWTAGTAGAGCCTCATTTCATGATTACATGGTTACTGGCAATCTGCATCTTGGAAGACTTGGACTCTACCCAGACCTAATCAACAGGCAAAGGAGCCGGAAATTATCTGGCATCACACTAGGTGGGGAATAGAACTCAGATCTCCCTCCTCGCAGTCTGATTCCTAATTTACAAAGCCATGTACACTGCAAGTATTTCTTTCTTCCCTAGACTAAAATAAGATTTCCATCTACAGTGTGGAYTTTTCCTATCTCTATTTTCTTGAAGTTATTACTAACTTTTTGATATTTARTAACATTTAAGTATCTGCAATAATGTTTTATATATTTGATTAAACAGCATATTGTAATAATAGTAAAGATAGGGAAATTRTCTGAAAACCATTTGCTCTTTTTTATTTCTTTAAGTCCTGTTTGGTATTTGTTTCTTTCCTGAAATACATGGTTACATGCAGTCCAAGGCAAGGGAAGCAGCTGGAAATACTGCAGCACAATGCTATTTCACACGGCAGTGTGGAAGCCCTATCTATGAGATGAGGTTCAGACCAAAAACCYGTGATGTTTTGCACTGGTTGATTATTTACCTAAAGTTGGGGAAGATGCATCTCTAATGTTTACTAAGGCCAAAGGCTTATTGTGAAAGTAACGTTAATTGACTGAAACCAATATTTTCTTGGGACATCTAGGATCTTTTTTTCTAATAAGCTAACACTTCAGAGGCCTGGAAAATTGTGGTCTGGCATCTGTTTGAACTGTATTTTCCATATATTTGGTTTGTAGAATTTGGATTGTGAAGTGCTGTGACATCAGTCAGTAGATGAATGCTTGGAGTTGAAAGAGCAAGGGTCTGAGGTTTAGGTGTTACTTCGAGCCAGTGACCATCAAATCCAAATTGTTTTATGTTTGCTGCCTCTTGACGTTTTTCAGACTGATCCATTCTCTCGCCCTATCTGTTGTTTACTGTGCACTTTAATGTAACCCATTAACCCTGTTCTCTCCACTGCAAAAATTTATGGCTAGGAGACTGGCATAATCTCATGCAGAAGCAGTTCTAATAAAACTCCTAAAGTGCAACATTTATTTTATGCTTCATACTTCCTGATTTCTTTATGCAAGCACAATTTGAAATTTAGTAGGAAAKAGAACTATTGGGAAATTAGTTTTAAAGATGGCAGTCTAATAAGACTTTATTTTAAAATTTATATTATTTCCAGTGATTAAGCTGAGTTTTAGCATAGCCTGGAGTGCTTCGTTCATGGGGAATGATTGAGGAAGTAATTACAGCTACTTCTCTGACAGTGTCTGCAAACACTAGGACTGTGCTACCTGATTATAATTAGACTTACATCCCAGAAATTATGACCATTTTAGAAGAACAAAGCTGTAGATTGTAGAGAGGAAATACTACAAGCCAATCCATACATTTAGTTTAATCTTATCCATGTTTCCATATTTTTATAGTAATTTATAGTTATAAGTAATATCTTAATATATTATCTCAATATTTCAATATTTCAATATATTTCAGTATTGCTGTGAGTTACAGCGCAATCCTTCCCCCCCCATCGCAAGAAAGGAGCTACTAGACAGAACATTATTTTTAACACGTTTCTCACACTTTTTAGTCCATCTCATCATCGGTAGAAAGCACAAATCCCTTGAGAAAGCGTCTGCTTCKGGGCAGAGGAGCAGAGAAGAAGGGTCGAGGTTAGTGGAAAACRAACGAAGGAATCCACACTAATTCCGTAGTTTTCCTCTCTCCCCTGAAATTTCCTCTGCTCCCCTGAGCACTGTGAGATTCTCACTTGTCCTTTCCATGGYGACAGAGCTAATCCTGATGCCAGTAAGACTGAGCAGTAATTACCCTTCTCCTGAATACTGGCTTCCAGGGCAGGGAGTCGCGTGGCTCAGCAGTGGGGCTTGGTGTCCCCTGGCAGGTCAGCCTGGTGCGCTGCCACCCCCTGCTCAATGTACTTCACTCAGYTGAGCATAAGCAAGCAGATTTGGATGCAGCTCTTGAGTTTACATCAGGAATATCCAATCTTATCTATGCGTGGACAAAACGGATATTTAAAAGAAATAAAACTCTTTCTGGAACATTGAATCATCCAGGTTTGTTTTGACTCCATGACTGCGGAGATCCGCCCATCCCTGAGTACAAGAGCTGTGCTGTCTTACTGCACAAATGCTGGGTGCAGCCAGGCACCGTAAATGCAACAATGAGCCATTAAATAAGGCACTTCTAAAAGGTCGTTTTTTTCCAAATCACTAGGCTTTCACTGTGGAGAAAATTAATTACAATAAATACAGTGGCCATAAATTTGTTTTTATAACCCCTTGTCTTCAATGCTGAATAAATTAGTCATCATCATCATAACAGGCTGAGATGGAGATTTATGGTCCAACTTCATCCCTGGTGTTATTTCAGCAGTGTTACGCCAGGAGTGACTTTGATCTAAGTGTTCTGTCCTGCGAGTTGTGGAAGATTGGGAGCCGCCTTTTCCCTTTTCATTGTTAATTGCACTGTGTTCCCTCCTCCTACAGAAAAATCTGTCCTTTTTTGTTATGTTTGCTCTTCTTCTTTTAGTGTTCTTTCCATTCTACTTGTGAACTCTTTCACTATGCCATGTCATTTTGCTTTAAAGGTGAAGGCCCTATGGTAAGAAATTCACATCCCAGAGCTTTCTCCACGAAGCAGTTCAGAGGAAGAAGTTTCAGGTGCACTGTTGGACCATACATAGTTGAATTCTTCTGACTTGTCATCCAAAAAAAAGTCAGTAAACTCAGTACTTCGGAGCTGGTTTGACAGAAGTCTCTGTCCCTGGCACCTGAYAGCTGTGTTGTATTAAAAAGCCTTTTACTGATCTTCAAGAGGAGAAGACACATACAAAAAAAGGATCTTTTAAGCATGCTGAAATCAAACTGCTCTGGACCAGTCAGGGTTACAGATGTTTAGTTCTCTGTGTTTTGTCCTCTGTGTGACTCAGCACCTTGCAGGACTAGGTCTTTCTGTACACATGCCCAAGAAATTAATGAGCAGTTCAGATACTAGCAAGTAAGGCTCGGTTTTCTTTTAGAATGGGTCATCCTGGCTGTAGAATTGGCTAACATTAGTGAGGAATAGGTTTTACTGAGTATTTCCAGTGCTTCCTTTCAAGGTCAGCTAGTTAGAAAGCAGTATTTTACATGAACATTTTGTAGAGGATTTTTTTTCTTTTGTTGTTCTGTATTTTGAAAAACTAGTTTCCTAAGCCAGRTATTTTTAATCGCTAAACTTTCTTACAGAACAACAGTATCATGAAGATTTTCTTGTCCAAAAGAGTTTTGATGGGAATGATGGGAATCATTCTGTCGTCTTTACTTCTAAGGTATCTGCTTTGATCTGGGTCAGTATGGATCAGGAGTGCAAAACAGATGATAGGACAGAATAACATTCTTACTATTATTATCAATTGTATAATGCTAGCTGTTGCATTTTGAACCATATAAAAGGATTTATGYAATCTTTGTCTCTAATAGCCCTAAAAAAGAAAAATTTGGTTGTTAACGGTACTGGTTGAAAATCTCCTGTTACAACTGTATGACCCCATTTGAAGTCATTAGAGTAAAATGCAGGAAAATTATTCCCTTTTAGATGTCTTAGTCTGGGTACCACAGTAAATGTGGATACAGTGGAACTATCTTAAATACTTCTTTTTTCTTTTGCCAATACCCAGATTTTCTGTAAAAATCTATTTTCTCTGCAAAATAGTGTTAAATGTGGTTATAATTAATGTAAGATTACACAAGAGCAAAAATTTTATCTGTTCATAGACTTRTTTTTATTCTAACTTTCTGAAAATACTACGATGGTTTGTTTTTTCTTCCTGTGAAAACATACGAAGCAGTAGGAGGAGTATTGTTTCATAACCCKTTAAGCCCAGCATACATCTCATGCCCAAATCAGCTGTAGTTTAGCTCTTTTGCTTAACACTTCTACTCTTCTTTAATGATATTCCTGGGACCTTGCCACAATGTTGATTAAGATGTCAAACAAAATGTTGTGAGATTTTTGCTACCTGGAGTGTGAAATGTATTGGCAGAAGTTGGAGAAATGAACTTTAAAATTCAGGTTGTTTATTAGCTTTATTTGTGGAAGTGAAATAGTGAGGTGTGTGTGAGAGAGATGCATTTGATCAAAATATCCTTCAACTAATGCAAAAAAAAAAAAAAAAAGCAAAGCCAAAGGTGAGAGCTGCTGCTAATATGAATGCTCAGCCTATACCTTTAAGTCACATAGCAGAAAACATGTGGGGAACAAGATTCTGATGTGCAGGACTAGAGTTAAGGYCTTTTAATTAAATTTAAAGATTTTTTTCCCTCGTGGGAAATGATATGTTTAGCTATTTTCTGACAAGAATTTGACTTGAAGATGCTAGCATCAGCAGACAGAGGAGTACATTGAGAAGTACTAGTAGATGCTGTTTAGGAGATTTGGGGAACCATTATTTATGTAACATCTTGTTTTGTAAGTGCTGTGATAGAAACCTGGTAAATAAGTATCAGCATCTTGTATAATATTATTTAAATTGATGCTCAGGATGCAAAGCTGACTTGAGGAAAGCCAGTTGCCACATGTTCCACTGCTGTCCACTGTTGCTGTTCTTGCAGCTGATCCCAACTATACTCCAAMTTTACAAGCAACCAAAATAAAGATAGTGAAGTAATATAACAAAGATATGACTGTGTTAAGTCAAAGAGGACCTTTAAGGAATACAGCCAATTTATCCCTTTTTTGCCTCTGCTAACTTCAGTGAAGTTAAGGCAAGGAGTGGTTTTGGTCCCTGAGCTTTGGATATCCAGGTCACGATCTAATTCTTACTACTCCAGCAAGCAAGCCTGTCGTGTCATTTCAAATTGGCATTYGGTACAGTACATGCTAATCTCCTCAGTCTCGTATGATTCTTTGTGCTGTAGAGGCAATAGCCGGTGATGAAGGCAGGTGCCCAAGAACTAGATCCTCGTTTGGTGCATATATCATAAAGCCGTCAGGGAAGTTTCTCTACTAATATTATTGCGTTTTCTCCTTGTCCCTTTTTACAAGTCAGATAATTGCTACCAACACATTAATTTGTACATACCTTGATTTGTATCCTGTCTTTTACTATCCTGTTTGAGCAGCTAACAGCAGCCATTTGGTTAAAAGGAGGTCATTTTATGTCTTAACATGACTATGTTCAGTGAAGCTTCTCTGTTCATCCAGCATGGACGGAAAGATTCCCAAGGCTATCCTGAAGGATTCTTGCAGGAAATGTTGTACAGAAGTGGTAAATATTTTAAAGATTTTGCTCTATACTAATGAAAATTGTATTGTGTCATCTCTGAATTACTCACACAAGAAAATATATTACTCTCAGAGAATGCCAAAAGGAGCTGTATTCCGAAGCAGGACATCTTCCAAGAAATCAGATGACTGTGCCAGASTTTGCTGTTGATTCCACTGTATGTTGAAAATGGTTTGGGACAAGCTAGATTTAAGCAGGTGCACTAAAGCTCTTCTTCTGGGTGCTTGAAAAAGCAGCAGGTTTGTTTGCTGAGTAAATTTGCATCTACTGTGGCTTTAATGCTGAAAAATTAATTTGAAAAAGGGACCTGAACCTTCCTGTGTGCATATATAAAAAGTGAGGAAGCTATTACAGACACCTTTTTCTTTCAATCTAAAAGTGAAACCTCTTTTGGAAGCCTTTTAAAGATAGAAGCTCTAGCTGACAAATTTATTAACTTTGTTCTCAAATGCCTGGGTAAGGGTATCAGTTAGAAGTCTCAAATGCTTGGGTAAAGGTATCAGTTAGAAATCTCCTCTTCTGGATTCTTCATCTGGAAAGAGGCTTCTGGCTTTCACAATCAAACTTCCTCCCTATCACAAAAAATATATGTATTTTAAAAAACAGAGAAAGGAAAAAGGTAGCCACCATTAGATCCCAAGATTAAAAGCACAAACTGTAGCAAAACTACAAGTGTGAAAGTTGTACTGATTAAAGAATTGCTTAGCTCTTAGTGACGACACGTTGCTGCAAGACATGGCTGAGAAGCCTCCTGCCATCTTGGTTGGGTTTTGTATCCTTGCTGTCTGCTATGTCTGTGTCTTGCCCGGACCATTAAGGGGCTGTAAAACTACACCATGTTGTCCTCTTCCAGGCAAAGCAACCCGTGGTGCATCTGTGAAAATAATCAGAGCTTTGAAGGCTTTTCAAACTCTTCTGCTCGCCGTTGCCTGACTACAACTTTGGATTTGTGGAAAAAAGCAATTCCAGCAGCTGTACTATTCTCTAGTAGTTTGAATGTTGTGGGTAGCCAAAATACTAGTGTTAGAGTCAAGCAGCAAGGACACATCTATGGATTTCCTTGAGCAAACAAATTACTAAGGATAAATTTTTTTGCCCAAATACAGAGATTTGTGTAAAACACACACATACTTGCAGTTAAGGGATTGTTTTCAGTCTCTGCCTAGGGGCCCAGATTAGCACATACTATTTGTGCCTGTGCATAACTTCCCTTTGAACTGAGACAGAGAAGCTGGGAAAGGAAAAACTTTTCAGTTAGTCAACTTAGTTTGTACTAYGGCAATTTTATGCTCTCAGTAAACTTAGGCTAAAGGAATAGAATGACTCATAGGAGCAATTAACTTAATGGTGGGTGKGTGTGTGTATTAAAATAGCAAGTGCTTTTGGTGAAAGTGCTAAAGGGTATTTAAAGTGGCCACTGCACAAAAAAGATCTTCCCCAGAATTTGACAGTTACATTAGAATTGTAAAACATTGGGAATATTGTCTATGTGTAATGTTCAAATGGTTTGTGGCTCTTTCAGGTTAGCTTTTAATAGGTGTTCAGATGTGCAGTTTTCACTTGCACAAATGCAACCAGTAAGCAAGTTCTGTACTGAAGATTATGGGCATTTGGCAAAAAGACATTTTAAATGATTTTTTTTTGGCATATTCAGAATGAGGATTTTGTGCTGGAGTTCATGAATCATTGCCTTAACTAAGAAAGGACAAAATCTAAAATGTTGCAATCAAATGTAGAACTTGAAATCAATACTGTTTGTTAATTACAGATTCTCTGTTAGATAGCCTTGCAACYCCTGGAAACCTTTTCTGCCTCACATGGTTTTAACAATATAGTAAAAATTGACACACCTTTACTACCCATCCGTTGAATGACTATTGGTCTGTTGGCATCCTACAACCCCCATCATAGCAAAGATGTTTCTAAATCTGCTAAGTCTAGGTGGTTATTGGTAACTGTATCTGTCTCTTGATTTCTTAAGCATACATTCAGGCAGGCATCTCATGCAGATCTAATATATTTTAAGCACCTTTTTTGCAGACTCACTTCCTAGAACCAGCCTTATAGCGCTCTGAATTTGCTACTTACTTAAACATATTTGTCAAATTTGTTTTAATAAGAACTGCCAAAGTTCTGTCTTCTAAGAATTTATCTCTTTAAGAGACCATGTGGCAGAAGAACATTCTACAGAAACAAGGGAATTTCTTAGTGACAAAGATTTTTAAAATGTAAAATTAGTTTCAGGACTGTGGAAAACAAAAAAAAAGTAGTGGTCTCAGTTCTCTGCCACCTGAATCCTGGGTTTGAACCAAATTATTAGGAGACAGCCTTGCCATCCTGCTTTGTTGATCTTGCTTTTAAAGTTGGTATAACTGGTTTTTGCTTAAAGACATGCTCTTTTTGCAAGGAAGCACCTGTCCTTCAGGCAGTTGCATGTTTCCACTATGAATTTCCAAACTGTAGCACTTGTATCATTTGTTTTCCRCGCCTTTGGGTGGAAAGTCCGTTGTTTACCTAAGAATGAGCTGTTCAGCACCAATGGCTCAAGATTATTTTACTGCAGCTACTCAGACACAGTCTTCTTGCTAAGATTCAAACTTTTGCTGTAAAATAGATAGTTCATGAAGATATCTCCTACGAGAAACAAAGTGGAATTCAGGTCTTGGGCGGACAAAACTCAAACTGTTGGATACATATAGTGGCCTTCCACTTGGAAAAGTAGATTATCCTGTCTACTGTTCTCATAAATCTGATAGATGCTTTAATACTCAGAGTGTCTAAGAGTTGCTTGCCAGACATTACCTAAAGGGCTTATACACTGACTGCTGATTTAAAGAGTGCCATCTACCGATTCTTAGCACCACTTAATGCCACAGTCTGATGTTTCTGATGGATAGCACTAAGATTTAGAATATCTAGGTTATAATTCTTACTGCTTTGAAACRTTAATTTTAACACATATATATTATCTCATTTCAATTATGTGCAGTAGTCCACACCCACATATAGAGTAACTGATGAGTTGTTGCTATCATGTCATAATTCACCAGCCTCATAAAGCATAACATTACCTAAAATTACCTCCTTTTAACCAATGACTGCCAGCATCCTTTTCAGTTTGTAGAAAGATGTGAAGTGAGATGTGCCCAAAGTGTTCTGACTGTCACTATAATAAGAGTGATGTATACACTAGAGGGTTAATTTTCTTGACTCAGGATGCCTGACTAGCAATATAACCATGTGCAAGAATTGGAATTACTKACCTTTGCTCCATGAAAGTTTCTTGAGAAAGGAGACTTTTTACTCAGCAGACCATGCATATCCACAGATAAGCCCCGTGAATGGTGTGCTGAAAGGGCAAAGGAGCCACAAGATCTACTTTAGGCTGCAGAAATGGTCGTAGAGACGAGAGAAGCTAATAGTATCCCTCCCACGTGTCAGCCGTTCCCCTTGGTTATACGGTCGTGTGAAAGGGTGGACTCAACAGAGCGCTCTGATTTTCTAACCCGGCTGTTGCGTCAGGGAGCCAGCCGAGCGTCTGTTTTGTGATCAGAGACGGCACTGGAACAGGTCCCACTTTGCAGTCAGTATCTTTTTTTTTTTTTGATACTCAGCTCTTTGGTAAGAATATTTGCAAAGGAACAGTAAAAATTAAAGTGCACTCTAAGACTCTTTACTCATTATTAACTTCTGAAATATTATTGCACATTAATTTTAACAGTTACTTTRCAAAACCACCTACCACTGTCTTGATGACAGAAAATGCTGTAATGCTGTTGATGTTACATCAGAGCATCCCACAAACTGGTTCTCGGTGCGCAGCGGCCTAGCTCACGTCCCTCCTGATACAGCAA